>NC_053155.1:103906068-104217645 GCF_016835505.1 Polypterus senegalus | reverse complement strand
GTCAAGGGTCCACTGTATTGCGTATTTAGCACTAGAATTACCAGAGCCTACAAAAAACTCGTAATTCCGTCCCACCTTAAATTGCTTCTTAAATCCCTTCACACCTCTCCGCCAGCGTCCTTTGTCTTCTAAATGTGCTGATAAAGAGAAGCTAGGAGCAGCCGGCTATTCCATCCCCCCGCCGACTTAGAACGTGCACAAACTTCTCTCAGCTCATGCCTTGATTGAGTATCTGGGAGTGAAGTGGAGTTTTAGAGTGGAAATAATAGATCGTTGTTTGGAACACACGCATTTCATGTCTGTTCCGTTTCTACAGTAATCTGTGTCAACACATTGTTAAAACAGAAACGTTTTTTATATTCTAGTAGTAGATGACAAAATGTAGGCATAAACTGTATAATTTTTAAAGCCTAAAGTCCAAATATCAAAGGAACATTTTCACAAAAGGAACAAACATAACACAATTGCGCTTTTATTCAAAAATATAACTGCAGAAACAAAAAGCCGCCTTAAAATGCGACATTGACAGCTGTTTATTGTAACTGCCTCCGTGGTGGACTAGAATCAGTTCCCGCTTGGGAATCAAAAGGTCGCGAGTTTGATTCTGCACTGTTCCGTTTTGAGAAGTAAACTGCTCTTAATCTTACTATTTTAGAATAAAAGCGTACATTTTATTTCAGTCTGTAACAGCCGGTGTAATTTATGATCCTTATAAAGGTTAGCTTTGTTTAGTTTTTTTTTTTAATTCACTTTTCGTTCTCTCAGTCGCGTTCAGAATCAATCCATACAACCCCACCTGACACGGCTGTTTTCACATAAAGGCGCGCTATAGCTCTGCAGTGTACCACGATGCATACTAACGCACCTTTCCCCGCCCCCACCCCCCCAAAATGCTCTGACACACAAACGCTGGCGAAGCTGCCTTCTTCGTATCTCACTGTCACTTGATTTTCTTTTTATTCAGTTTTATTGAGTGTTCCTGCCAGTCCCCGCATGTTGCTGTATGCTGTTTTTTTTGTACTCCAGGACATGCAGAGGAGAGAATGGTAAAGAGCAGTAACTTCGGCGCTATATGCAATCATCAGACATTCCCCATCTGCCCGTGTCGCTCAAACACAGGAACATATGTATTGAACATAAGTATAACAAAAGTGCACTTTTCCATTGCCTTTTCCTGTAAGAAGCACTATACACACTTCTCTCTATGCTGTGGTTCCTATTACACACCTGAAAGAAAGAGACAATATATGTCAAAACATCATCGCACTAATGCAATTATATTTGAAAACGAACAGCGTCAGATCGGGGGTGAATTTATGCAGGAACTGGAAATTCTCTGATGTGGGATCAGTTCTGTATGGTTGTGGGCATGGGTGTGAGTGATGGACATAACTGGGAATTACTGTGAATGTGCATGGTGTTTTGAGATAATGAATAGAGCTGCAAATTACAGGGAATTCTCAGATGTAGCGGGATAAAAAGCTGACACATAACCGTGGATGAATCACTTCTGTATGGTTGTGGGAGTGGGTGTGAGTGGTGGACATAACTGGAAATTGCTGTGAATGTGCGTGGTGTTTTGAGATAATGAATAGAGCTGCAAATTGCAGGGAATTCTCAGATGTGGAATTCTGTGATGTGGTAAGACAAAACCTGACACACAAACATAGGTGAATCAGTTGTGCTTGATTATTTTGAGCAAACAGACACCGCAATGGCCACAGCTTTGTCATGAAAGAGGAGGTTGTCCCCTTCGGAGGCTTTGGCTCTGCTGCAAGAAATGGACGATTGCAACTCAGATGGTGGTGAAGAACTTACGATATCGAGGAAGATGACGAGACAGACACAGAGGAAAGCCCAGATGAGGATTCTATGTCAGAGAAAGAGAACAGAAGCCCTCCCCGCAAGAAACGTCCAGTTCAACATAAGAACAGTGCAGCTGCACCAGGCATAAACGCAAAAGATGGCACCATTTGGATGCAGCAAGAAGTTGGGCGTCGTTCTGCCAGTCAATCTGTCACACACATGTCCTTCAGCGAAGCAGCTGGACCTACGGAGCTCGCCAAGAAAATGAAATGTGTGTGTTCCAAATAACGATCTATTATTTCCACTCTAAAACTCCACTTCACTCCCAGATACTCAATCAAGGCATGAGCTGAGAGAAGTTCGTGCACGTTCTAAATTGGTGGGGGGATGGAATAGCCGGCTGCTCCTAGCTTCTGTTTATCAGCACATTTAGAAGACAAAGGACGCTGGCGGAGAGGTGTCAAGGGATTTAAGAAGCGATTTAAGGTAGGACAGAATTACAAGTTTTTTCGTAGGCTCTGGTGATTCTAGTGTTAAGTTAATCAAATTTATAGCGAGTCTCCGGAAATCCACCCGCCGATGTACCGTATTTGCGTATATAGTTTCAACACAAAGGTTTCATTTTACCAAACTTCTCCGCAATCACTTCCTGGTTTCCATCAAAAATGCCGGCAGTCTCAAATTCTCGCTGATAAATATGATAAATATACCTGAAGAGACACTTTTAAGGAAATTTAGAAAGTTTTGCTTGGAGAAGGGGGTCGGCTTAAATACCAGTCATCGGCAAATACATGTAATTTAGTAGGTAGAGAAGGGGGTCGGCTAATATACAGAGTCGGCTTGTATTCTGGGATCTACGGTACTTCTAATACTGTACATAGTGGTAATAAGCCTACCTTTTTCTGACTTCCTTTCACTGTCATGAGTGTCAAATTTCTAACAAAAACTGTTATTATGAAAAGAGTGAAAATGAAACTGATGCAGTGCTCACCACTATTGGTGGTGACAGGTTCAAGAAGAGACTATGATGATGACTACAATAATGTGTTAATGATTCTGGCGTGTCATCTATTGTTATTCATTTTTGACTGTTGCAAGTCTATACAATTCTAAGTTCCTCCCAGGCTTGCTTGACTACACATGAAGAAACCTGAAATGAAATCAGAAACCCATTGACTGACTGTCCCCCTTGTAAGCAGAAAAAAAGTAGCAAGTCACCTTGCTAATTTGGACCGCTTACTAGAAAAATGGCATAGAGTGTTTTCTTAGAAGACATGGGCGTGCTGCCTAGACTTCATGTGTACCTGTCTGTTCCAAGCAGTTTCAAAAACAAACAAAAAAATATTGCTGGCAGCCTTAAATTGGTTGAAAGAAAAATGATAAGGAGTGTGGCTTCTTGGAGGACAGTCACACTCTGGTTGTATGGCTTCATGTGGGACTTTCTGGAAGTAGTATTTTTTTCTCAGAAATTGGACTTTAATTTGGATAAACTATTATAAAATTAAGATTTACAATGTACACATGTACGTTCAACATTAATTTGTGCTTTTGTTTACTGAAAAACCTGAACCTCTTATTCAACCTGAAACATGCAGGTCTATTTTTCTTTACTAGTTTTGTACCTTGTGCAGTTAGGATGTGTTCATAATGAATGTGCACACTTCATAAACATATATCACGGTCTTCCTTACATGGGAGGCATCTACTGTTTGGAGATGGTGGAAATTAAATAACAGGAAAAAGCTAAATCTGTCTGGGTATATTTCAGAATGAGTTGTTTATGGAGATAGTTGATTTAGGCTCTGACCTGTCTTCACTTACTGGATTGCACCTCAATCTTTTTCCTCATTCAGTTTTGCTGCAGAATAGCATTTTTACAGCTTTTCTCAGAGTTGACCGGCATATCTGTGATATTTATATTGTAAACGCCATCAACTCACAGAGGGAGAGGCAAGTTTCTTATACCACATGAAGATGACTGACAGAATAAAACTGAATAAAAAAAAAGTGAACTTTTACAAGTAGCAAATGTTGCATGTTCTCCCCGTATCTGCGTGGGTTTCCGCAAACAGTCCAAAGACATGCAGGTTAGGTGCATTGCCAATCCTAAATTGTCCCTAATGTGTGCTTGGTGTGTGTGTGTTTGCCCTGCGGTGGGCTGGCGGCCTTCCCGGGGTTTGTTCCTGCCTTGCACCCTGTGTTGGCTGGAATTGGCTCCAGCAGGCCCCTGTGACCTTGTAGTTAGGATATAGCGGGTTGGATAATAGATGGATGGAGGGTGTTATAGACTCAAATCAAATGTATGTTTTTATTATATAATAGTAATAATAATAACAGCTCACTACTCAAAACAGAAAATGTGGGGAAGACCTATGATGAAACCTGCAACCTCTTGATTTAGAAGCAGCCATTCTTACCTTTACACCAGCCATGCAATTGATATTTGGGCTTCGGTATTTTACATATTGACAACAAAATGCAAATTGAATCATTTCTTTTTCTTTAGTTATATTCTTGAATAAAGGCATACTTGTTTTGTTGTACATTTTGTGAATGTGTTTATTTGATGTTTGAACTTCAGTCTTCACACATTATACCCTTCACGTCAACATTTTATCAATTATGCATGAAAAACATTTCTGTTTTAGTTATGTGTTCAACATTTCTTGCCTTGCGATTCCTGTCATCCTGCATTTACTCAGATCATTGTAGACACGGAACACACATGGAATGCATGTATTCAAAATAACTGGTCAGTGATTCTCACAAAGAAACTCTAGTTTAATTTAAAATAATCTCCGTAAGAGCCATTATCTGCTTCTGTTTTACCAAACTTAATGTGACAGAGAAAGTGCTGCTCCATCCATCTAGACAATTTTCTGTTTTAGTATCTTGTGCTGTATTCCTTGCTGTGTTTTTACAGCATATAGCAAACAAATCCTTCAAATCCTAACAGTTCTTCTTTCTGTAGTTACATACCAAAACTAAAACATGAAGATGAAATCATTATTCATTACCCACTGTAATGACGATGAGATGACACAGAAAACTTTTCATGGCAAGCTGTAGTGAATATGACATACATGACATATTTTTAGGAATGTTTCTAAATTTCTTATATTGTAATAAGCAGCTAGAAATCTTTGTCAATCCGCTGAGCTATAACTCGATGTACACATGTGACTACTATAAAAGCTCCACAAAACTGCATAAAGCTTACAGATGTAACACTTGCACTAGTAGCTGATGCATATTTATTTTGACTGCATCACACAGTTCTTGTAAAACCATGTTAGAAAAAATAACAGATACTGTGCACCTGTAGCAGTGCTCAAGATGTGCAAGCAGACTGCAAAATGCAACATTAAAGACTTATCATTTAGACCAGATGACATTTCTCCTATATTGGCCTTAATTAATTGTGTCAGTGAATTAAAAGAGTGGATGGATGATACCTGTCTTTAAATACAGAAAAAATAGACATTTTATAAATTAGTGGAATGATACAGACTACAACAATCTTCTTAAACATTTTAATTCAGTAGGTCTAAATGTTCATTTTAACGAATCAGCATATAACTTAAGCATCTTTGAAAACACACATTACAACACTTATCTAAAACCTACTTTTTCCAGTTCAAAAATATTGCAAAATGAATATGGTTTCTAAATACAGTATGGAACATACCAAGAACCTAATCCATGTATTTGTTTCAAGTGGGGTTTACTACAAAGCATTACTCAGAGGCTATTCAAACTGTTTTGCCTTCCCCAAACTCAAAGCAGGCTTTGATCTACAAAGATTATGAGGAGCGGTAAAAAAACCCAAACCTTCTCAAAAACTAAGAGAATATTAGAATATTAGAAGAAGCAGGAGAAAAAAAGTCAAACCTCAGGCCCTTAATAACACAGTTTTATAAACATTTAAAGAGCTCACTTAATAAAAATGCAAAAAACAACAAAATTAAAATAAATCAAAATAGATATGTCCTAAAGTAAACAAAAATAAGCCCATAATCCATAAATCGAACCCTAAAAAGGAAAGACAATGTTCAGAATCATAATTCCAAAAACAAGCACTTACTATAATGAAAAGATAGCCAACAACAGGACAGCATACTGATACATCGATGATTCCACAAGAGAAACAAAAACTCATTCTTGAATATCTATTCTTAGGATGGTCAGTCAACAGTGATGTCGGGGAGCCCATCCCCAAGCCCTGTTGTTCAATTCATATGACACATTATGCAATGAATTGTTACTTTTTTCATTTAGTCCATGTTTTATAAGACTTTATAGGTGCAATTGTAGTTTTTTGTTTTAGTCGATCAATACCCTTCTGATTTATGTTTAGCTTTTAACCCATTTAGCAAGAGTTGTGAATATTTTGCTTTTTTTTCTGCGCCATTTTGTTTTTCATTAGAGTTGCCATTTTGTAGGTTCTTCGAATATTTTTGCTAGGGTGGTTGCCAAAATGGGATGACTATTGGCTGCAATATGTAATATCATCAGATGAACAGTCTAACTCACTTCCTGGCTATCTGAGGCTAAAAACTTTACTTCTTGGTGTTTGCTTTGCTTCATTTTTTACCTTAAAAAGCAGACCTCTGAGCTTTGTTTTTCAGACCACGATTTTTATTTTTAACATTTGGGTTTTGGTAAAAGATAGGACTGATTATAGGTTAAGATTTTAGCTTGGCATAATAACTTAGCCCAGGGGTACTCAACTCTGCAGAGGGTGCAGGTTTTCCTTCCCAGCAGTTTCATAATTAGAAGCCAGGCCTAGCAGATAATGAAACTTGGTATTTAATTATATGGCTTGTTGGTGCTTTTATTCTTCCAAAATAAATCTATATCACATTGAAAATTTTTTCATTTTCTGAGAACATTATCTATCTATCTATCTATCTATCTATCTATCTATCTATCTATCTATCTATATATATATATATATATATATATATATATATATATGTGATCCAGAACAGATTTGTACCTCTTTGTCCTTCTCTTTTCTCTCATTGATTTCAAAACATTGTATTATGATGCATGGAGAACTGGTTGTTCCTTTGTCATTTGCGCCTCATTAATAACTAATGGATGGTTAAAAAAAACACATTTAAAACTAAAATAGGAAATTAAAGGATCTGAATCATATAAAATTAGTTAACTAACACTTGGCCAAAACACATATTGCATTAATAGTAAATAAATGGGTTCTAATTAAACATTTGGCTAAAACAAAAACCAGTGTCTGCTGTGGAACACCAGGGCAGGAGCTTAGTACTCCTGTATTCACCTTTTATCTAGGTCCCATTCTAAAACTTTTACTTGCCTTTACCATTAGGCATAACATATAATAAACATTACTAGAAAACACTACAAAATGAATTAAGAAAATAATATACATTAAAAAATAAAAAGATAAAACAAACACTAAATAATAATCACACAAACATGCAAACTATTAAATAAAAAGGAAACAAACCCTAAATATAACATAACACTTTCAGTTAATTGAAAATGCTGGTACAAGTGCAGGCAGTGTGGTGTAGTGCTTAAGGCTTTGGACCTGAAACTGAGGGTTCAAATCCCACTACTTCACACTGTGTGACCATGAGCAAGCCAACTGAGTAATAGATAAAGGCATCAGCCAAATAAGTAAAGAACGTTGACTTCTGGTTAAGTGTACCAGTGACTACCTGCTTTATATGTAAAGTCTTAAGTGGCCTTGGTCATCATTACCTATCTAAACCTGACATTTTAAAATCTCAAGACTCTGGTTTACTAAGGATTCCAAGAATTAATAAAACAACAGTGGGAGGTCAAGCCTTTTGCTATAAGGTCAAAAAGCTATGAAACAATCTGCCTGCTTATATAAGATTTGGTCCTTCAGTGCCAACTTTTAAATCTATGCTTAAGATTCAATACTTTAGTATAGCATGCATTGTTTAAAGCTGCTGAGTAGCTCTTCTCATTGTATCTTGGTTCGTTATTCAATCTATACAAATACAACTATTATAATAATTATGAACCATTTCTAAACCTCCCCTGTTCTGTTTCTTTTTTCACAGATACTGGGGGCATTAGAATCCAAAAATGAAAAGTTCTTATCATCTTATTGGATTACCAATTACATTTATGAAGACTAAATGAGTGTAAATGCTGGAAGGAAACCTGGAGTGAAAGAGCAATTGCGTTGGAAGATGAAATGCCAAAATAGACCCAACATTATGAGAAAACCTGCTGTAGAATAAATTTAAAATGGTCAGATGTTTTTGACCTATTTATATAAAATTAATTTTAATGTACTTGTCCAGTTCAGGGCTGTGAGAGTCTTAAGGTTAAGGTTTTACCTTTTTGGATGATGTACATTTCGTTAGAATATCAATTGGCATTGGCATCATCATCTATCCCTTCATGTGTAAATAATAATGTACAGCTCTACTTCTTCAAAAACATAAGCAGTTAATTTAATTTACTCAGGCAAAGGATGGTAGAATGAAAACAAATGTAGATTTTATTTGCCTTTGTCAAACTTTCAGGGATAGTCTTCATATCAAATGCATTGCAATTAACTTATTTTTAAAGCATTTAAAGTCAAATTACTTAACATATTATAGTCTATTACAGTTTTAGTCCGTTTTTGTATTGCATTTTGAGAGTTTTTTTGTGAAATGTATTTAATAACTGCAACAAGGATAATCTGTTTTAAAATGTAATGTCAAGTTTATTAAACTTTCATTAAATTTTGTTAATATGAAATCAGGACCTTATCTAGTTTTTTTTTTTTTTTACAAATTTGTGTTTTCACCCAGTACTGCCTACAGCAATAAACTGTTTAATCCATCCACTCTTTTCTGATCTCACAGTTTAATTAATAAGTACCATGTTTATATAGTATACATTGAAATCATATGATTCAGGTACATGAAAAAAACTTTTTGTACATTTATACACATTAATATAATTGCAGTGATTCAAGTGTTGAAAATTTTGACTGGATTTATGGATAAAAGGATTCAGTACAAATCACGTTAATATTTTTAAACAAGTAAAACACACATCCATATAAGAGCCCACCATTTTTGACAGCAATTACTAATATAGCACGACTAAAACAATATATATTTTTTATATATATAAAACAAAATATATATATTTATATATGTAGGTATTTTAAGTCCCTATTCCAGCTGGCCAAAGTCTGCTGCATTTGAAACTGACAACTCCACAGGCAAAAAATGAAAATTTAATTTGGACAGAAGATGTCTAAAAACAGATTCATCATTTGTGATAACAGTACCAGTGCAAATGTCAACATGTAAAACAAGAAGAAAAAAAATGTAAAAGGTTTAGTAATGACCACACATCAAAATAGCTATAATTACAATAATTGAAAAGCAATATAAGAAAGCAATATGAAGAGCAACTGCAGCAGCTGTAACAAATGTATGTTATGCTAAAGTAATGAATTCTCAACTTTGATATAAATGCTAAGACTGACGAGGGATCAGTAATATTAGTCATCGGATTACTCCTGAGTTTGGGTACCTGATAGCTGAAGGCTATGCCTCCTGCACAAATTTCATTCATCTGTGGAACTTTAAGCAGACCTGTGTCCTGAGATTGCAAAGTAGAGAGTAATAAATTCTGCAAGATAAGGGGAGATAAACTATTTACAACTGTTCTTATAACAAGGAGGATTTTAAGAATCAATTCTAAACTTAATATGAAAACGATTAAAAAACCTGAGTTACACGGCTATACAGTACTTGTTAATTGTACATATCAGTGAAGTTTTAAATTAACTAGACTAGTAAGTGTATGCTTTGAACAGAATTACAATAGACCATTACAATAGTTAATTTACTTTAAACAAATGAATTTACCACTTTTTCAAAATCTCAAGTCTTAAATTAATGAACGCAGGTTTTAGCAAGTAAAGAAATGTGATGTGGGTTAAATCTGTATTAAAAATAACATGTACATTTTAGATAACGTTCAAGCCTTTTGCAAATTCCGCATTGCTTTACTGTTGACAGAGTTATCATCTGCTAAAAGAACATTTTTTGTTTCAGAATTTAAAGGCACATAATTACCAGTCACCCACTGTTTTGCACAATGTCATGGAATAAGGATTATTTGATATAAATGATAAAGACTGCTGGATGTCATCAGAATATGAGCAAAAGTTAATACTGTGATTACAAATAACATCACCAAATGAGAATCTCAGCATCAAACTCTGAGGCACCACATGTCACTGCAGGCAGGTACTAAAGGAGCGTTGCCTGGACTTCTGCAAATAATGTAAACTATTTGGTAAGTATGAAGTAAACAAACAAAGGAGCAGTGACTGATGGAATAGGTGTAATATCTATCTATCTATCTATCTATCTATCTATCTATCTATCTATCTATCTATCTATCTATCTATCTATCTATCTATCTATCTATATAATTGCAAAGTAACATTGATCACTTGATCACTTACCTTTTGATCCAGTGTTAATTTTATACAATTTTTGCATATGTTCCATAGTGAATGTTAGCAATTTTTTAATAATAACAACAACACGGGAAAAGAAACAAATGTTAGATACAAGGAACATTAACTGAGCAAATAAAATAGTATTTTCTTATTTATTTATGAATTTTTATCCACTATCCAGTGGCCCATGTGAAAAGTAATTGCATCTCTGGACTTTAAATTCTGACACTGGTAAGAATGCTATAATTTTTTTTTAAATCTGTAAATAAATGTAATAAATAATAACAGTGACATTTACTGCATCAAAGGGCTTTGGTGAAACCTCTTCTTCTGTGTGTGACTGAAATGGTCCAAAGACATTACTACACACAGACTTCACAATCATTTATATGTGAGGTGTGAAAATCCAACAACCTACTGGTCAAGATAGTGTCGGTTTAACAATGTTAAACTTAGAAACTATTATATTCCAGTCTTTTTTAAGGAACAACTAGTACGATACTGTAAAGCATGTTTTATAAATCACAAAAATGTGGGAACAATATACTATTGCATATGAGAAAGTTTTAAGTAACAAAATTATGTATAAAGCATACATCATCACATCACTTGACAAGTGACTTTTACAACAGGCAATCTGAATGTGAACATGACAGACAGTCCACATATTAATATTTCTCCAAATTTAGCACAAACCTCTTTAGCGCAATGTGATAAAAATGTCAAACTCCATATTAGTGCATAAGTAAGTTTACATCTTTATTGGAAGAATACTAAAACAATGCTTCTAAATTGGGCATTAATGAAGTATGTATGTCTCTACCGCATCCCTTTTCTTTTTAATGTCACACTTAATTTGCCTTTGTGACTGAAAATTTGAAAGGAAAATATAAATTCAATTCAATTACATTTGCATAAAATTATACAATTTATGAATACTGCTAAGAAGCTCACAATGTCACTTTGGATTTGAAATTTTTAATGAAAATTTTCTTTATCTGTCTGTGAAATAAGACATAAGTCAAAATGAGTCTTTATTAATATAAGCCAATATTGTACTGTCTGCAGTGCATATTGAAATATATAAGTATTTGTTTTAACTACTGAAATGGTTAAGTGTTTAAAAGACAAGAACATTTAATAGAATGTACTAGGAGATAATTAAGAGATCAGAAGATGTCTAATGTCAGAAGAGACTGGACAGTGGTCACATATGCAGAGATTTCAAAGATAATAGTTGAACCTAATGGATAAAAGAAGAACAAGTGTAATAGAATAAACTTTTATTTCAATGAATTATTTGGGTGTAAGCCAACAAACCAATCAGAGTAAATGCTTGCATTAATCAGCACTATTATGTAAATTTAGTTGTTTATAAAAATGACCTCTCCCTGTACTTTTTTGACCATTGTGTAACAGACTGCTGTAATGAATGCTGCCTCCTCTGCAATTGCTCTGAGTAAATTAAAGACACAATGGACGAGTTTCCTCCTGTCTGATAACTTACTTGAAGAAGTTTTATCAAACCTGTCCTAGTAGAGGATAAGTTTCTTTCTTTAAATAATATGTTGATTTCATTCACACCATACTCTGTGCTTGTGACATTAAACTTGAACTTAAATAAAATCTACAATTTCCAATGTAGTTAATGGACAATAAAATTGAATGGTGTGATAGTATAAAACAAAGTGTTAAAGACTTTTGGTTATGTGTTCCAGCTTAACCACAAGTTATTCTATTATCAACAAATCAGTGAATTTACTTGAGACCGTCAATGGTATTCAAAGTGCAAAGTGTTAATGAGTTTTGGTTTTATATTCCAGCTTAACTACAAGTTATTCTGTAATTTTCAACAAATCACTAAATGTTCTCAACGACATGCATAGAATTCACACTAAAATATAGCTTACGGACAAAAGTGGAAATGTATGTACACACAAAAAAATTCAGATGCACAAATTTGTGCGGAAGCCAACTTCCACACACTTCTGCTCCATAAATCCCGAACATGGTGAAAAGTAACGCATACACATGGTTCTGCCCCCCCACCCTGACTCCTCCCAGAATTAAGCCCCTCTGAATATGCAAATCAATATAAATAGCCCCTTAAGTTCAGTGTTGTGTGAAAAGACAATGGCAAAAACATGGGGAAAAAAGAAGAATTTCAGAGAATGCGAAGTGGAGGCAAGGAAAAACGTATTCTTTGTTGGCTTATGCAGTGCTTTAAACAACAAAAGGGAGTTTATCGAGTGATACAAAGTGGTGGAAACACTCGAAAGTTCAAGTTCAGAAAGTCGCATGGTGTCCCAGAAATAAAAAAAGGGGTGGTCAGATATCAAAGTCACTGTGAAAAAGCAAGTTGTAGCCCACCGTCTGAGTGTCATACAGACACATAGGGTACAGGTAAAAGAACTAAAAATAGGGACATAGTGGAAAAAAAAAGGTTGAAATGTCTACTTTAATCTCAAAATTTCCACTTTAATCTCATTTACATTTAATTTGTCATTAAAGTAGAACATTGTAAACTTAAAATTGATCTTTCATTTACTAGAGTTTCTAAGATCCAATTGTAACTAAAGTAGCATGCTAAATCCTTCATATTCTATGTGTTCTATGTATGTGAATCACTACGTGCTTCTTAAAAGGCTTTCTGTTAGGCCGACAGGAGCACGCAGGCACTGATCTCCACTCAAAATACATTATATTCATGATATTACAGCTCTCTAAACATTTTAGAATACTATGATATAATTTTCATGATGAAATGTATTAAGACATGTTAAACATGGAGACACTGTGGCGTAGTAGTAACAATGAGGTTGTGCCCTGTCCATGGACTGTTCCTGCCTTCCGCAAGATGCTTGCTGGGATGTACAAGACCCTCAATGAAATAATTTAATGCAGCAGTACTGTCTCTGTCAAACATACTGTGGACGAAGGTTTGAGGCAAACAGCAGGCAGACAGCAAATGTAAAGTAAAAAGCAATTTCTTTATTCTTGATGGCAGAGAGACCACTCCAGCCCCGTCAGTTAGTGTCACTGAACAGTCACTAGCAATAGCCCAATCTTGGGGGGGGTGAGTTTCCTTTTTATAACAGAAATGTTCACATCTTACAGAGATAGCCTATCATGAGACAAGGTTACACAATTCTTTGGGGAGATTCAGTAATATGCCCAAAAAATACAACACATTTGTTCAACCACTAAAGATAAAGTGAAAAAGTCTGTTGCTGTTGATTTTACAAACCTAGATGTTTGTTAAGATTAACAGTTTCCTGAGTACAGACTAAAAGGTCAGCAGTTTGACAGAAATCTTCTTCCCTTCCCTAGGTCAAAAGGTCCTCAGCACAAGATTCTTTATTCAACTATTATTTAATATATTGATTAAAACATTTTATTATTCCATAATATCAACCCCCAATTCCTGTCCTTCCGTTTTGTTTCTCCACGTAACCAATCATCACAATATAAGCTTTCTGATAAATGTCAAACCAGCTATAACCTTAGAATGCAGATTCTCCAAAACTATTAAGGAACATTGAAAAATCTTTGTGATACATCTGGTAATCACTACCACTGCGCCACCAAACCACACATGTTTAATTATTATCAGTATACATTATTTACATGAAGTTAATGATTTCTGTGTAAAATGTAATATGCATGCTTTAATAGATTTTATCATAAAAATAATATTAAGTACTGTATACATCCTAGTATTCTAACAGCACACAGCTCCAAGAGGATAATTCTTGGTAATCTAAATTGACTTAAAAGCCAGTTGTCATCATTTGTAAATATGCACTCTCTTCTATTGAATTGAATTGAATTCCTTTATTGTGATTTTATGGTATAATGAGATTCAATATGCACATCCTCTATAAACTTATTTTCCTATAAAATGATAAAATAATAATATTATAAAATATGAAAACATAACTGTGGTGGATTGGCACCCTGTCTGGGGTTTGTTTCCTGCCTTGCGCCCTGTGTTGGCTGGGACTGGCTTCAACCCTGTAGTTAAGATATAGAGGGCTGGATAATGGATGGATGGATGGATGAAAACATACGCACAATATACAAATGATTCATATAGTGGCTCAGGTTGTGCTATATTACAGTTGCAGTGCAAGTTTACAGTGATTAAATTGTATTTATAAGCACAAACAGTTCTACCGGGAGCACTTGATGGACTGACTGATTGCATTCATAGCTCTTGGGATGAAGCTGTTTCTAAGCGATGAGGTCCATGCAGGAAACGATCTGAAGCGTTTCCCAGAATGGAGTGGAATGAGTGGCTGAGTGGAATCCATGCAGATGCTGGTGGCTTTCCTTACACCTCGTGTGCTATAAATATCCTCCAGGGCTGGAAGCTGTATCCTGATAATCCCCTGCGCTCTCGACTCAACCCGTTGTAGAGCTATACGATCATCTACTGTAGAGCTGTGATTCCACACTCAGATATAATGGGTTAAAATACTCTGAGTGGTGAACTGAGAGTAACAACCCTAAAGCAGCTAAGGTATTTGGAATAGTTTGACCATTCCATGCACCATTATATTGTTACAGGTTGAATGCAATCAGGTGCTTTAAATTATTAAACAATATGATGTTAATCTCAGTGTATTTATAAAGCCGCATCATGCTTGTAAATCCAAAAAATAAAGGGAAACCACACAGCGACAGTTAAAATGCTTTGATGCTGGGTGCTGCCAGTTTCCAAAACCGAACGGAAAAATGTGTATGCAAGGGAGTAGGCTGCCATGAGAATGTGAGTGGCTTTACGGCAAGTTTAGTTTTTATACATCGCAATGTGAGCATGGAAAAGGGGCGTAGGCACCATTTATACATGTGGCCCCTGCTCTTTAACAAATGAGGTAAAACAACTAAAATCCTTCAAAATGTAATTCCTTTGCATTTCATAATGACTATTCTGCAGCTTCCAACAAGTAAATTGTTTTGTCTAGTGTTTGTTGTACTATAACTTATATGAAATTAAAAAGTATATCCTTGGTTTACTTATTTACTTACATGTTTGATTACTGCCTGATTTATCCCAAAATGTACTTTGGTTTAAGCTCAATATATTTTGGTTAAAATATTAAATGAAACCAATAAAATTACATTTTAGGAATACAATACAGTGGCAACTGTTTGCTACTAGGCTGACATATGGAAAGAAGGCAGATAGCTAAAGGAATAAAAATGGAAAGGTCTTCTGTGTCATATTTAGTTTCAGTGCTTCCGTTTGTTGCTATGTCTCATCCTTGTGTCTCTACCCCACCTCCTTTTTACATTTTATTTCTCATTCTTATTTTTCTTGACAATAAACTGAAATGCTTTAGCTCAGTCACCAGATCCTTTTTTCTCTTTTCCATTATTTTTCTCGGTAAGTCATGTAGGTCTTTTAATAAAGCATTAAGAAAGCATTGTTGGCTCTCATAAACTTCTGTAGGATTAATACACATTTTGGGTTTTCCTTTTTGTAGCTCTTTTAACTTTAACATGTTTCAAAATTTCTGCCTATTATAAAATTTCCTCTCTCACATAAATTAAAAAAAAATACATTGATTTGCTGCTGAATGTTGAATATATCATGCTGCCTTAAGGATCCATGACATTGTGTGTTCCATGTCTGTATGGGTTTTCTTTTAGGCACTCCAGTTGTCTTTCAGCATCCCAAAAGATGTGAATTTTTGGTTATTTAGCAAATTCAAACTGGTCCTGTGTGATTTTGAGTGTGGATGCGTGCATCTGCCAGCACTGGAATGGACTTGCACCCTATCCAGGACTGTTTGCTGTATTGACCCCCATGTTTTCAGTCTCCATGATCATAAAATAAATCAAATGGGTTTGTCAATGTGTGCATATTTGTAACATGAGACTGATAAAATGCTTTGCAACTTTGTGGCAAAATGATGTCTCCTTTCCTGAAAATGATACATCTTTCATTAGTAGATTCTACTTTGAGTTAAAACATTCTTACAGTAAATGACTATTTATTTCTGAAGCAAGTGATAATTTTAATATAAAAAGGTTGTGTCATTAATATTTATTGGAAGAAAAGAAATGTCACTATAAAATTAAGAAATATGAATAGTTTAAACGTTCATACAACTAGCTTTAAATGTACAGTAATTATGATGAAGAACAATATTAAAAAGTAAGACTTCAAAACTTTACGTTGATGATAGAGGCATCCAGAATAACAAATTCAGAATTACAAACATTAACATTTTTACAGTGTATAAAAGGCCAATGTGTTTGTAGTTGCTTTGTGTCAAACTTTTTTATTAATATTATGAAAAATATGTTTAAAGTTTGTATTTTTTGCTTAAATAATCCAGTCTTCAGTGTAATCTAGATTATCTGATTCCTATACCATAGATTCTAACAATTTACTGACAAAACTGCAAGATTACAGCGCTCTCAACTTGCCCCTTTAAGTTAGATGATAACCTGTGTATTTCTTACATATTCTAATGATAACATATTTTTTTACATTAAAATCTTGTTGTGAAGCCCTGAAAATGTCTCCAAGGGAACCAATATTGTCTTCCAGGTGAAGAAAGGGATTGGCAGAGGGGTTAGGACAGAATGGAAAAATTTAGACCCTGATAATTAGCATCGACCCTCATTGAACAAGAAATCCTGTAGAGGAGAATACCACCTTATAAAGTAAGAAATGCCATACTACTGAGGTTCTAATCCTCTTCATGTGTGCAAAGCAATAAATGTTTTGATGCCGAGGTCAAAATTAATGTTCTGGGACCTCATGTATAATTGATGCATATGTGCAAAAATGTTGTGTACGCTCGTTTCCACACTCACTTTGAGATGTATAAAAACTAAACTTGCCGTAAAGCCATGCACATTTTCACAGCAGCCTCACACTGTGTGTACGCAAGTTTCTATTCAGTTTTGCACCCAGCGTCAAAGCAATAATACTGTTTCTGTGTTGTTTCCCTTCTTTTTCATATTAGCATCCATAATGTGGGCCTTATCAAATACACTAAAATGAATTGCATATCGTTTACAAATTTAATTCACTTGATTGCAATCATTCTGTAACAATATAATGGTGCATGGAATGGCCAAACTATTCCAACTACCATAAATGCTTTAGTGTTGTTAGAAGACATCGCAAATAGAAGAATTACAAGAGAGCATGTATTTATAGATGATGATGAATGGCTTCAAAGTCGATTTCAATTTTCAACAGCTGTCCTTTTGGAGCTGTGTGCTCCTTTGCAATTTCTGTTCACCCTCGATTTTTTAGGCATAGTAGGTTTTCAACGTGAACTTGCTGACTGATCAGGTATTTCACAAGCATCCCAGAGTCACGTTGTATAGGATGGTATTATCCACTTGTTATCCAGATATATAAGATTTTCTTACCCTGTGGCTGAACTGGGAAACATGAAAGTGCAATTCGCAGCAACGTCCAGTTTTCCAAATGTAATCAGAGCAGTCAACTGCACACACATTTCTATTATAACGGCACTGGACGAGTTACATTAGCCAGGGATGAATCACCAAAAGACTTAGCTGGCATTGCATCACCTGTAGAAGGAGAACCTATATAAAAATCAATTCCACAGAGTCGCAGGTGCAGCAAAAGGCAAGCAGTCCTTTTAACCATAGAATTCCTGAAACTTATGAATAAACTGTAATCACAGGACACCTTAAATTCCTTCTCACCTCTCCATTAGCGTGTTTTGTTTTGCAAATGTGTCGATCTGCTATCCCATCCCCCCACCGCCACTGCTTAAGACTGTCAAAATGTTCTCCCAGCTCAAGTCTGTTTATTTGGTTGTGAGGTGCCTAGAGTTGTACATAATAAATAATATATTGTTATTTGGAACACAAGCATTTCATGTGTGGTCTGTGTCTACAACAATCTGTGTAAATGTAGGATGACAGGAAATGTGCGAAATGCAAGAATTGCTGAACACATACCTGTTTATTTACTGTTGTTTTACTTTGTTACTGTCTTAAATGCATGAGCCCCTTTCAGGAAAAAGGCCTGCAGGAAAGAGAAAGAGAGAGAGAGAGACATGTTTTAGATTTATGAGTCCAAACAAATTGGACAGGCCCACAAAGCAAGTAAGTTCCTTCAAGTAACTATAAGGTAAGCACAGACTGGAATTGACATACATATTAAATCTTTTACTGATCTTTGTCTCTTTTCACAAGTACAGAATGATCCACGTTGTGTAGATTGCCACACTCCATTCACTGAATACATACTTTTGTTTATGGTACTTCTTATACTTCATCTTCAACGAGGACTCCAGGCAGCCAAATGACTTTATCTAGAGCAGGCCCAAAAATTAAACTCTAAGAAAACATCTATAAAAATTTCAAACTCTATAATGAGAGCCGCACCAGGAGATTGGTAACTGTAAATGTTTGACTTGCATAGATAGGGCAAGCAAAAAATCCATATAAAAATAAGATTTTTCTAACCTAGTTTTATTAAACTTAACTTGCTTTAATGGAATGTTATTTGATTTTAATAAAATCAATAAAATGCAAAAAAAAAAAAAAAAATCCAAACACCAGAATCCTTAAATCTATACTAATAAAAGGCAAAGCCCTCGCTGACTCATCACTAATGCTCCAAGTTACCGTGTAGGTAGAAGGCTGAAATTTGGCCGGCTCATTCCTTACAGCCTACTTACAAAAGTTGTCAGGTTTCATTTCGAAATTCTACGCGTAATGGTCATAACTGGAAGCTATTTTTCTCCATATACTTTAATGGAGTTGAGTTGGATGGCCGTGGGGGCGGAGTTTCCTGTGACATCATAATGCCTCCCACGTAATCACGTGAACTGACTATCAATGCAGTACGTAGAAAACCAGGAAGAGCTCAAAAAAGCGCTGAAAAAAACATGCATTATATAATTGAGAAGGCAGTGAAACAATAATAAGCGAGCGACTGACATATACAACAATATTCATGAGTGTTGCTACTTCGGAAACAAAGCACGGTGTAAACCTAAAGTTTAAATTAAGTTCATAGACAGGCTGCCGCTGGCGTTTGTAATTTAGTGCCTGCCCATATAAGGCCATCCGTCAGCGCAATCCAATAGAAACACTGCCGCTAAATATTCACGGGTGAAGGACTGTGCTTATGCAGAGGAAGATGAGATGGTCAGGGTGGTGTTTGGCACAAACTCAGCAAAACTGCGAGAGAAACTTTTAAGTGCCGGGTCTTAACTAACTTTACATACAGCCATGGACATCACACAAGATGGCACCAGCACAGCTGGGAACCTTCGATGCAAGAACACCAAGTGGCTCACGTGAACTGACGCAGTGCACAGACAAAAAGCAACAGTTCCAAAGAGTGCTGAACAAAAACCGAATTACACAATTGAGACGGCAGCAAAAAAATATGAAGTGTCTGATACATACAAGCATATTCATAAGTGCAGCTACTTCGGAAACAAAGCACACGGTGGAAAAAGTCAATGTCCCGCTAAAGGAAGACAGTGTAAAAAAAAAACAGTGCATGCAGTGTGTCACATCTCAGATAAAGAGGAAGACGAGCTGTTTATTGATGCAGTAAGAAACGAATCGATGAATGAAACCTCTTATCTTTACAACGATTGACAAACACGAAATGTAACTTGAACACAACACATCCTACAAATACGACCCTGATTGAAAGAAATAATGATAATCAAATCCTTGATGACAGCAACACTCAATAACACTCACAAAACAATTACTGTATATTGACTATCATGTTACGTTATTTTTAAAATGTTCCCTTTTCTTTTTCATGACTTCTTTAACACACTACTTCTCCGCTGCGAATATATATATATACCCCGATCTACATACTCTCAAATAGACAAGCCACACGCCGAATCATGTTACGTTATTTTTAAAATGTTTACTTTTCTTAACACAACAGCTGAGAAGCTTCGATGCATGTACTCCATAATGCGTTAAAAAAATAACGCATTTAATCACACTTTCAATTCCAAGCAAAGGGGAACTTTTGTCAATGCATGATTTCCTGGTACATCGATTACACTGATGCACACATCACTGCTACAAAAATGTTAGAGTCTGAATAAAGTGCGTACCTACGACTGATCGGAGCAAAATTTCATTTCAAAAGACTACCCGAGCGAAGCCATGATAAAAGCATGGTTTTGTGCACACTGAAAAGCAAGCAAAATTAGATGCATTACAGAAAGCGGACTTTGTGGCTCTTACTGGGGATCATTGGACTTCCGTGACCGTTAGTAATTCTAATTACATCTAATTGCAAAATGTTCAATGATCACACTGTTTTAGCCTAATGTACAAAATAATTTTGGCTGAGGTTACTCAGAGTTTAAAGATTAAGTTGGTCAAATTACCTTTTATGTTTCTGACTTATTTTTTTAAGAAGAAAAACTGCACTTTATGTTGAAATTTTGGTTATTATTATTTAAAGACAATACCATTCTGAAAATGAACTTAAAGTAATTAAAATACCACTTTATTTTTAAGTCTGCCCAATTTAACCAGGGATGATATTTTTGTTTCTGTTTTGAATTCAAATGCAGTTTAAAAGCACTTTTTTTTCAGAAATTAAAAGAGCTTGAGTTTACAATTTTCATGTCCATGTCTATTATTTGATTCTGTCGCCCACTAAAACCGTTTTAAATTAAAAAAAAAAAACATTTGCGATTTGGGGCAAATTTACGTGTGCGATTACATACGATTAATCAAGATTAATTCTTACACAGCCTCTAATTAATTGGATTAATTTTTTTAATCGAGTTCCACCTCTAATATACTGTATATATATGTAGATTTGTATATATATGTGTATATACAATATATATGTAGATATGTTTATGTGTATATACTGTATATATGTATATATATGTGTGTGTGTGTGTATATATACAGTCCCGATCAAAAGTTTAAGACCACTTGAAAAATGGCAAAAAAATCATATTTTGCATGGTTGGATCTTAATAAGGTTCCAAGCAGAGCTTCAACATGCAACAAGAAGAAATGGGAGTATGACAAAACATTTTTTGAGCATTCAATTAATTGAAAATAACGATTAAACTGAAACAGGCTGTTTTACAGCTGATCAAGATTTTAGGACCACATGACTTTAAAAGTCCAAATCTGTGCAAAGATGTGGATTCATTGTCATTTTCTGTCAGGTAGTCACACGTTCTGATGGTAAAGGCAAAAAAACCCTCCCTTTTTGAACATGGTCGGGTTGTTGAACTGCATAAGCAGCCATCACTGCTGAGGTGGGACGCAGTAAGACAGTCATTTGGAATTTCTTTAAATGATCCTGAGGGTTATGAAACAAAAAAGTCAAGTGGAAGATCCAAAAAAATTTCACCAGTACTGAGCCGGAGGATCCAATTGGCTGTCCGTCAAGACACTGGACGATCCTCGACCCAAATTAAGGCCGTTACTGGTGCTGATTGCAGCCCCATAACCATCAGACGACATCTGAGACTGAAGGGCTTCAAAAACAAAAAACGTCTTCAAAGACCTCGTCTCCTTGAATGCCACAGAACTGCTCGCTTGGACTTTGCAAGAGAGCACCAAACATGGGACATTCAAAGGTGGAAGAAAGTTTAATTCTCCGATGAGAAAAAAATGTAACCTTGATGGTCCTAATGGTTTCCAACGTTACTGGCATGACAAGCAGATCCCACCTGAGATGTTTTCTACGCGCCACAGTGGAGGGGGCGCCATAATGGTCTGGGGTGCTTTTTCCTTCAGTGGAACAATGGAGCTTCAGGAAGTGCAGGGGCATCAAACGGCCGCTGGCTATCCAGATGTTGCAGAGAGCATTCCTCATGACTGAGGGCCCTCGTCTGGGTTTTTCAACAGGACAACGCTACAGTACACAATGCCCACAGGACAAGGGACTTCTTCCAGGAGAATAAAATCACTCTTTTGGCCCATCCTGCTTGTTCCCCTGATCTAAATCCAATTGAGCACCTTTGGGGATGGATTGCAAGGGAATTTTACAAAAATGGACAACAGTTCCAGACAGTAGATGCCCTTCGTGCTGCCGATTTCACCACTTGGAGAAATGTTCCCACTCACCTCATGGAAACGCTTGCATCAAGCATGCCGCAACGAATTTTTGAAGTGATCAACAATAATGGTGGAGCTACTTGGTACTGAGTTCATGTTTGGAAGTTTGATTTCTGTTTTGGGGGGGTTTACGGGTTTTTTTGGAGGTGTGGTCCTAAACTTTTGATCAGCTGTAAAACAGCCCGTTTCAGTTTAATCGTTGTTTTCATTAAATTGCATGCTCAAAAAATGTTTTGTCTCACTCCCATTTCTTCTTGTTGCATGTTGAAGCTGTACTTGGAACCTTGTTAAGATCCAACCATGCAAAATATGATTTTTTGCCATTTTTCAAGTGGTCTTAAACTTTTGATCGGGACTTTAGATGTGTATAAATGTATATTTATATTTATATGTCTATGTATATATATATGTATATGTATATATATATATATATACAGTATATGTATATGTGTATATGTATATATATATGTATATGTATATATATGATGTGTATATATACGTTTATATGTGTGTGTGTGTGTCTGTGTGTATATATATAAATATATATATATATATATATATATATGCCACCAAACTCATGACAATGACAAAACAATTACATTGACAATGATGTTACGATATTATTAAAATGTTTCCTTTTCTTTTTACTTCTCCGCTGCCAAGCATGGGTATTTAGCTATATATATATATATATATATATATATATATATATATATATATATATATATATATATATTGTGGAAGACTGCCGGCTTCCGAGGCCGGTCCGCACCCCCAGGCCGACAGGAGGAGCTCTCCCGACAGCGGGATCATGCCCCGAGGTCCAGCAGGGCCTTATGGACTCTGTGGTGTTTATACACAGCCCTGCTGGATACCTTGGGCGCCACCAGGAGTCGCTGTAGGGGACTTATGGGCTCTGTTGTGCCTTATGACCCGGGAGTACGTCACGGTCACGTGACAGGAAGGTATGGCGTGCTCCCGGGTTGATGTAATAGACTGATTGCCCTGACCCGGAAGGAATAAGGAACTGTGGACTGCTGGGACAGGAACACCTCCGGGTCAGGGGCTATAAAAGGACGCTGCCTCAGTCCAGACACTGAGCTGTGCTGGGTGGGAGAGGAGCAAAGTGTCTGGGCGAGGAGGAGAGGTTATTGTGTTGATTATTAGTCGAAAGAGATTTGTGAGGAGTGTGGTAGGTGCTTGGTGCACTGGAAAATAATAAAAAGCTCGTGGACTATTACCTGGTGTCAGGAGTCGTACCTGAGGGTTCAAGGGTGCACTACTGCCCCCTACTGCCACACTGGCGTAGCCGGCAGGATTCTCTGGCCGTCTGTTGGCAGAGGACCTGCATAAAAAACAAAATTTGTGTGGGCAGACAACCCTCGGTCGAATCCCCATTTTTACACGGAGGTGCACAACACCACCCGCTGCCAAGGAAGTGGCAACAGTGCGTCCTATCCCGCTCTACAGGGCCATGGGAAAGAAAACAGGAAAAAAGAAGGTCAGTCCCAGCCGCCTGCAGGGCATGACGGACGCCGCGATGTCCTGGACCCTCCTGACCGGGAGCGAGGAAGACAAAGCGCTGATACGGCCAAACAAGCCCGGCCGCGGGACCCGCACACGGACAAATCCCGGCGCAGCGTACTCTTAGACGGTCCGGGGTGCCGATTCCGTTACGGAGGCGGCTGCAGGTAAACCGCCCGACGTCCCGCCTTTGTTGTTTTCCTGTTTTGCAGACGCCCGCCGGGAGGATTGCAGCGGCGTCTTGGATGACGGCCTCATGCCTCGGCAAAATGGCCGCGGCTCCCAGAAGGCAAGTCGCGTGAAAGGCGGCTAGAGACAGCCGCGTTGGTGACAACAGACTGGTCACCCGCGGGGATGTCGGACGGTGGAGGAAACCCGAGTCCGCCGACGAGGCCGGTCGTCCCCTAACGGGTCCGAGCCTCCTCGAAAGGGAGGGGAAGGCGGGCGAAGCGCCGCCGAAAGAAAAAGCCACCGACAAAGAGGGACGGGTTGTGGCTGACGAGTCTGCCGCGGTAAAGGAGAAGGCAGATCGCAGCCGGCTTGTAGTAGCCAGCCGTCCCTCTGAGGACTCCAACTCCCAGGAGCCTTTGCGCGACCCAGCGGAACACGTGCCTGGAGGCGACGTGCTCATTGGTTCCCGGCCGGAAGGTAAGCTCAACGCGGAAGCGAAAATGCAGCCGGCCGTAGTAACAAACTGTTTGGACTTACGGGGTCTCGAGAAATACCTCGAGCCCCTGCACCGCTCTTGCAGGGTGTCGAAGAGCTAAAGGAACGAGTGGAGGAACTAGGAGCGACGGCAGCAGCACCTGTAAAGGCGCTGAAGGATTTTGTGCAGCGGCTGCGCCGGGAAGCTCCGGAGATGATCGATGCGGGAGTACAGGTGAGTCCCTCCCGTGTCGTAGAGAATAAGGGGACACAGTGCGATCGGGCACCGCTGAGAATGAGTAGCGCGTGTCAAAGCACTGTGTACCCGACAAGAGACTGGGGCACGATGACCGATTGGTCGGGGACTGGAGCAAACAGCCCGGGGCATGCGCGTGGCGTGGCTTTCCGGGGCAGTACGGCTCACCAGGACCCGACCGGTCTTAAGTGCGGGGTAGCGCCGATGGTAGGAGTGCCGGGGGATGCGCCGCTCGTGCCGGTGCAGCTGAATAGTGCTGTTCATCGGTGCGGGACGGTGCAAATGACGCCGACTCCTAGTAAACGTAAGGAAACGGGTGTGCAGACAGCACAGAGGCTCTCCTCTTCCCATGGAGGGCCTCAGGCTGAGCGCAAGCCCACATTAAGCGGGAGATCCCCAAAAGGAATAGGGGTCTCCCAACAGGATGGAAGGAAGGTTTGACGCCGCCAGGCGCCATGATGACTTCCCTGGCAGGTGAAGGGGCGGAGACGACGCTGACGGAGTTCCCGAGGTGTTTTTGGTCCCGTAGAGGGAAGCAACCAGGAGGGCTTCGTCGGTGCTATAATTGCCGGCAACCGGGCCACGAGAGGCGCCATTGTCCCCGGGGAGACAGGAAGTACACCGTCCCTCCAAGGTTCGCTCGAGGACAGGGACAACGCATTCAAGGCCCGGATGACGCGTCCTCCTGGAGGAGGACGCCCTTCGGGCCGGACGCCCGCCCAGAAGTCGCCACTAAGGGGGAACTGTGGAAGACTGCCGGCTTCCGAGGCCGGTCCGCACCCCAGGCCGACAGGAGGAGCTCTCCGACAGCGGATCATGCCCGAGGTCCAGCAGGGCCTTATGGACTCTGTGGTGTTTATACACAGCCCTGCTGGATACCTTGGGCGCCACCAGGAGTCACTGTAGGGGGACTTATGGGCTCTGTTGTGCCTTATGACCCGGGAGTACGTCACGGTCACGTGACAGGAAGGTATGGCGTGCTCCGGGTTGATGTAATAGACTGATTGCCCTGACCCGAAGGAATAAGGAACTGTGGACTGCTGGGACAGGAACACCTCCGGGTCAGGGGCTATAAAAGGACGCTGCCTCAGTCCAGACACTGAGCTGTGCTGGGTGGGAGAGGAGCAAAGTGTCTGGGCGAGGAGGAGAGGTTATTGTGTTGATTATTAGTCGAAAGAGATTTGTGAGGAGTGTGGTAGGTGCTTGGTGCACTGGAAAATAATAAAAAGCTCGTGGACTATTACCTGGTGTCAGGAGTCGTACCTGAGGGTTCAAGGGTGCACTACTGCCCCCTACTGCCACAATATATATATATATATATATATATATATATATATATATATATATATATATATATGACAACAACACTCATATCACTGACAAAACAATTACATTAACAATCATCTTGCGTTATTTTTAAAATGTTTCCTTTTCTTTTTCATAACTTCTTTAACACATTACTTCTCCGCTGCGAAGCGCGGGTATTCTGCTAGTCTATACTAATAAAAGGCAAAGCCCTCACTGACTGACTGACTCACTCATCACTAATTCTTCAACTTTCCGTGTAGGTAGAAGGCTGAAATTTGGAAGGCTCGTTCCTTACAGCTTACTTACAAAAGTTAAGCAGGTTTCATTTCGAAATTGTAGGCGTAACGGTCATAACTGAATCCTACTTACGTACATATATACGGCCATAGCCTGCAGCTTGGTCGCCATGTGAGGCGGGGTTGTGTCCCCCATCACCATGCCTCCCTCGTAATTGAGTGCCTGCCCATATAAGGCTGTCCGTCAGCAGCAATCCAATAGACGCGCTGCCAGGAGTTAAAATTGCTGGTGAAGGAGTGTCCTTATGCAAATGAAGATGAGATGGTCAGGGATAGAATAGTGGCACAAATAGAATTTGGCACAAAATCAGCAAAAGTGCGATAGAAACTTTTAAGTGCGGGGTCTGAGCTAACATTAAATAAAGCCGTGAACATCGCGAGATCGCACAAGATAGCACAAGCACAGCTGAGAACCTTCGATGCATGTACTCCAAGCGGCTCACGTGAACTGACTGTGAATGCAGTACACAGACAACAACAAAGAGCTCCAAAGAGCTCTGAACAAAAAACACACTACACAATTGAGACGAAAAGAATATGAAGCGAATGAGGCATACAAGCATATTCATAAGTGCAGCTACTGCGGAAACAAAGCACACGGTGGAAAAAGTCAATGTCCAGCTAAAGGAAGACAGTGTAAAAAAATGTGGTAAATTGAACCACTTCGCTATAGTTTGCAGGATTGGGAAAGGTAAACCCGTGCATGCAGTGTGTGATGTCTTAGATAAAGAGGAAGACGAGCTGTTTATTGATGCAGTAAGAGAGGAACAACCCTCTGAAGCTGAACAAGCCTTTGAGGACATATCAATAGGAAAGCACGGTGTAAAGCTTAAGTTTAAATTACGTTCATAGACACGCTGCCGCTAATCATTCGCAGGCAAATCCACAACTTAATACCGGGGATGCCTGTTAAACATCTTAGATTCACGAGTACTGATTTGGGTAGTGAACACTTCGATGAATGAAACCTGTTATCTTTACAATGGTTGACAACGAAGATGAGATGGTCAGGGATAGACTAGACAAACACGGAATGTAACTTGAACACAACACATCCTCCAAATATGAACCTGATTGAAAGAAATAATGATAATCAAATCCTTGATGACAGCAACACTCATAACAGTCAGAAAACAATTACATTGACAATCATATTACGTTATTTTTAAAATGTTTCCTTTTCTTTTTCATAACTTCTTTAACACACTACTTCTCCGCTGCGAAGTGCAGGTATTTTGCTAGTAGAATATAAAAATCAAGAAAGCCTGCAAATGCAAGACTGAAAATGCAATACTTTCATACTCCTTATACAATGGTTCCCACTCCTAGGCCTTTGCACTTAGTTTAAATCTCCTGGGTTCCTGCCTCCTGGGGCTCCACTCACAAAGAATGTGAAACATCAGTATATTTAAAGAGACAGAACATAATTTTAAAATCACATATAAAAGAATTACACAAAAAAATAAAGAAATTACTTATTTAGTTATTAGACCAGGAAATGAAGATATTTCATTAGAGGTAAACCAGAAAAAAGTCAGTAAACAAGCAGTGATGAGAATACTAAAAGCACCAAAAAAGCCAAAAACCATAAAATAACAAAGGTAAAAGACCAGAAACATTTGGCTCAGTTTTCTTTTATCCATTTAAATATCTTAAATTCTAAATTTTAGTAGGCAGACACAAATCTAAGGTACAGTCATTGTGATGACATCACAGTTTATGAGATTGCCCAGTCATGATTAGTAATGGATGTTATTGCCAAATGTAATATGTCCATTTCTGACAGAATTTGTGAACCTCCGGAAGGAGGACAGGTTTTAGAAACCATGAGCACCACATCCCCTTCTTGGAAGGCAGCCTGGTAGAATACAGCTGGACTTTTATGGGCTGAAGAGCTTACACATCTCTTCTCATCTCTTCTAGTTAAAGTGATGCTTGCAGAACCATGCTAGTCCCTCTCACTGCTTCTCCAACTGGCCAGAAGCCAATGCTGCCATCTCTGCTAAAGGCCATGGTGGAGAAGAAGCCACACTGGACCAGAGACCAAATTTAACATACTAAGACAGAGAGTCACCTGGTAGTAAGCATACTACATGCAAGATTAACTTCTTATCATCAAGTTTATATTGATAGTATTTTGCCAACATTTATTCTGCTCATATTGGAGGCACAGTTGGAAACTTTAAGTTAATCTATGAATACAAAGGAATGGGGTACGAGTAAACATATAAGAGCTATAGATGGGATTTGTGGCATTCTGTTAAGGTCTATACAGTAAAAAGTTTTCATATGAAAAGAGATTCACCTTTGAATCCGACCACAACAAAACATAATGATTCTCTGATTCATCTTTATCCTAAGCACAATGCCGATTCTCCATCTCAATATCTGCTGGAATGCATTTGTGACTTAAAGATTGTCTTCATGCAAATTCTTTTAAATTGACTGCTAATTAGAATGAAGTATTATTTCCCCCAAGCCAACTGCCTTCAATATTTCAGACTTCACCACTGACATTAATGATGTATTGGTTCTTCCATTAGCTTCACTTATCAAAAATGTTTCATATTTCCTTTACAGTATTGCATGTCTTAACCCATAATTTATCCTTAAAAACTTGTGCATCCTTTCATGATTTTTCATATTGACTATTATTGTAAGTTCCTGTTTGCTGGCATCATTTTCAAAATACTCCCTAGACTATTATATATCTAAAATATCACATCTGCTAAAGTTCTCACACTCACATGCCAGATTCTCCCTGTAGTAAACATAAACTTGCGCTCATTACTTTGTAAACATATGCGGTTTAACTTTGTCAAGAATCTGTATTTTTCTTTGGTCTTAAGAAATGTAACACTTGTAGTGTTATGGTTGCTCTGTTTGCTGTACTTGTTATTTTTATTTATTTCTGACTTCTATAGTCTTTTATATAATTTGTAGACTGTGATATATACATACAAATTATTACTATTATTACTATTATGTAATAATGCAAGCAAAACCCAAGTGTAAATATAATATAAATAGAACATATACATTTCTACCAATTGAAAATAAAAGAATAGTGACTTTTTGATTGTTTGATTATATTTACTGCAGTTGCTGCTTGTTCAATGATTTGTTGAGGTTTAGGTAGCAGCAGAAGCTGGGCATGTGTGTTGATCTGGAAGCTGTACAGTAAGCCCAATCACCAGTGTCTTGCTATTTCTGCCCTTTTGATTGCGCCACTAGTTTTGCTATGACCCAATGCCTATAGTCTTGTGTTGCTCACTGATGGTTATCAAGAGTGTTTTTCATTTGGCAATGAACTGTGTCTTAATGATGCTGACTTTTTATCTCTCCTTAGGAAAATGAGGAGGTGTTACATTCGTACATCATTCTAATATGCTCAGACTAATTGGCAATTGGATTGTCTACATCTGAGTTTTATAAAATTCAGTAAAAACACTGACAGATGGGTGCAGATGGATAAGCACTTCTAAAGTGCTTGATCACAGAGGAAACCTCAACACCTTCTTGTCCATATCAAATTATTCAGACAGATGTAGACATCCTTGGGTCACACCTGCAACAATATACAGTATATACTGCAATAAATAAAGCAGAATATTGATAATTCATGATGAGTGTTGTTAGACTAGGTCAGTGTGTCTGAATGCTACAGCAAAGGCAAAAGCTAAAATATCAATCGCCTCACTGGTACTCAAGTGACAAACCAGTTAAGAACCAGTCTAGTATATTGTGTGAAATGTTTAAGCAGCAGCCGCTACTATAATCAAGACTTGAAGTATGCACATCTCCAAACTCAGCTGGGTCAATTTAAGGACTTTGTGTCTTTATTTTTTAGTAGACTTTTAAGGTAATATACTGTATATATTTAAAAGATTCAGAAAGAAGGTCAATTTTCTTTGCATTGTTTAAGTACTTACTTTAGTATCTCCCCGGATCCTGGAAGAGTTTGATAGAGGAAAGAAAACATTATGATTCAGTTTTTTCAACAATTCATAGCAGATTGTGTTGGTTAATGTCAAAAATATCTTGAGATTTGAAAGAATGTATTGGGTAAATTAATTAATTTTACTTTGGTCCTGCCATTTTAATGTACATTTCAGTTCTTCTGCCATATTTGTGAATGGTACCTACTGTATCACAGTCAGCTTTAGTTTCTACCTCAACTTACTTTCTACATATATAGAACTCCATTCCTTGTGACATGCCACAATTAATCTAAGCAGAGGAGCAAGGTAAGATCATGTAGCATTGTTATTATCTGTGAGGATGATGTCTTCACTATAGCTGGTTTACACTGGGTTCACTGTGCATGTTGTCTATATAGTGCCACATACTTTAAAAAATAAGTTTACATGTTAAACAATGTTCATTCAGTTAGAACTGGTGAATTGGATACTAAATGGAAAAATGGAGTGACTCACACTGCCTAATCCATTTCGTAATTTTGGATTCAGCAGGCAATCCTCCAGGCCCTACTGTTTCCAATTATAGACTGGCCGCATCCAATTACTCACAGTGTGACTCTTGGGTTTAAGCCAGGGGTATAAGATGTTAAAAATGACATATCCAGCATGTTAGTCTCCAGTTCAGGCATAACCCCTCAGGTACCGAAAAAAGTGTTTGTGTTGCACGATTCAATAATCTAAACAGTTGAAATTATTAACTATAATGACACAGGCATCATCTTCCCCATAATAAAAGTATGTACCCTGGTTGTTATGCTACTCCTAATGTTTATTTGTTATCTGCAACTTGAGATGTTAGAGTGGAATTTCTTGTATCAAAGAAAATGCAAAATCGTACAAGGATATGATACATGAGTTACAGTTTTCTCCTTCAAATGCTGATTATATAGTTTTTGAGCAAACATTCCATCACTTACTGTAAATTTTTAAGAAAGGTGTACATTTTAAGAAAGGATGGTATCCCCTTGATGATTTCAGGAGAGTATTTGACTGGGGTTAAAATTCTTTGTCATTTTTGTTCATTGTTTTATTTTTCTGTTTATGTTAATATTGTTAATCATTTAGTTTCTATGTGTCTCAGTGTTTTCAACTATGTTCCATGTGTCTTGTCGGTGGTTCCCCAGGAGGTGGGGCCACCTTTTCATCACTGTGAAAGGGCTGCCCTCAGTCCAATAAAGGCTGGTAAAACAAATGCCCCCATGTGGTTCATTAAGTGCACTCGTGTTAGTAAAATCTCTGTCAAATTATTGCTCCTTTTTAATCATTGATTTGCTTCATATTGACCTTTGTGCTGTGATATTTGATCATTCTTGGGATTTGTGTATTGGGACTTGTTTGCTTTAGTATTGCCTTTTTGCCACTATGCCTTTTTTGTTAAGAACATTTTCTGTGATATAAATCTTATTTATAAAGATGCTGTGTTTGCTCTTTTTTAAAAAACCGGGATTTGACATTTTCCACCCTATAGTGAGCATTTTGAGGTATTTATGGTACTTTTTGGGCTTAGGAATCTCAAGTTAATTATACTCTCTCTATATTAGTCCTTTACATGACAGTAAGTAAATAAGTAAGTCTTGCACCTCTGTGTCAATCAGATACTACATACAGCATCTGTGGTCTCTGTTGTGTTATTGAGCAAAACTGTGAGGCAAAAACAAATAAAAAGAAAACTCTATTTCTTTATGCAACAGTTTTTCTAGGTTGTTAAGTATTTGTTTACAGTACTTCTGTATTAATCAGATAGTACATACAGTGCATCCGGAAAGTATTCACAGCGCATCACTTTTTCCACATTTTGTTATGTTACAGCCTTATTCCAAAATGGATTAAATTAAATTTTTCCTCAGAATTCTACACACAACACCCCATAATGACAACGAGAAAAAAGTTTACTTGAGATTTTTGCAAATTTATTATAAATAAAAAAACTGAGAAATCACATGTACATAAGTATTCACAGCCTTTGCATTGAAGCTCAAAATTGAGCTCAAGTGCATCCTGTTTCCCCTGATCATCCTTGAGATGTTTCTGAAGCTTAATTGGAGTCCACCTGTGGTAAATTCAGTTGATTGGACTTGATTTGGAAAGGCACACACCTGTCTATATAAGGTCCCACAGTTGACAGTTCATGTCAGAGCACAAACCAAGCATGAAGTCAAAGGAATTGTCTGTAGACCTCCGAGACAGGATTATCTCCAGGCACAAATCTGGGGAAGGTTACAGAAAAATTTCTGCTGCTTGAGCAGCAATGAGCACAGTGGCCTCCATCATCTGTAAGTGGAAGAAGTTCGAAACAACCAGGACTCTTCCTAGAGCTGGCCGGCCATCTCAACTGAGCGGTTGGGGGAGAAGGGCCTTAGTCAGGGAGGTCACCCGTCAGAGCTCCAGAGGTTCTCTGTGGAGAGAGGATAACCTTCCAGAAGGACAACTATCTCTGCAGCAATCCACCAATCAAGCCTGTATGGTAGAGTGGCCAGACAGAAGCCACTCCTTAGTAAAAGGCACATGGCAGTCTGCCTGGAGTTTGCCAAAAGGCATCTGAAGGACTCTCAGACCATGAGAAACAAAATTCTCTGGTCTGATGAGACAAAGATTGAACTCTTTGGTGTGAATGCCAGGCGTCACGTTTGGAGGAAACCAGGTACAGCTCATCACCTGGCCAATACCATCCATACAATGAAGCATGGTGGTGGCAGCATCATGCTGTGGGGATGTTTTTCAGTGGCAGGAACTGGGAGACTACTCAGGATAAAGGGAAAGATGACCGCAGCAATGTACAGAGACATCCTGGATGAAAACCTGCTCCAGAGCGCTCTTGACCTCAGACTGGGGCGACGGTTCATTTTTCAGCAGGACAACTATCCTAAGCACACAGCCAAGATATCAAAGGAGTGGCTTCAGGACAACTCTGTGAATGTCCTTGAGAGGCCCAGCCAGACCGCAGACTTGAATCCGATTGAACATTTCTAGAGAAATCTTAAAATGGCTGTGCACCAACGCTTCCCATCCAACCTGATGGAGCTTGAGAGGTGCTGCAAAGAGAACTGGGTGGATCTGGCCAAGGATAGGTGTGCCAAGCTCGTGGCATCATATTGAAAAAGACTTGAGGCTGTAATTGCTGCCAAAGGTGCATCGATAAAGTATTGAGCAAAGGCTGTGAATACTTATGTACATGTGATTTCTCAGTTTTTTTTATTTTTAATAAATTTGCAAAAACCTCAAGTAAACTGTTTTCACGTTGTCATTATGGGGTGTTGTGTGTAGAATTCTGAGGAATGAAAATTAATTTAGTCCATTTTAGATTAAGGCTGTAACATAAAAAAATGTGGAAAAAGTGATGCGCTGTGAATACTTTCCGGATGCACTACACATTTTATGTGCTAGAATATTATTGCTTGGTGTGCATCATTCATCATGCTTCATGTATTCATGTAAGGCAAGCTCGGGTCAAGCCATGTCCCCTGCCCTGGGTAAATCTTTGGAATTAGTTAATGCTTTTGCAATATATGACTGTTGAATCAACACACTTTAAACAAGACATGAGAATATTTCCAGTACCAAAATATTGTCTCCAGGAAGCACTTCGGGGTCAGATGAATGTCAGTAGGACAGAGTATCCTACTCACAACAAATCCCACTAGGGGCATCCAAGGTAACCAACAGAGCAGTCCTCGGGAACACAACTGCCATTCTTCCCTGTTGGTGCCTGTGCTTTCTTCTGCACTGAAAATGTTGTGCTGCCACATAGGTTGGAAAGAATTAACTTGACCCCAACCACTACTTACTGCTAAAAGGTGATGTCTTCTTTCAGACCGTTGGTTTTCAGCCCTGCCCCCAACTATCAAACCCTTTAAAGGACTCACCCTTTACCATTAAGGAGGGTAAGAGTCACCTCCAGTAAACCGGCCCTCAAGTGTCCTGGGAGTATATTTCATGTCTTTTCTCAGGTCACTTTTGGAACCTTGTTGGGCCGTATTCCATAATATACCAGTCTTTGTGCACCGAGTAACTCATAAGACTGTTTTTTTATTTTAAAAGTGGAAGTTAATACAGGAAATAACAAAAGTTGTATAGTGGCAGTTTTAACAGATTACGGTAAAGGTGGTTCAATACTGTATTTAACAACTAATAACCTGCAATTACAGAGCACAGGTCAAATGACTGCAGTCCATTTTAAGCATCCAGTATGTTGTGACCTTAAATGAGGTGCAGAATCACAAACAGAGCTAACTTAACAATAAAGATATTGCTCCCAAGGCCAGTTGTTTTGTGGAATGTTCTGAAAATGTACCTTTGTACACATCATACATCTTACTGTAAACTATTTATTTAGTCCAATGGCAATGCTTCAAAATGGTTTGCACAGTTATATTTCTTTGAAAATTATTTGTAATATAATTGTTATATAGTATTTGCAAATTTTGGAATCTGGATGAAGAAAAGTTACTTCAACTAGCAATATTAGCAATATGTAATTTTGGCTTTGAAGGCTGTGTTAAATGACCCACTAATAATATTTTTAAGAAGGTACTTGGTAACTGACTTTACTATAATTATTTACTATAATTCAGAATGTCCCTCAGATTAAAAGTTTACTGGCATTTATGTACCGTGAATGTTTATAAAGCAGTATATGCAAATATGATCCCTGCTTTTTGTCATATAGTATATAAAAGATTTGCAAGACACAGTTCTGCATTTGATATTGTACATTGTGCTTTGTACATTTTCTATTTAGTCAAATGATAATTCACCTTAATACTGATTTTTAATTTGTATTTTAATGACAAACGTACTTTATTTACTGTATAAAACATAATAATACTTGTCTTAATGTATCCTTAGTCAATTGCTTCCATGAGAATGAAAAGAGGATTACTGAGATTTTCTTATGGCATCTTTAAAGTTGGACAAAATAAAATTTTTTTTCTGGTGTGTGGATGTTTTACAAATAGTAAAGATAATCTGAGAACAGTACATTTTTATTTTGTTAAATTTGTCTAAAATGGTCAGTAGTTGATGGAGATATTTCTTACATTCATTTATTACCAATGGCTTGCTTTCTTTGCCTTTCACATATTACACTTAATGTACATGCATCTAGTATTATTGGTTGCTAAGATTTTTTTTCCTTCTGGGTTTTTAAATAATTTGCAATTATATTTAAAATTAATGTTAAATAAAGTAGCTATAAATATAAATAGTATAAAATTTACTTTATCATAATTAAATTCAAGTTTAGAATGTATTTCAAAATTACTCCTATAAGCTAACCTGAATTAGAGATATAAGGAGAATACTCCTAGATATAAAGGTAATTTCAAGCACAGACAAAGATCAAGGATCAGGAGTGAGAATTTAAATATGTTCCATATAATTTCTTTTGCTGCCAAGTTCTTTTAACCCTTCTAGCTGTCAATGCCATTAGATGCCTTAGAACAAAAGTTTAGTATCTAATTTTTGTTTGTCTCACTATCACCTCTTAATCATATTTGGAAAAACAACACTACTTGGAATGTTTGATTCAAATTACTTACGGCAGTGACTCTCCTTTGAATCAGTCGTATATACTGTTGGGTTTTGACTTTCAAATACTGAATCTGACACAGTTTTGTCCAGTTTTCCTCTTGGGTAGTAATTAAAATACAGTCAATTCCTGTTAATCGGACTACATTGGGACGCGATCATTTTGGCCCTAATAACTGGCTGGTCCGATTACACAAACATGCCCTATACATGTGCAACCAAGACGGGACATGCTATAAGTAACATATTAAAATGTCATTATGACTTTTATTGTGCTGCACACGAGTATGGCGAACGTACAAACAAGAACTATGTACACGTACGGTTGCTTACAACTTTGTTTATTGAAAAAGAAATCTACAAATTCTTCGAAACGATCTATACGACACTCAGCATGCGAAGCACAATAAAAAAGGTTACATTACCAAATTCCAGTCAACGTTTGAAGAACTTATCTAGTGTGATCTGATGCATTCTGTTTACGCACTGCACTTGTTTACGCTTGACTTCATGTCACCGGCTACTGGGCGATCCGTTTTAGGAAAGAAACGGCAGGCATATTCACCCCCACTGGTTTGCACTTGATACAAATTTTCCGAATTCCTGACCTTTGATAAAAGCATAAATTCTCCTGAGGAGCCCAGGGATCCTCCTGATGTCGCTGACCCGCTTTACAACCGCTTTCCGCGGGCAACTTGTGGCTTCTTTTTCTTATTCTCTGTCACGTTCTTTGGTCCGATTAAAAGGAATTTTGGTCCAAATAAGCAAACAATATTAGGCTTATGTAATATGATCTTTTTCGGTTCTTTAGGATTCGGTCTGAATAAGCGGCTGGTCCGATTAAGCGGTGGTCCAATTAACCGGAATCAACTATATATCTAATTTAATCTGGAGACTTCATTGGATCCAGTATCCAGGTGCAGACGTTTCATGACATGGTATCCTTGTACAGCTATGGTTTACGTCAGCTGTAGGTTGATTCAATGGAACTGGTGTCAGTGCCTTTAGTATTTTTTGTAATATACTGGTGGTAATGGATGTGTTGAGACATTTTGGCCTTTACTATGTATTTTGACTATTCTGTAAGAGTATATCTTTGACCAAATACACCACTTAATTGCATGATGAAATTGGCAACATGGTGAATCAGGCATCTTTTAGGATATAAGATTATTACAATTAAATTTTGGTTGCAATAGTGTCTACCTTTACCCCTTATTGAGTTATTTAAGTTTACATTTATTATTATCCATTATTTGCTCTCATTATATATATATTTAACTTAAATGTTAAACTTATGTTGTATGTTGACATGTGCTAGTTTTAGATATATTTTTGATTTTCCCTGTTCTGCCGTGACATGTGATACTTTATAAAGTACAACTGGTTATATAGGACGGTAAATTGAGCTTTTTACATATAGAATATCCCTTGAGATATTAAACAGAGGAGGCTCATTAATTTGAGAGTTAACAATAACCTCAACAGAATCCATTATAACAGGAGTAGTGAATAAGGTAGTCTTAAATTTCATGTACATTAATAACCATCCCCAGTAATATGTATATCATTTGGCAGGATAGGCTGAGGATTCCATTCAGATTAAGAAACATCATACTGCCAAGGTAAGAAATTAGCATTTTTATTCTTTTCCCCAGGATTGTAAAAAATAAGAAAGTCAAAGCACTTTGAGTAGTGAGAAATGTGGTATATAAATTTAAAGAATTATTATTATTATTAAAGGATCTAAAAATTAGATTCCTGTGCAAGGCAACCTTTATATCTATTAAAATGTTACTAGAACAAAACCAAAGTCTACATTAAAACACAGAGTCCAAAACTGGAATTCTTTTTTCTGTTTGTTTGCTTGAACACTTTGCTTCTCTTTAAGTTCTTCAGACGACGAGTGAAGCAAATGATCAACTTGCAGGAAGCAGAAAGGCCTGCATCTGAATAAATAGAGAGAGGAGTTAAGAAGGGGGCATGCCATTGTGTGTTTCAGTGGTAGGTGGTTGGCTGAGCCACCCCACTTAATTGATGGGCCAAAGGCCTTTTAGATAGGACCCAACATTTTTTATTTGTACTTTTTGTTCTCCTTTTCCTGCCTCTCTGGTAGTTATTTTTCCTTAATAATGATAACATTTCCAATCCATAGCAATATTCTGAGAGTAGAGACCTGCCACATGGAGTAGCCTCTATAATCTATACTAATAAAAGGCAAAGCCCTCACTGACTGACTCACTCACTCACTGATCACTAATTCTCCAATTTCCCGTGTAGATGGAAGGCTGAAATTTGGCAGGCTCATTCCTTACAGCTTACTTACAAAAGTTAGGCAGGTTTCATTTTAAAATTCTACGCGTAACTGTCATAACTGTAACCTACTTTTGTCCCTATACTGTATATGGACATAGCCTGCAGCTCAGTCACCGTGTGAGGCGGAGTTGCGTCTCGCATCATCCCACCTCCCACGTAATTGAGTGCCTGCCCATATAAGGTAAATATTCGCAGGTGAAGGACTGTACTTACCATATTCATAAGTGCAGCTACTGCAGAAACCCTCCCTCAGCGAAAGTGCAAGAGAAACTTTTAAGTGCCGGGTCTGAGCTAAAATTAAGTAAAGTCGTAGACATCGCAAGATCGCACGAGATATTCGCGAGATACAAGTTTAATGAGAAGACGCAGGGTATAAAGCCTTGATACTAAAGACCTGGCAAAGTCATGGAGAACATGGAAGGACAAGTTCACATTATACACAGAACTTGCAATGCCGGAGGCAGAGTAAAACACTAAGGTCAGATTATTCCGTTAAATAATTACAAATAGTCTGTCTGCTTCCTTTCATAGCTTTTCCGATGGTTGTGCTGCTTACAGACATGTATTTTCGTATTAAAGTATTTAACCAATCACATTTCAGCCATCATTTGTTGCCAGGCAGAGAGGCCTTCACAATCCGTTCTGCAGGCCCTCTAACACAAAATAAATGTCGATTAAACTGTTGCTTCAACCAATCAGATTTTGAGTTGGTGTCAGTAGGGCCCTCTAGCAGGCGTACAGCAACGTAACCGTATTCAGACCCATTGATTGGATAGAAGCCGATATGAGGAACTCTACGAGGTCACTGAATGCACTGCAGGCGCTCCAAGCGCAAGATCCTCGCGTGCACTATCGCCAACTCCATGGCAGGATTCTGGACAATATTATTTGCCAGACACAGACCAGATTTCAAGACCAAGAAAAACTGATGTTTGTCACGCTCCTCGACCCCCAGAAGTTTCGGGAATACAAGAACAATTTCCTGCATGCAGCCTTCTCCAGTTTAACACAGAGCCACGGAGCAGTTTTTGATCTGTCTCGGCTAAAAACAGAACTGACTGTAATGTATGCCATGGATGTTTTTGCAGGAAAATCTCCCACTGATCTCCTTGACTTCCTTCATCAGAAAAATCTGAATGAGAGCATGGAGCAGCTGTACACATTGGTATATTTGACGGTGACCATTCCCGTGTACACTGCTTCTGTCGAGCGGACATTTTCAGCCCTAAAGCGAATTAAAATTTATGCCAGAAATATGACAGGGCAGGTTTGACTTTCAGCATTAGTTTCAATGGCGATAGAAAGGGACTTTTTGCTGGAACTGAAGCGCACGGATAATCTGTACAACAGAGAGTAATTGAACTGTTTTTGAGGAAAGAGAGGAGGATGGATTTTGTTTACAAATAATCCAAATTTTTGGTGAGTAAAATGCTGCGATTTTCCAAAATAATATTGCAAGTTTATGAGTTATTATTGATGTTTTTTATGTGTGTCGTGGCTGTAGCTGCAGTAGAAAGGAACTTGTTCACCCCTGGTTTGTCTATTCAATAAAGGCATTTATTGTGGCTACAGGAGTTATCTATCTGTGATGCAGCGGCTCTTTATACTATATTTCTGCATATTAAGATGGTTTTTATAACAATAAATTAGTTTTTGAGGGGCGGGTTGATTCAGACAGAGCACTACTGAAGGCCTAGGTGTGAAATGCACGGTCCGCCACTGGACCAGATGATACATAAATTTGATGAACATTACAACCCGAAAAACGAAACTGTAGAGAGGTTCAGCTTATACTTCTCCCAGTGCGTCTCTCTAAATCCTCCGTGCGGGAACATTATCATAAGGCTTAACAATCTTATTGTTACACCTTCTACGTGCACCGAACTGTCCTTATTACGAAGTCTTCCTTGCTTTACCGCTGGCTGCTTCTTTCCATTCACCTTCCTAGCTCTTTATTTAAACAGTTTTCCTTCTCACTTTTCTGCTCCTTCGCTGTCTTCTCTCTTTTCGTTCAAAATACAGGCCTCCTTGCCTTTTTACAGTCAGCTCCCCTTACGTCACACCATGGTACATTTAACACAAGTTAATACCGGGAATGCCTGTTAAACATCTTACATTCACGAGTAGCGATTTGCATAGTGAACACTTCGATGAATGAAACCTGTTATCTTTACAATGGTTGACAAACACGGAATGTAACTTCAAAACAACACGTCCTCCAAATACGAACCTGATTGAAAGAAATAATGATAATCAAATCCTTGATGACAGCAACACTAATAACAGTGACAAAACAATTACATTGACAATCAGGTTATGTTATTTTTAAAATGTTTCCTTTTCTTTTTTATAACTTCTTTAACACATTACTTCTCCGCTGTAAAGCACGGGTATTTTGCTAGTTGTATATATAGTAGAGGGCTTTGCCCCCTGCTCACTTCGCTCGCCAACCCCACCCTTACCCCACCCCCCTTCCTGCACTACGCACTACAATGGGAAACAAGTACAGTTTTTTTTTTACCTCCTGTTTGGTCAGTCAGCTGCTGGCTTGCTGCTGCTGCCGTCCCGCGTAATCTGCATCTCGCACAGCACTTTGAACATTTAAAAGCCTGTACAGTAGCTGTCCTTTTGTCTCACTGCTTTGTCTGTCTGTCTGTCTCTCTTCTCCCCCAGACATCTTCTACTCCTGTTGGGGGCCCCGCTTATGAGGTGTGCCCCTATGAAGAAGAAGATTTTCTATTATTTTAATTGAGAGATGGAACTGTCCCCTCCGACTACACACGGAGCTCGATTCACTCCTGAAAGAGACTTATGTTTGTTTGGTGTTTAAATAACGTTTCTGTTTCAAACATCTCCTGTGTATCTGTGCAACTCTGTGACCCAAGCGTGACAGCATATTTGGATTTCACTTTCACCAAACAACAAATCTTTTAATTCTCACGGATACACCTCTTCATTGTGAAGAAACACTACTTTTCCCTGATAGCAACACAAATTAGACGATCTACAAGTCTCCAACAAAGTTTAAATCTGAATAATATATTCAATCTCTTTTCACTGTTCCATTATCCATCCATCCATTTTCTAACCCGCTGAATCCGAATACAGGGTCACGGGGGTCTTCTGGAGTCAATCCCAGCCAACACAGGGCACAAGGCAGGAACCAATCCTGGGCAGGGTGCCAACCCACCGCAGGACACACACAAACACACCAAGGCCAATTTAGAATTGCCAATCCACCTAACCTGCATGTCTTTGGATTGTGGGAGGAAACCAGAGCGCCCGGAGGAAACCCACACAGACACGGGGAGAACATGCAAACTCCACGCAGGGAGGACCCGGAAGCGAACCCGGTTTCCTAACTGCGAGGCAGCAGCGCTACCACTGCGCAACCGTGCCGCCCCTGTTCCATTATTTCACCGAGTAATAATTTCGTTTGTTTGCACTAATGTGATCTTTACTATCATTTTTTTGAGACTTTTGAATTTTCATACTTCCATTATCTCTAACCTGCTCTGCATGTATATCGTGCCAAAGTTTTTGAATTCTTTACAACGTTCTACTTTGTCATGTACTCTTTGTCTTTTTTTTCTGGCCCCAGGCATGGTTAAATCTCTTGGCACAAAGTCTCGTCTCGCGGGATGTGAAATTGTCTCTCTGAGAAAGTCACGTCTCTTCGCAAGACTTTTTTACTATAATATATAGAAATATAATGAATGAATGTGTGATTCTTTATGAGTATTTATGTTGGTAGAATGACCTAAAGATTTTTGTGTTCAACAATGTGCTTTTTCTGTACTTGTAATTTTGCTTGCTATTTTTAACTTATTTTATTATTGTATAGTTATGTGGGCTTAAACATATTTCCAGTTAATAATAACCTGTATATTCAGTCTTTGAGGAAGAAAAAGAATTCTAGTTATGGAATTAAGTTACTTTTTAAATGCATAATTATGATCACTTTCTATTTCATTTGTGTATATTTTCAAAGCACTTACCATAACTCTAAAGCAAAATATGATTTGTGTCAAATGTTTTAAACACAGCTGATACAGAGTTCAATATTTTTTGAATGTCTGTATTTGCAATTTTGGTAGCTTTTAGAAAAACAGGTTTAGACTGACATACAGTATGTCATTAAAGGTTACACACACTTAATTCATAAGATCTGCTATAAATAAATCAAAACAGGTAGACTACTGAATATTCAAATTCAAGGAGTTTTGTAAATTAGTTTTAATAGCTGAATTTAACATTTCAGACCAGTTAGTATCTTCGATTTACTTTAGCATGATTATCCTTATGTTTCAACTACTAGTCCTTATTTCATACAGACAATTTAAAGTTTAAAAAATATCCTAAAATCTATCATACATCACAATATAAATATAAATAAAATATAACATTACCAGATGGCTTGAGGGGAAAAGGAAACAGCTTGAATGTGTCATATTGACAGCAGCATTTGCAAAATGTCCTGTAGCAGTTTAAAAAAAAAACACACAATAATAAAAACAGTAATTTCTTGTAACTGAGCTTATGAGCTTATTTTTGATTTTTAGCATTGATTCGAATAAAGTTTAATTATAAAAAAACACAGACACACAAAATAAACAAAAGAACCCTTACAAGAAACAAAAACAGCAATATATAACATAATATTGAAAAAGTGGCTTTGATCCCTATGTCCATATTTCAGTGAAGGTTAATCATGAGTACATACTGTAATGTCGAAATGTTCTCACCATACTTTTTTCACATTAGTTTAAAAAACAATGTTTCCAGCCTTCCACAATTAATGCAATTAGACAAATGTGTTCAAGTCTGATGCACTTAACACTTTTCTACTTCACATACAGTTATACTTATATTTTATGGCAGTCTACAAAATTGCTATATAGTTTTACTTTAAAATACAGCTTAAGGTTAACTCACATTTCTTGCTTACTATTTTTAGTTGTATTGGCCTCTGAAGTTTCTAAATTATTCCTGTGTTCCTATAAATTTCATCCAGAAACTTAAACCATTTGTGTAAGACTTTTTAACAGTCCAAAGAAATGCTCTATTGGAGAAGTGGGTATCAGGAAAAGGATGGTGTTATTTTGCATTTCATTAAGCAGTCATTTAAGTTTACAGAATGTTTCTTGAAATGTTTCAAAATTTGGTAGTTTCCAAATAGGAAGTGACCAGGTTTAAATTCAAATCCAAGATTCTAAAGATGTAATGCAGTGGTGCTGATACCTGTGGTATGCACAACAAAGTATAATAAAGCTGAAGATAAGAAAAGTTCATTCTTGGCACTGTATATGTTGAATATGCAGGTTCTCCTTTTCTAAATGTGTTTCTTGTCCAGATGTTCAAGTTTCTTTCCAAATTCCGAAGATATCCATGCAAGTTATAATGAAAAAGTATATTCATTAAAATAATGGAATAATACAATTCATAGACTACCTGAAACTATGGTAATTGATGATTTGTATTTTTCTTTCATATTGCTGTAAGAATTCCACCTTTCATTTTAAAACTGAAGCTGTAAAAAGTGTAAGGCAGTAAACACCAAGGGGAGAGTCTGTTTTATGCCATAAAATAAAAAAAAACAAGTAATGCAGGTGATCAGGTTAAAGGTTGGAAGAAATTAATTAATAAAAGCATTGGGCTGATTGTTATTCATATATAAAAAAGAGTCTGATTGATCCTCATGTAGGAGATTCAAGACATCAGTCAATAATCCCAAATGTCAGCTGTCTATCCGCAATGCTTGGTGAAACACCTCATCTGTCTGTTCAGCTATCCATCCTTCAACTCTATATTGTACACTGCCCATAATAATAATAATAATAATTCTTTACATTTATATAGCGCTTTTCTTACTACTCAAAGCGCTCTCCATGCAGGGAGGACCCAGGAAAATAACCCACAATCTCCTTCCTGCAAAGCAGCAGTGCTACCACTGACCTTGGTGACCTTGATTATAATTTGGATTTGAGTATTTTACCCCAAAATTTATTTAAACTGGGAATAAAATGACAAAGAGAAGAAAGCCAGAGATACTCCAACAAATGCCAAATTATTTCAAATCAAATAAAACCATTCATAGTCAGTTGCTAAGGTGTCACTGTTGCACGGCTGCACTTGGGTCCTAATTTGGGATGCTGAGGTGGTTCATCGTGTGGTGGTTACTGCAATATGCTGTATCAGTGCATTCTCCCAACCTCCTCCTAGTCAATTCAAATAAAGTAGATATCCGTTTGCCACAGTGTTGATCCAGGTCCGTATAATGAGGGACCAGAGCCTGTCTATTGGCAGGAATAAGGTGGGAACCAACCCCGAAATGGGATACACATGGCAAATTCAAGCACACACCTATACTCACAAATGATATTTTTGCAATAAAAGTTCTGTTGGGGCCATACCAGAATTTTCCATTATGTCTGCAGACTTTTCTAACATAAACTATTAGATACTGTAGATAGATAGATAGATAGATAGATAGATAGATAGATAGATAGATAGATAGATAGATAGATAGATAGATAGATAGATACTTTATTAATCCCAAGGGGAAATTCACATAATCCAGCAGCAGTATACTGATACAAAAAAAATATTAAATTAAAGGGTAATAAAAATGCATGTAAAAACAGACAATAACTTTGAATAATGTTAGCATATACTCCCCTAAGTGGAATTGAAGAGTTGCATAGTGTGGGGGAGGAACAATCTCTTCAATCTGTCAATGGAGCAAGAACAGTGACAAAAGTCTGTCACTGAAGCTATTCCTCTGCCTGGAGATGACACTGTTAAGTGGATGCAGTGGATTCTCCATGACTGACAGGAGTTTGCTTAGTGCCCGTCGCTCTGCTACAGATGTTAAACTGTCCAGCTTTATTCCTACAACAGAGCCTGCCTTCTTAACAAGTTTGTCCAGGCGTTAGAAGTCCTTCTTCTTTATGCTGCCACCCCAGCACACCACCGCGTAGAAGAGGGCGCTCGCCACACTGTCTGATAGAACATCTGCAGCATCTTATTGCAGATGTTGAAGGACACCAACCTTCTAAGAAAATATAGTCGGCTCTGACCTTTCTTACACAGAGCATCAGTATTGGCAGTCCAGTCCAATTTCTCATCCAGCTGCACTCCCAGGTATTTATAGGTCTGTACCCTCTGCACACAGTCTCCTCTGATGATCACAGGGTCCATGAGGGGCCTGGGCCTCCTAAAATCCACCACCAGTTCCTTGGTCTTGCTGGTGTTCAGGTGTAAGTGGTTTGAGTCACACCATTTACCAAAGTCTTTGATTAGCTTCCTGTACTCCTCCTCCTGCCCACTCCTGATGCAGCCCACAATAGCAGTGTCATCAGCAAAATTTTGCACGTTGCAGGACTCCAAATCGTATTGGAAGTCCGATGTATATAGGCTGAACAGGACTGGAGAAAGTACAGTCCCCTGCGGCGCTCCTGTGTTGCTGACCACAATGTCAGACCTGCAGTTCCCAAGACTCACATACTGAAGTCTGTCTGTAAGATAGTACACGATCCATGCCACAAGGTGTGAGTCTACTCCCATCTCAGTCAGCTTGTCCCTAAGGAGCAGAGGTTGGATGGTGTTGAAGGCACTAGAGAAGTCCAAAAACATAATTCTTACAGCACCACTGCCTCTGTCTAGCTGGGAGAGGGATCGGTGTAGCATATAGATGATGGCATCCTCCACTCCCACCTTCTCCTGATATGCGAACTGCAGAGGGTTGAGGGCGTGGTGGATCTGTGGCCTCAGGTGGTGAAGCAGCAGCCGCTCCATGGTCTTCATCAGATGTGACGTCAGAGCAACAGGCCGGAAGTAATTCAGCTCACTAAGACGCGATACCTTTGGGACTGGGGTGATACAAGATGTTTTCCAAAGCCTCGGGACTCTCCCCTGTTCCAGGCTCAGGTTGAAGATGCGCTGTAGAGGACTCCCCAGTTCCAACGCACAGGCCTTCAGCAGTCATGGCGATACACCATCAGGACACTCTGCTTTGCTGGCACAAAGTCTCCTCAGCTCTCTGCTCACCTGTGCTGCTGTAATTGTGGATGCAGATGTCTCACCTATGCTGGTATCAGTAGAAGAATGGTTGGAGGATGCAGTACTCCGAGGTAAGAGTGGGTTAGGGCGGTCAAACCTGTTAAAGAAGTTGTTCATTTGGTTTGCTGTCTCCACGTCTCTATCGATGGTGGCACCCTGCTTCAAGCTGCAGCCAGTGATGATCTTCATTCCATCCCACACTTCCTTCATGCTGTTATTCTGCAAAATCTGCTCCAGCTTTCTCCTGTACTGCTCCTTCGCCGCCCTGAGCTGGACTCGGAGTTCCTTCTGCACGCTCTTGAGCTCATGCTGATCACCGCCTTTAAAAGCCCTTTTCTTCTGGTTCAAAAGGCCCTTGATGTCACTTGTAATCCATGGCTTGTTGTTAGCATAGCAGCATACTGTTCTTACTGGAACTACAATGTCCATACAGAAGTTGATGTAATCAGTTGTGCAGTCAACAACCTCTTCAATGTTATCACTATGTGATCCCAGCAGTATATCCCAGTCTGTAGTTCCAAAGAAGTTTCTCAGAGCCTGCTCTGCCTCAGGGGACCACTTCCTGAATGAGCGTGTGGTTGTAGATAGCGCCCTCAATCTTGGTTTATAGCAGTGCTTCTCAATTATTTTCTGTCATGCCCCCCCTAGGAAGAAGAAAACATCTCGTGCCCCCCGCGCAACTATAAATAGTATCATTTGTCTATAAAATTGTTATAAGTACACCTAACACCTAACACTATCCTTATTAACATATAAGAGAATAAAAAAAGAAAGAAATATGGACCAATTTACAACAAAGAATAGCTTTATTAAATGCAACAGAAAAGATTTAAAGTGCATTCTAAATTCAAAATAAAATTTAAAAGAAAAATAAAAAAGCATGTTCCCCAAGGTCAAACGCGCCCCCCTTGACGGAGCCACTATTTGAGAAACACTGGTTTATAGTGAGGCTGAAGCAGAACCAGGTTATGATCTGGTTTCCCAAGCGTAGGCAGCGGGGTGGCGCTGTATGCGTCTTTAATGTTTGCATACAGTAGGTCGACCAACCACATGCATTACCTGGTAGGTAACCATCCATACAATCAGATCGGGACTCAGACTACGAATGCTAAGAATATATATATATCGAATGCTAAGAATATATATATATATATATATATATATATATATATATATATATATACACACACACACACACACACACTGTGGTTTAAATACACACCAAAATGACTAAAAGGGAGGAAAATTAAAAAGAAAGGAAAGTTTTGAATTGGTAGTCCCAGTCACAGTGAGGCATTATGCAGACATATTACAGCACTGTTTATATTGGCACTCAGTTTTGTTTTTAATCCTCTCACTCACTATGACCCCTAGAGGCCCAGAGTGCATCCTATAGTTGAGTTTGCCCTTTGAATTAGCTTGTTTATTTCGTGGGCGTCTCTTGAAGTGATGTTACCAGCCCAGTATACCACAGCATAGAAAATCACACTGGCCATCACAGAGTTAAAGAAGAAGATGTTGAGTGATTTGTCACTTCTCATATTAAAGAAAATGCAGTCTCCAAAGAAAAAACAGCCTGCTCTGCCCTTTCTTATATACTGTAATTCCTCTGTGTTAGAGACCAGTCCAACCTGCCATTGATAAGCCCGTGTCTATTTCTACTAATGAAAATTCAGTCATTTTTCACCATACAAGATAGAAAGGTAGTGTAAACAGGAAATTGTGAACTTTACTGAAATATTCTCTAAGTAAAGATGCAGAAGGTTCAAACTTCACTACTATTATATTTTTGAGCACTATTTGTAACAAACAGAGTTACATCTTGCTGTTTATTTGAGGCAGATCTATAACATGCTTGTTCAGAATGCATTTAATCTAAACGGAACAAAGTACAGTGCTGTCTGTTTCCATTTGCCATGTTATGCATTTTTATAGCATTATACAGAGCTCTATTGCTGTGATTGTTTGTCATAATGCTTTTTCTCATGACTGACATGATGAAAGGTGCCCTTCAAAAAACAACTGATTTACTGATTTTTACATATAATAGAACGTGCTGAGTCATACAATTACAGAAGAAAATATAAAATTCAGTTTTGAAAATGCTTCAGTAATTTGTCTGTGATAAATGACAAAACACTGTAAACAAAATGATTGATTAACAGCAGTCATATCTTAAAATGAGTGGAAATCACAGTGCTCATCCTTGGCATATGAGAGAGAAAATCTGATTTCTCAGTGAAAAACCTTACTAATATGGAGCGAAAATGCAAACATCACACAGACAATGAATGGGGAAGACTAGCCCAGGGTCACCTGGCAATGTGCCTCCATGTTAAATGGGTGTAATTGTATGTTTTGTAATATTTCCTACAAATGCTGTCTAATAGTATTTGTAAAAGTTACAGTAGGTCCTATTGAAAGCAGCAGCAGAATACAGTCTGTATTTGGTATTGTAAATAAGAATATTTATAGGAAGAAGAAAACTACCATTAGGCTGTTAAATGTTTTATGTACCTTATGCCTTTACACTCCCTACACTGTAGGATGATGTACTCTATATCATTTAAATGTCCATACAGAAATTCAGTTTCAAATTCTCCTACTCTGAGCCACGGAAGCCATACCCTAAACTCACACTGTTAGTAATAAGGCAACAACTCTGGATTGTTTCACTACATAAAAATGTGCCTTTACTTACTGGAGAAGTTGCTATTAAATTAGCACAAACGTTCTTAGGATGTGAGTTGAAAACCATAGCATCTAGAAAAAAAATAATGTAGATGGGGGAGAGACTTTCTGCAAACCTGCTTCCTGGTGCTGTATGGCAATGGTGTTAGACAGCGTGCAACATTCCTTCCTATCTTGTGTAATTATGTACTGTAAAATAATAATAATAGTTGTAGTAGTAGTTCTAGTAGAGTCACATTAACAGAATATAGTGGAACTCTTACATCTGACCAACTTGCGACAAATCTATTTCAGTGTCCACATTTGACAAATGGAGTCATTTTTTTTGTTATGCTGTTATGATAATATGTAAATATGCAGAGAAATTATACCAAATTATGTTTATTACTGACATAGAGAGAATAAGCAAGTGTTAATGAAAGAAGTGAAAAGACAGAGGTCAACAGAAACCAAGTATAACGGTGATACAGTGCTTAGTGCTTCAGCTTCATGGAGCCAGATCCCAACCTGGTCACAGACTATGTGGAATCTGCATGTACTTCCTATGTGCTTTTTTGCTCAAACCAAAACTTTGCAGGTTAGGTTAGTTGATAACTTTAAACTGGACTGAGTGAGCTGCTATGTCATGTCACTTGTGATACACGAGCTCCCACTCTAGGGTTGTTTCTTGCCATGTAGTTGATGTCTGGTACCCCTCACCTCAACTTTATACTGAAATAACATTGTTTAAAAAATGAATGAATCCCAATCGTATATGCTTCCTTAATGAAACAGGCTTTTATTTAACTTTATTTAACATTGTACAAAATACTGAAAGCTGGTTTATCAATTTGTAAAATAGTCGTGTTCTGTTTTTATCCACAAAACATATTGTGGATTATTTCTTGATTATGTATTTGTCTGAAATTTTTAATGTGATCACAATGTCTGGAATAGGAATCATCATCCAAAAATGACACGTTATTAAAACAAAAGAACAGCTGGCTCTGTAAATATTACATTTCAGAAAAAATACACTTCAGCATGGGGAGAGTGTCTTCTTCATTCACGTTTCATTAAAAATTAAGCTTTAAGCTAAATATGCAAAACAGAAAACTATTTTAAAGCTTTACTCGTGTTCACAGTAATTTTTACTGTGGTCATGGTGATGACCCTGTCCTGAAAACGTTTTTTTTTTTAATTCACAGTTTTTCATTTAAAAAATAAAAGCATTTTCTGAGATTTTTAAAGTCCATCGACTTTTAGGTGAGTACTGTATATGCTAGTTTATTCTAATGTCAGTATATCTGATCCTCTTGACCTCTTCAGTCCAAATCCCTTATATCTATTATGTATTTTGAAGTTTTTATTATTATTAGATTTCATATTATCCATTTAAAATAGCTTTGAACAACATATATTTCTATTTACAGGTTTTTGCATGTTTCTCATTTATTCTGATTTGCAAAACATAATAAGATGTTTAGTAATTCCTGCTTTAATTATGTTTTCATTTTAATCAATGCAAACACCTAGTGCCTAGCTAGCTTTAAGGTGACATTTCTGCAGAGCCACCCACATATAAAAAATAAGCTTTAAAAACAGAAACCTTTTTGTTTTAACTTTTTTATGCTGTAATTTGCTTTACACCATGATTAAAATTTGATGTTCTCTTTATTAATCTTTGTTCTGTGAATAAAAACAATATACAAATAAAGAATTACTGAGTTATCTTAGATATTTTCAAATATGTTTGCTAGGGATAGGATGTAAAATCAGAATAGTAAATTTCAAATGAATGTTAAATAATATTAAGTTATTAAATAATGATTGATAATGTCACATAACCTTTACATTATACATAACAGCAGACTGTCTGGAGACTGGAAAAAGGTTGTCGTTCGTTTATCAAATAACAACTGGGAAATAAATGTTTTATGTTAAACATCATTACACACTTTCTAGAATAGACAATTTAATGGCAGGCATGCTCATGCAATGTAATTATCATATCAATACACAAAGCAATTTTTCTTTTGCTGATGATTCAGCTTCTATTTAAATTGTAAGTGGCGTTAAATGCTGTTCAAATGTGGACCAATTTCATTCAGCGGACTCAAAATGAGCAAACACATTATTGTCGATGCTAAATTATAAAACCAGCCCAACGGATACATTTTTTGACTCCATGCCTGTCAAGCAGCAATTCATTATTAACAGCATCATTAAAATAGCTGGTTGTATTCGAAATGTGTAAAGTTATTCAATTAATCTGCTGTTGGTGAAAGAAGGAACAAAACAATGGAGAATACCTTTCAGTGCCTTATTCTGATGTGTTTCAGGCAAGATAGATAGATAGATAGATAGATAGATAGATAGATAGATAGATAGATAGATAGATAGATAGATAGATAGATAGATAGATCGATCTTTATTTGTCCCCAGTGGGAAATGTATTTTTACAGAAGCTCTTTAAATAAATAAATACCTAAATAGGTAGATAACTAAGTAAATAAATATATGCTTGCGATGTTACAGATAACAGTCTTGAAGTAATTTGCATACTATATATTTTTCATTTTTTGTTTTACTATGTTACTATGTAAAATATAGGAAGGCATCAGATGTGATTTCATCTTCTGCCCTTTGTAATGATCCATAATTCTAAAATGGTCTTAGTGATAAAGGTAGTCTACTTAAAGAGAGTACAAAAACAACACCAGGAAAAAGAAAATGCTGCTAGTTTCACAACCACATATAAATATTTAAGGCTTGTGAGCCTCAAGGAGGTGTGAAAGCCTGGAGCATAAAAGCTGCTATTTTCCTTTTAAACAGAACAATGTCCATCTGACTTGAAGTAACTATTGATCAGTTTCCTAGGCAATGCAGAACATTGTAATTCCTTATTTTGCACCCTACTACTATTTTGATCTATAAATGCAGGAGAAACAGGGTCTAAAAAAGTCCTAACCCACCACTGAACTAAAAAAAATGTTCATTTTGATCAGTAAATAAACAACAGTTGTACTTTTTAGCAAATAACACATATTGAAAATGATAAACACCATTATGTTGTATATTTTATTTATACAATTCAATCTTAATTAAGCTGTAATTTCTTAAGTTGCATTTAATATTTGGTGCTGCATCTTTGGAGCACTGGAGATAAGCACATTGCCTGGGCCATTATTGGCATTTTTTATGACTTTCATACAGCCATGTGTGTTTCAGTTAAAGTTTTCCTAATTTATTCAAACATGTATATCATTTAACGGCACAAATATGGAATTTAAGCTAAATGATAAAAATAGTCATTACTTGGGTGAAGAAGAATCAAGTCTAACATAACAAGATTTGAAATGTTTTTGATAAAATTGTGTGCACTGAAAGGTGACATGGTGGCTCAGTGGTGCTGGCTGACAGGATTAGAACTCTAGTGTCCCATCCAGCAATGGTATCCCCCTTGTGTCTGGTGTCAAAATGGGCTCTAGCTCCCTACAACTCACAAGAATAAAAAAGGTATCAGAAATGAATGGATGGAAGGAAAATATATAAAAAATAAAGCTAATTGCAAATGTAATTTTTTTTTTAACATTGAAGGACATTGACTACTTACATCATAGTGTATATTTCAAATTGAATGGCACCCTATCCGAGTTAGAATCCTTTCCTGAGATAGGCTTTACTGAGTTTGATTAAGGTAACTTAGTAAATGAATGTTTAGATACAAGATTCAAAATGTATCTTATTAATGGACACAAATTATGGAAAGCATCAAATCTATTATGTATGGCAAAGCCAGTGTAAGGCATCGAAAATATTCTCTGAATCTTTGGGGTGCATTTCTATACGTTTGTGAAACCTTTGTCTTCTGTTACCTGTGGTGGCTTAGGAAACTGAATGTAAATTACAAATATAATAATATCTTTAAAATATATACATTTTTATGAAACTAAGTAATTACATATAGCTTTGGAAAAGTTTAGTATTTTTATGGTTTGAATTTCTTTTTTAATAATGCTTTAAGTGTATGCATATGGTAATGTAATGTTATAATAAACATTGCTTTTTAAACCTCCAGTGTGTATTGCATTGTGTTGTTGTTTTTTTAACAATGCCCTTAAGTTATCCAACAGGCTAAGTAAAAAATGCAGATCTATATGAAACCCCTCTGAGTTCAAATAAATATTGTTGTATTATATGAATATTTCTGAATGATCATTTGTGAGAAAATGGAGTTTTCTCCTTTTCTGTATGCTAAAGGATAATAAGAGATGACGGTGAACTCTATGAAGTTGCATATATTGTTGTAAAGTTAGAGTGGGTGTGCTGTTTTGCACTCAGTATTCTAATGGCTCATTCAAGGCACATATTATCATATTGAAAGCAAAATAGTATGTTATGAGCTTTGAGGCTATGGGCTGCATTTATTTTAGTGGAGCTGTCTCAAGCACAGCTGGCCTTAAAAGCTCACATCAGAAAAAAGGGGATAAAATAAGGGAAAGAAATGGATTCCCCTGATTCTATCTGTGCTCAGAAAGCTTTAATGGAATTTTTACATTCCAGCTCATTGAATCTACCTTGTTCTTCTCTCTCAGCATATCAAAGCTGCACAGACACATTTGCCTGAATCTGAGGCTTGCATTAGGAATTGCCCAAGACATTTGCAGCCATTTCTTTTGCTGACAGCTGTGCTAAATGAGGCACATGTGTTCCTAATAAAATAAGGTTGGGTAGACTGTTAAAATATATATATTTAATAGCCACAGTCTAAACCCGTCACCTATGATATGTTGACTTTTTTTTTTCTCTCATTTACAGAATATGCACAGCAATGCTTTAGATGCTTTCTTATATCTTACGAGTGACACATGATTAGGGTTCACATAAACATATAATGTAATCCAGACAACTTGTTGAGCAGATTTATAATAAAGATCTATGGTTATATAGCAATATTGTAGAACCCAATTTGATCTTTACAATTCAATTGAAGTTGAAGAATCATCATTTTTAAAATAGCAGGATGCAGGTTACACACTTACATTCCAAATATTTGTACATTATATTAAGCTAAAATGAATCCCTCTTCTATATAACCCATTGCCTTAATCATAACCAGTAGTCTGTGTGGAAAGGAGAAATCAAACCTGGATAAGGACCTAGTCCATTCCTAGAGCCCACTTCATCAACTTTTTGTCTATTTCTTCGACTATTCAAACTAAAGATTCTTAAGCACTATGTATGCAGGGGATGCTTTAAACTTCTAAGCTGACAGATGTCAAGTGAAGGCCCTTTAGTGTTTGGTCAAGCTGATGTATGCTGGCAGAGTTGTAATGCAATGCAGGATTTCAGAGTGCTTTGCATAGTCAGGTTATTTATAAGCTTTCAGTAAGAGGGAATTTACCTTGAGTTGGATGTCAGATGTGTTTGCTGCTTTGCTTAGAAGCTTGAGCGATAATGACATTTTATAACATTTTCTTTGTCTTGTTTTTGAACATACTTTAAATGTGTTTTGTGAAACTTTAAAATGTCAGCACACCCAGTTAATAGAGATGAAAACCTTTAAGTAAATAAGGATGCCTTGTTTTACATGCTTATTGGACAAGACCTGCAGTTTAAAAAAATACTGACACTTTTAGAGTACTTCTGTTCTTCTTCAGAAAGAAACATATTTCTTTGCTTGTGATAAAGACGATGTAATCTGCATCTAAGAAACCAAACCACTGAGGAATGTTTACCAGTGTCTTGCTGTTAATGGGACTACGTGAAGATTCAGTTCCCCACAGGTTGTACAACTCTTTGTGTCACCAAGGGCACAAGGGGATGCTTTTGTGAAATCCACTAAAGGTGGTAAACTGGGATGGAATAAAGGTTTGAAAGTACAGACAGCTCCAACCAGCAAGCAGCCTGCCATAGGTGGCCCAAGGGTGAAACACATGGGGTGCAGCAAGAAAAGTAAGACAGGTAAAACATTACAGTCACAGCTGGTTTTGACATTTCTTCCTGTCCGTCATCTACAAAAAACTTTAGTTGGCACTTTTCATAATACATACAAGCCGTAGGAAATCTGATAATATGACAAAACACACTGGCACCATGCCAGTCTACTTGACACTTATCACTTTATTAAATTTACCTTTTCAGAGATTTTACTTTGGATTTCCAAAATGAAAACTGCTCCCTGACCTATACACCAAATTCTAACTAGATTTTTTGAAATACCTTATTTGTGGTATTTGCACAATCAATACTGAACATACTATAATTTTTAGATTAGTTATTTGTATTAGTAAGAGCCCAGCCTCTTAAGTTATTGTTAATTGTTAATTCAAATTACATTTATTTTGCATAATTTGAACAGAATGTAGCTTTCACATGGATAAAGGAAGATTCTGTTTTACCCCCATAAGAGAAGCTAACAAGTTAATGGAATGTCCTTAATTAATGTCCTTAATGTTCAGTTGTGAGACAAGAATCTGATTTTAGACTGAAGTTAGACAACTAGAAAGAAACATGAATTTTTTGATAGAAAGGCATAAAGGCACATACCGTATATACTCACAGATATGTTCTCCCGCAGATAAGTCAGGACTTAATTTTACAGTATAATTTCTGGTATTTTATAATGTCGACCGTATATGTTAAATGCTGAAAACTCATGCTATTGGTACAAGGGATTATGATATGCTAACGCCCACCTGAGGTAGTAACCACGGAGCACACTGCATGTTTTTCTATGTATTGTGCCTATGTGACTACACGTAATACCCAAACTATTCCGAAGCAACATTTGCACAGATTTGTGTTTTTTGTATCTCACACACTCCTACACCTTTAATCAGAAGACAATATGAAGCTGGTTTTAAATTAAACATTGTTGAAGTAGCAAAAGAAATTGGTAACTGTGCTGCTGCAACAAAATTGAATGTGTTTGAGAAACTGATGCAAGATTGGAGGAGGCAAGAAGATGTAAAAAAAAATATTAAGTTTCTCATTTTTGAACAGGCGTATAAGTCACGGTCTGATTTTATGATTGATTTTTCAGGTTTCGAGACCTGACTTATACTTGAGTATATACAGTATACGGTAGTTATAAAGGCACATACATATAGGGACATAGATAGAAATGTTCAAATTTCTCTCTTGGATAATAAAGTCTACCTAAACATAAACCTAGTTTTCTGACCATGATGTTAGTGTTACATTCATATGGCCCTGGTGTATGTGATAACACATAGAAACTATAAGAAATGAAACCTAGACATTTAAGCCTTAAACAGAACATCATAGACAAGAAGTTTATTTTTTTTCTTTTTTGTGTGTATTATCAACTTACTTCTTTTTTTATGTGTGAACTGTTTGCTTTGAATTTCACTAAGGCTTTTGACATGAGGACACTTTGAGTGCGGAATTTTTTGTACATGTGTCATACTAATTACTTGAGCCCTTCTGGTAGCTGCTTTTTAAACTGTTTTAATTTATTTGTAAACCCTTGACAAACGAAACATTTTTAAAACAGAAAACCTGCCAGATGAAGCTGGATCATAAAATGGAAACATAACTGAAAGAACGCAAAGACCTGAGTTAAAAGAAGTGTGATAAACAAGGTACTGTGCCTTACCTATTCACTTGACTGCTTTCTAGTACACAATGATAGGCCTCCTCCTCCTTCTTCTTTTTCTTTTGACTGCTCCCATTAGGGGACGCAACAGCATATCATGTTTTTCAATATCCTCCTGTTCTCTGCATCTTGCTTTATTACACCCACCACCTGCATGTTTTCTTCTCCACATCCATAAACTTCCTCTTAGGCCTTCCTCTTTTCCTCTTACCTGGCAGCTCCTTCCTTAGCTTCCTTTCCCAATATACCCAGCATCTCTCCTCTGGACAAGTCCAAACCAATGCAATCTCACCCCTCTGACTTTGCCTCCAACCTGAGTTGACCCTCTAATGTACTCATTTTTAATCCTGTCCATCCTCGTCATACCCAATGCAAATCTTAACATCTTTAACTCTGCCATCTCCAGCTTTGTCTCCTGTTTTCGGGTCAGTGCCACCAACTCTAACATAGCTGGTCTAACTACCGTCCTGTGGACCTTCCCTTTCACTCTTGCTAAAACACCCATCTGTCACAATTCACTCATGACACTCTTCTCCACCCACTCTACCCTGCCTGCACTCTTTTAGCACACGCTGATTGGCCAATCGAGATTAACACTACAGCTACCAGAGCCTACGACAAAACTCGTAAATCCAGCCCACCGTAAATCCATTCAAACCTCTCCACCAGCGTCCTTTGTCCTGTAAATGTACCGATTAAGACAAGTAGCAAGCAGCCAGCTATTCCATCATCGCAGAATGATCCCAGCTCATGCCTTGTTTGATTATCTGGGAGTGAACTGCTGGACTTTTAGAGTGGAAATAATAGATTGTTATTTGGAACATATGCATTTCATGTGTGTTCCGTTTCTACAGTAATCTGTGTAAACACATTGTTAAAACAGAAACTTTTTCATATTTTAGTAATAAATGTTACAAAATGTAGGCATAAACTATAGAATGTGTGAAGCCTGAAGTCCAAAGATCAAATAAACACTTTCACAAAAGGTTCAAGGACGATACAACAGCTTTCGTGGCGTGGTGGTAAGATTTGCCGACTTCTACTAATACTAACTTCTACAGAATACTAATTCTGCGTGAGCAGGAACACTCAATAAAACTGAATAAAAAAAAATAAAGTGACTGTGAGATACGAATAAGGCAGATTCACCAGTGTTTGTGTGTCAGCTTTTATCCCTCCAGATCAGAGAATGTCCAGTTCCATTGCCAAAAAACACCACTCACATCTGCAGTTATTCCCAGTTTCAAATAAAAACTAACAGTGTCAGATCCCTAGGGCGGTGGTATGTATCGTGACTGAGAGTATAAAAGTGGGAAAAAAAAGGTAACTTTTACAAGTACAGTACTATAAATGTGCACGGTCTGTTACAGATGCAAACCAAATGTATGTGTGTACTGTATAATATTAACAATAAGAGCAGCTCACTACTGAAAACGGCAAATATAGAAGGCAGTTGGGATCAAACTGGGGACCCTTGATTACAAATCAGGTGTTTATTTGATCTTTGGACTTCAGGCTTCACCCATTCTGTAGTTTATGCCTACATTTTGTAACATTTATTACTAAAATATGAAAAAGTTTCTGTTTTAACAATGTGTTTACACAGATTACTGTAGAAACGGAATACATGTGTTCCAAATAACGATCTATTATTTCCACTCTAAAACTCCAGAAGTTCACTCCCAGATAATCAAACAAGGCATGCGCTGTGATAACTTTGTGAACATTCTGCGACAGTGGGGGGATGGAATAGTAGGCTGCTTGCTGCTTGTCTTAATCGGCAAATTTACAGGACAAAAGATGCGGACGGAGAGGTGCGAACGGATTTAAGGTGGGCCGGATTTACAAGCTTTCTCGTAGGCTGTGGTAATTCTAGTGTTAAACATAGAGTAGTAAGAAGCTGTGATAGACACTAAAAGAAGTAAGTTTGACTAATGCTCTAGTCATGTTAAATAACCTTGTGTCTGCAAAGGTGCTATCAGTTTGGTAGTGGAGATTCTTTGGGCTCGTTTATACTTCATGCTCAGAACACATATGCACACATCAGGGCTGCCACACGTTTCCAGCATTCATTTGACGTGTCCTCTGAGCATGTCCTCAGAAATTAATGTGACACGTGTGCAAGTTGCAGTACCAGCAAAAAGTCGGGGGGTGCAGTGTGATAAAAGTTGGAACGTGACGTCAGAGTCTGTGTTTACTATCTACAGTGACAGAAAGCCACTATGCGAATCCTATGGGATCAATGTGTGCCTTCAATGTTGTTGTGTCTCCGACATGCAGATGCATTTGTGGTGCTTTTATATTCAATCGTTGCACATTCCCAATCGTAATGACATGATACATTTTAAAAGTCTCACATAACATCTTTTGTGCCGTCTTTTTTTCTGGGGCTTCCTCCTGACCTGACAGCAGTGGCAAATAGCAATAGATCACCACACATAACACATTAAATGTATGATATTCCAACTCTCTGCAAATTTAGAATCCTTAGATTTAAACTTGATATCACTTTGATGATGAAATGCATTAAAGTTTGTATGTTACATTTTACAGATAAATTGTTAATTTTGTTACAGTGTAATATTACACACATGGGGGTGATACGGTGGCAGAGCGGTAGCACTGCTGCCTTGCAGGGAGTCATGTTTCCTTCTTTTCTTTCCAAAGATATGCAGATTTGGTGACACTAAAATGATGCTAGTGTATGTGAGTGCTTGTCTTCTCCTTGAGATGAGCTGATGCCCCATCTAGAGATTGTTTCTGCCTCGTGCCCAGTGCTAGCTGGAATGGGCACATCCCTGGATTGATGGGTTTAATCATTAAACATCCTTTTCAGAGATATCGCGGTAAGGTTTCATCGGAATTGTTATGGCCTACCAAAAAGTCTAGTGATATATAATTAGGCCGCACACGAGAGAGAGAGGGAGACAAATCACTAAAAAAACTAAACCAGCTAAATAAAACAGGCTCCATTTACTGCCAAAAAAAAACTAACAAAATATGCAGAAAATTACACAAAACAAATAAGGCAGGAGGACCACATTAACGTAGCTGTCGAACTTCACAAAGTTCACAGCTAGATACATACTATCCGAATTTATCACTTAGATGGCTAGCTACAATTTAATTTCTTTAATAAATAACAATAAACAACAAGAAACAAAATCCCAAAGCCAGACTATCCAACCCTAACTATCCATACCTGGCTCTGTTCTTCTCCTCTCACACACACTCTCTCTGACCTAAAACCCAAAGAAACTTCATTTATAAACCTACATTACACCGACAACCCAGGTGAGTCATTAATAAGCAACTTAAGTGGGTAATTAGGGCAGGACTCAACTATGTTAACACCAAATTAGAGTTTAAAAAAAAGTCTAGAGTAGGTTGTAACAGGATGTAATGGGTGTTCCAGGCAATTCACAACACAGTGAAGTCAAACCTGTTCTCACTGTGATAATATCTCACACTGCCACCTGGTGGATTCTTCCAGGTTTAAGTAAAGTACGTGAGCCAGTATAAACAGTAAAACGCTTGCGTAGCAGGAGCATCCGCTGGAACATGTGTCGTGTCACGTGAAGTATAAATGTGGCCTAAGGTGCATTGGTTTAAACAATAGACCAACATTGTGCACTGAAAGAAGGAGCAAGTGGATCACTAGGAAGATCAACAGAAAAATATCCCAGAGTTAAAGAAGCTGTAGAGAGGAAGTCTGAACAGCTTATTATCACTATAAGAGTCATTGAACTCCTTAAAGCCATAGATGAAAAAACAAAAGAGTAAGAAAACTGATCAAATAAGAACTGTCTAAAATATGACAAAAGAATGAAAACCTCAGTAGTAGTCTAATATCCTTACTGAATTCTGATGAGGATTGAAAAAGGTACTGTAATATTTATTAATTTAACATGAAAAAGGTTAAAGAGTTTTTAGGAGGTACACAGAGCTGGATTGATGATAGAAGCATGCAATCTTCAGAAAACTAAATAAACACATAGTAGAATTTCTTAGGAAAGAACTTGATAACGTTAAATTGTGAGATGAAGTCAGTCATGAACACAGTGTTTGCACAGTTAACTAATACAATAGGCCCAAAGAGAAACAGATGAAGCACAGTTAAAGGCACAAAGACAAACAGATGAGGGGCAACAGAAAGCTAAATGAGAATTAGACGCACTCCAACTGAGGGAGAAAAAAGAACAGATACTATTGAGGAATAAATTGCAAAATCTAGAGCAAGATTAAAAATGTATGAGAAACACGATAGCAAAGATCTAGTTGTGCCTGCACCTGAGCCTCACATGAAGAAAGAGGTAAAAAGAGATGATGAAAATGCAGAGCCAAGAAAATCAGCACAACTCATTGTCCCTCAAGGAGCATGCTAATAGACATTTGAAGAATCAAAGTGCACTCAAAGAATAGAGCAACTTTAATCTTCCATGTATAGACATGTCAATATTTTAAGGCAATCTTATGTCTTATCATTTCTTCATTGACAAATTTGTGGACAACAATCTTATAACTGATGAAGAAAGGCTGCAGTATTTGGAGGGACACCACAACATTCTGTCAAAGCTTATCAACACTTAGCGCCAGATGTAGCCTATAAGGAAGCGAAAGAAAAGGTTCATAAACTTTTTGGTAATAAAGTAAAGATTAGCCACACAATTATGAAAAAAGCATTGCAATGGCCTCAAATTATGTCAGGTGTCAGAGAAACATTTACGGATTATAAACTTTTCTTCATTACAGTAATTGTTCAAATACTCTGAGAGATACACTGTATAATGAGCTCGATAGTAACTTAAACCTGGACACTCTCTTATCAAAGCTACCCAACTCAGTAAAGGGAGACTAGAAAAAAGCAGCTTATCAAATTGAAAATGATGAAAAAAGACAGGCAAAATATTCTGACCTGTCTTCTTGGAAGATAAGTGCATGGCAACCACAGGGCTGAATTTTTTTTTAATATCCAGAAAGGAAAGCATTACTGCTGAAAAAGAGGTTCAGGATAGTACAGTGATGAAAGGTTTAGACAACTATATACACATTTAAAAAAAAGTATGTATTTTGCAGAAACAAACACACTCTTGCTGATTGCAGTAAAATCAGGGAATTACCAAACAAAGACAGAATTGTCAGTCAGTCAGTCATTTTCCAACCTGCAATAACCTACTACAGGGTCACGGGGTCTGCTGGAGCCAATCCTAGCCAACACAGGGAGCAAGGCAGGAACAAACCCAGGGCAGGGCACACATACACACAAACCAAGCACACACTAGGGACAATTTAGGATTGCCAATGCACCTAACCTGCATTTCTTTGGATTGTGGGATGAAACCGGAGCACCCGGAGGAAACCCACACAGACACAAGGAGAACATGCAAACTCCAAGCAGGGAGGACCCGGGAAGCAAACCCAGGTCTCCTTACTGCGAGGCAGCAGCGCTACCACTGCGCCATTGTGCAAGATAGAATTGACTTTTTGAAATCTAAAGGTTTGTACTTTTGATGTATTAAACATGGGCATCTTATTATTCTTTACAGTACCCAACCATTCTACACATCACACTGTGCACTGTATGTAGTCTCTGTTAAGGTAAAATCCAAGAAGAGCAAAAGGTGTGTAGAAACATGTTTATAGATTCTCATAATACAGTAATAATTTGCACAGAAAATCTACAGAGACAGTTAAACCATCATAGAAGAAAAAATCAGGTGTTCCTCAAAACAGAAATTGTGATGATGAGTCAAAAATGCTTACACAATGTTTCATTTAATCAGATTTACAAATCTCTGCTCTCAATGCATATTGATTTGCCAAATGTCTAATCACAGGTCTCTATTCCAATGATCAGAGACAATATTCCATGACAAAAGGACATTGTGAAGTAGACACATCTTGAGGAGGTATGTCTACCATTCATTGATTAAGAAGTTGATCAGTATATCAACAGATATCAGCTTTCCCAAAATCTTTAACCTGTAGCAAATCATACCTAGCCAAGTAGTGGAATCTCATTCTGTGAAGACTGCACTTGGATGGATGGTCATGGGGCCATACAAGGAAATACTGTAGATGAGCTGGCAACAAACAGTCGTAAACTACAAAAAATGTCAGTAACAGAAATAGAGCATGCAGTACGTTGCATAAACTGTACAATTTTATAGAGTCCAGGTATGAGGAAAAGGAAGAAATGTTGTATGAAAACATTAAGCTCATTCACATGGCTGCAGAGTCTGCAAGACTGGTAGTTGTCCATTATTGCATACACTTACCTTTAATCTATACTAATAAAAGGCAAAGCCCTCACTCACTCACTGACTCACTCACTGACTCATCACTAATTCTCCAACTTCCCGTGTAGGTAGAAGGCTGAAATTTGGCAGGCTTATTCCTTACAGCTTACTTACAAAAGTTGGGCAGGTTTCATTTCGAAATTCTACGCATAAGGGTCATAACTGGAAGCTATTTTTCCCATATAATGTAATGGAGTCTTGAGTTGGAGATGGCCGCGGGGGGCGGAGTTTCGTGTGACATCATCACGCCTCCTACGTAAGTACGTAGAGAACAAGGAAGAACTCCAAGCACAAAACGCCATTTCACAATTGAGAAGGCAGAAAAACATTATGAAGCAAATGATGCATATGCGGAAACAAAGCACGGCGTGAACCGTAAGTTTATATTAAATTAAGTTCATAGACAGGCTGCCACTAGCGTTTGTAATTTAGTGCCTGCCCATATAAGGCCGTCCATCAGCGGCAATCCAATACAAACACTACCGCTAAATATTCACGTGTGAAGGACTGTGCTTATGCAGAGGAAGATGAGATGGTCAGGGTGGTGTTTGGCACAAACTCATTGAAACTGCGAGAGAAACTTTTAAGTGCCGGGTCTTAGCTGACATTACACGAGATGGCACCAGTACAGCTGGGAACCTTCGATGCAAGAACACCAAGCGGCTCACGTGAACTGACGCAGTGCACAGACAAAAAGCAACAGTTCCAAAGAGTGCTGAACAAAAACCGAATTACACAATTGAGAAGGCAGCAAAAAAATATGAAGCGTCTTATACATACAATCATATTCATAAGTGCAGCTACTGCGGAAACAAAGCACACGGTGGAAAAAGTGAATGTCCCGCTAAAGGAAGACAGCGTAAAAAAAACCCGTGCATGCAGTTTGTCACATCACAGATAAAAAGGAAGACAAGCTGTTTATTGATGCAGTAAGGAACTAATCGATGAATGAAACCTCTTATCTTTACAACGATTGACAAACACGGAATGTAACTTGAACACATCCTACAAATACGAGCCTGATTGAAAGAAATAATGATAATCAAATCCTTGATGACAGCAACATTCAATAACACTCACAAAACAATTACTGTATATTGACAATCATGTTACGTTATTTTTAAAATGTTCCCTTTTCTTTTTCATAACTTCTACTTCTCCACTGCGATACACGGGTATATATATATAAATGTATATATATACCCGCTCTACAATACATACTTTAGCATAGACAAGCCACACGCTGTGGCTAATTGTAGAGTCTTAAGCCTCTAACGCCGACATTCGAGGTTCGATTCCCGAGAGGGGTGTACTGAGTATGTACGCAGCTACCGATTCATTTTACCTTCGATCTCCTTGGTTTGGGACGTATGAAAAATATTAGGTTAACGCAGAATCATGTTACGTTATTTTTAAAATTTTCCCTTTCTTAGCACAAGCACAGTTGAGAAGCTTCGATGCATGTACTCCATAACGCGTTAAAAAATAACGCATTTAATCACACTTTCAATTCCAAGCAAACGGGAACTTTTGTCAATGCATGATTTCCTGGTACATCCATTACACTGATGCACACATCACAGCTACAAAAATGTTAGAGTCGGAATAAAGCGCGTCCTACGACTGATCATTTCGACTACCCGAGCGAAGCCTTGATAAAAGCATGGTTTTGTGCACACTGAAAAGCAAGCAAAATTAGATGCATTACAGAAAGCGGACTTTGTGGCTCTTACTGGGGATCATTGGACTTCCGTGACCGTTAGTAATTCTAAATACATCTAATTACAAAATGTTCAATGATCACACTGTTTTAGCCTAATGTACAAAATAATTTTGGCTAATGTTACTCAGAGTTTAAAGAGTAAGCTGGTCAAATTACCTTTTATGTTTCTGACTTATTTTTTAAGAAGAAAACTGCACTTTATGGTGAAATTTTGGTTATTATTATTTAAAGACAATACTATTCTGAAAATGTACTTAAAGTACTTAAACTACCACTTTATTTTTAAGTCTGCCCAATTTTAACCAGGGATGATATTTTTGTTTCTGTTTTGAATTCAAATGCAGTTTAAAAGCTTTTTTCAGAAATTAAAACAGCTTCAGTTTACAATATTCATGTCCATGTCTATTATTTGATTCTGTCGCCCACTAAAACCGTTTTAAATAAAAAAAACATTTGCGATTTGGGGCAAATTTACGTGTCGATTACATACGATTAATCAAGATTAATTCTTACACAGCCTCTAATTAATTGGATTAATTTTTTAATCGAGTCCCACCTAATATATATATATGTAGATATATATATGTAGATTTGTATATATATGTGTATATACAGTATATATGTAGATATGTATATGTTGTATATACAGTGTGTATAGATGTGTATGTATATATATATTTATATATATGTTTATATGTATATATATGTTTATATATGTGTCTGTGTGTGTGTGTATATATATATATATATATATATGCCAGCAACACTCATGACAATTACAAAACAATTACATTGTCAATCATGTTACGTTATTATTAAAATGTTTCCTTTTCTTTTACTTCTCGCTGCCAATCGAGGTATTTTGCTATATATATATATATATATATATATATATATATATATATATATATATATATATATATATATATATATAGATAGATATGACAACAACACTCATATCAATGACAAAACAATTACATTAACAATCATCTTACGTTATATTTAAAATGTTTGCTTTTCTTTTTCATAACTTCTTTAACACACTACTTCTCCGCTGCGAAGCGCGGGTATTCTGCTAGTATATATATATATATATATAGAAATAGTTTTTCTTTCAAATAATGCAAAGAGTACGCGGCACATGTTTCGCCCTAATTCTGGGCTCATCAGGCGTACACACTCACTGCATCCCCCTCTCGGGAATCGAACCTCGGACGTCAGCGCTAGAGGCGAAGCTTCTTGTGTTGCACCATGGCGTGTGGTTCGTTTATTTGACAGTATGTTGATCGGGATATATATATAAGCGGACAGACTATTTGGAATTATTTAATAAGTATTCATGGACAAAATATAATTAACTAAGCACAGTCCTTGACCCGCGAATATTTACCTTATATGGGCAGGCACTCAATTACGTGGGAGGCGTGATGATGCAACACGCAACTCCGCTGCAGTCTATTACAGTATATGGACGAAAATAGGTTCCAGTTATGACCATTACGCGTAGAATTTCGAAATGAAACCTGCCCAACTTTTGTAAGTAAGCTGTAAGGAATGAGCCTGCCAAATTTCAGCCTTCTACCTACACGGGAAGTTGGAGAATTAGCGATGAGTGAGTGAGTGAGTGAGTGAGTCAGTCAGTCAGTCAGTCAGTCAGTCAGTCAGTCAGTCAGTGAGGGCTTTGCCTTTAATTAGTATAGATTCTTGTGTAAAACATCTACAAATTGCATCCGACTTTGTAAAATGATTTACAGAGGTTGGTGGTAAACTTGATAAAGTTGCTGTGCCAGAGGTTGAACATCCCTCAATTCTTCACAAACATTCCTATATTCCTACTCTTATATTGCATCACATCCACAAGGAAATTGGACATTACAGGCACAATTATATGCTAACACAGTTGTGTCACACTTATTGGATACCTCAAGATTACTCAATTAACAGGACAATCATTTAAAAGTACACAATACAGAAGATAGAAGATACAATGCAAATGTAGTAAAGCAAAAAAATGGAAGACTTGCCAGTAGATCTTCTGCTACAGGACCAACCCCATTTTACCAATGTTAGAGTGGATTATTTTGGACCTTTTTAATTTAAATATGAGAAACTTTGGTCAACAGATATAAAGTAATTTTCACTTGTCTAACAATCAGAGCTGTACATATTTAGATTGCACACAGATTTACAGATATGTATCAATGCCATACATCAATTAATTTGCAGGAGAGGGCAAGTTATAATTATGCACTTGGATAATGGAACAAACTTTGTTGGAAATGAATGAGAGTTACATGAAGCAGTTAAAACCTGTTTTGGCAAAGGTGGCATTTAAGAATGTCAAATATGGCGTACACCAAGAAGAAACTTTGAACCAGAGCACACTGGGAAATCATCACGCCTCCCACGTAATCACGTGAACTGACTGTCAACGCAGTGCGTAGAAAACCAGGAAGACCTCCAAAAAGCGCTGAAGAAAACATGCATTATATAATTGAGAAGACAGCGAAACAATAAGAAGTGAGCGAGTGACATATTCTACCATATTCATGAGTGCTGCTACTTCGGAAAGAAAGCAAGGTGTAAACCTAAACTTTAAATTAAGTTCATAGACAGGCTGCCGCTGGTGTTTCACATGCCCACGGGTAATGCGGGATACAAGTTTAATGAGAGGACGCAGGATATAAACGAGAGTTTTGATCACTTTGTAACTAAGTTAAAATTGAAGGTGAAGGGGTGTGCTTATGCAAATTCCGAGAGACTGTGTTTGTGGGGGATTGATAGTTAAGGCGGGTGGGGGAGTCACGTCATCATCTCCCCTCCCATTTACCTAATTTCGCTCTGAGCTGAGCTCCGCTAACGCCGTCTTTCGAAGCAACTTCGTCACACTGCCACCAAATACTCACAGAAAAATCCACAAGTTAATACACACGCTGTCTCTAGAGTTTCTCCACACTGAATCCTCCAGGCACTACTTACAAAAGGTTACGTTGACAATCGTGTTACGTTATTTTTAAAATCTTTCCTTTTCTTAGCACAAGCACAGCTGAGAAGCTTCAATGCATGTGCTCCATAATGTGTTAAAAAATAATGCATTTAATCACACTTTGCATTACAACCAAAGGGGAACTTTTGTCAATGCATGATTTCCTGGTACACTGATTACTTTGATCAGCACACCCCGATTCATTTTACCCTCGCACCCCCTTGGTTTGAGAAGAAGTATGAAAAAATACTAGGTTAACACAGAAAAACAGATCACCAATTCAAGCTTTATGAATAATCGATTCGCCATCAATAATTGTTTTGGTAAAACCATACTCAGTGTAATCCTCCTTCCATTTTATAATTTTTCCGCCACTAGCCATGATTAAATGAACGGTAAAAAAGTAAGAGCAAAGCGAGGGTGACTTATTTAGGCAGGCATATATATGACAGCAACACTCATGACAATGTCAATCATGTTACGTTATTATTAAAATGTTTCCTTTTCTTTTTCATTACTTCTTTAACACACTACTTCTCCGCTGTGAGGCGCGGGTATTTTATATATATATATATATATATATATATATATATGAATGACCTCCAAAGAGCGCTGAGACTTTTGATATCGTGAACATGTCTGCAAAAACTGGGGTCTCCTGCTCAGTGAAAGTCGAGCAGCCGGCGTGCGCATAGCTGTGCCGGCCTTTGAGATGCTGACTGCACTACTGCCTTAAGTCAAAGTGAGCACTTTTAATTTTTTTCACCCTCCCCCAAGCTATAGCCCAGACAAGTGCAAACACGGGACCCCTTTTCTACACCGCGGCAAACTAATATTAAGGCGATTCGCACTTTCTTTCAACGATAATGATTATGAGGTCGTCAGCTCAGATTATGAAGACACGCACACGAGTGGAGGACTGATAGTGCCATCACAGCCGATTAATGGCAGGGATGTCTCACCAGTCTACACAAGACCCATCGCGACTGTCCCCAAAAGGTGATCATAACGTCAGCGAACATATCTCTCTATACTATATAAAAGAAAAAGGCAACTTTCCTTTCTTTACACCTTTTATCCCAAACCAAAGCCTTTCTCTCTTAACACTGCAGAGGACACAAAACTAATTTTCTTTAATTGCTGGTAATGCTGGTAAGGCACATTACCAGAGGCAGAAATTTGAACGTTCACATAGAAAATGTAATTTCTATACCACAGCCATCGTGTAGCGCCTTTCAAAAGGGATCTGCTACCTAGAGATGATCCATATACATTTTAGCTGCTGTTAGTACTACTTACCTGTTGTGTTACACAGTCTTTAAAATGTAGTTTACCCACAACCACTCCAGTAGTGCTCAATGTACTTGTACTTCTTAAAACATTAATGTTTTACTGTTTAACTTATAGATTATATTTTATTACAAAGTATTTTATACACACACATATAGACACATGCATATATATACACATATATATACCTGTGTGTATGTTTGTATGTATATGTATATATATATATATACACACACACACACCTATCTACATTATATATATATATATATATATATATATATATATATATATACACACACATACATACATACATACACACACACACACATATATATAATTTGTGTGTGTGTATGTATGTATGTGTGTATATATGATGTAGATAGGTATGTATATATATATATATGTCTATATGTAGATATGTATATAGATATGGAGATATGTATGTGTATATATATATGTATATATGTATGTATATATATGTATGTATATATATATATATATATATATATATATGTAGACTCAAACCCTTTATGACAGCAGCAATCCAAGCTGTGAGAAAACAGTAAAATGAGGCGTGTCAGACGTCGTCGTATATAAGATATAGATAGATAGAGATATATATATATAGATATATATATAGATATATAGATATAAATATAGATATGAGAACAACACTCATATCAATGACAAAACAAATACATTAACAATCATGTTACGTTATTTTTAAAATTTTTCCTTTTCTTTTTCATACCTTCTTTAACACACTACTTCTCCGCTGTGAAGCGCGGGTATTCTGCTAGTATACATATATATATATATATAGTGACAGTAGGGGGCACTATCACTCCCTTGAACCCTCAGGTACCACGCCAAACACCAGGTAAAAGTGCTACAACTATTCTTTTTATTATAATAATTACATGTACCAAGCACCCTCCACCCAGCTCAGCTCTCCGTCTGGGAGCTCCCACAGTCCTTTATACTCCCTGATTCTCCCTGGAGCGACCCCTGGCAGCCCCCGCATCATGGACTAATGCCCTGCTGGAATTCCGGGCATCTCCACATTGCAGGGAGGGCTCCATGTAGCGGCTTGGGGGTCTTGACCAGGATAAACAGCCGGGCATAGTCCACAATATATATATATATATATTATATATATATATATATATATATATATATATATATATATATTTATTAGGCCTCAGAAACTTAACACATTAATTTATAAAAAAATATTGCTGTATCGGTATGGCCAACAAAGAGGCGATTGCCTCAGGCATTGCTTTGGTCAGGGTGACATTTTCATGTTTTTTTTTTTTTTTTACATGAAGAAACAATAATACAAATAAGTTAAGTGTGAACCTAAAGAATTACATACACAGCCACTATACCATATTTATATACTACCTTTAAAAATGTGATCAGTGTCATATCACATACATCCAAAATATAATTTTCTTTGAGTGGCACTAAAACCAAAATAAGTCTGTAGTACCTCTGTATTTAACTTGCCAGTCTGCCAGGTAACTCACACTGGTTGCTACACTAATATAATGACAACATTCTATGAAACAGAAGTGTGCTGATCATCCCTACCCATTATTTTAGTTTGCTGTATCTTTGCTAATTTATGCAAATAACACAACATAACTACCCAAGTAATGCATAGTGTCAGTTTTTAAGCAAAATAGATGCCATAGACTTTTTTAGTGTGCTAGGAGCAAAGGTGTATTTACAGCAGTGTTTTTCAACTGTTTTTCTGTGTTGGCACACTTTTTGTACACCAAAAAATCCCAAGGCACACCATGATTCTACCAACCAGAAAAGCATTAAATCCATACAATTACTAAACTGTCCAAAGGGGCAGGATTACCAGCAAAAAAAAATCATTTTGGAGGTTGGCATTCACAGACAGAGCAGAGTCCTGTAGGGAACACCTGGGTAGCTCTCATTGTGCACCTGTTTAGAGTCAATGATGATGATGAACAATTGAGGATGACATTTGCTGAGTTTTTAACACAAGTTTTAATGTATGCCCATTTAAGAGATTCTTATTTCAATTAAGTCAGTCTTTAGCAGTGGTTTCCAAGTCTCCAGTTGTTTTGATCATTTCATTTTACTTTGTCTTTCGTCTGTGTCTCATATGCCATTCCAGTTTGATAATTAATACACTGGTCTTGTTTTCCTATTTGCATTCTTTTCAGCTTGCCTATTAGGAACACATTCAAATTCAGGTTGTACTTGCTCAAATAGTATTTTCTTAAAAGGTCAGGTTTCAGGTCACTGTTTAAGTTTAAACTATTTCATTAAATTTTTAAAACTTCCTTTGTGCTGATTCTACATTAATTTATGTTTCAGTGTATATCTACATGTTTTAATGTTAGATGCAATCAATCATGATTACATATATATATATATAACAAGTAGAAAATGCACTGTAAGTTGATAACACAATGTAAATTTTTATTTGTTGGTTTGTGACATCAAGCTATTTTTGTTATCAAACAAAATATACAGGCATACCTCTTTAAATTAACTTGCATTATTCATGCAAAAATAATATAGTTAGTAATATAAAAATCTCTTATACAGTATATATTTCTCTTCTGGTTCGTCCTGCTTCCTCTTCAAACCCAGACCCCCCGCATGCAGCCCACACGGCATTTCTCGATTTCTGTTCATCCTCTTCCAAACCCTTCCCCACGCTGCCTGCGGCCTCCCATACACGCCCATGCCACTTTTCTCGATTCTGTTCCTCCTTCGGACTACCGCGTTCCCTGCTCCTCTCTCATGACCCCATTGGTGTCACGTCACCACCCTATATCTAGCCTGACCGCGTGACCTTTCACTTCGGCCATGTGTGCGCCTGGGAGTTTTTTCTGTAGCCTAGTACAGGAAGGTACTCTCTCGACCATTGGCATTGGTTTCGCTCCTTGCTATTGGATTCGCTCCTTGCTATTCTCGTTATACTGCGACGGTTGTTTCCTAAGCCTTTGTTATAAAATGAATGACAGCATCTTCTCTGTCGACAGGTTTTTGTACAACGTTATCTGTATTCCGGGATCCAGCAACTGCCTGTTCCTATCAGTGGGTTTTTCTTGACACAAATGTTTGACGAAGGCAATGCACTCTCACTACGACATAGTGCAGTAGATTTTGTTGCATCACATTGGGACAGATTTGGATATGTCCCAAGGACAAACGTTTCCAAAAATTTGCGTTAATTTACAACAACCAGTCTTCAGCCACGGGCAGTTGTAATGCGTGGCTTTTTCTAGGGTTAGATCTTTCGACTCATTATCTGTCGTCTATAGCAAAACACCTATTCACAACTGCGCCTTTCAAGAAGTAATTCTTTCTGCTTGATTTCTGAATTCCTTTCTCACCGTTTTCCGTTCCTATTCTTACACTGCCGTATGCTACAGTGGGCATCAGCTAGTATACTATAAAAGATGATGTTTGTAAAATGACTACAAAAGGGCAACATCCTTCTTGCTACTTTAGGCTCTTAACTAAAAATAGTAAACAAACAACTTCACATTCATGCACTCAAATTGATATAAATGCAGTGATGTTCTGTTTTCAGTGCCTGGCTGAAAGAAAAACTGAAACTTAAAACTGCAAGGGAAATTCCGGCTGGTCAAATGAGCTTATGGAAAATGGACTTTCTGGACTACAAAGTGAAATTTTGTTCTTCATGTACTTGGTGGAGGTTAGATGATGAATTTAACATGTGTGAAAACTTTGAAAAGATATAGTAGCCACAGCTCACAGGGGAATTGGTTGGGTATTTGTGTAAGATTAAATACTGTATATATGGTCTGTTTTTTTTTCCTTTCACATTAATAAAAATGTCTTTAGCTTAATTGTTTTCCAGTTTTAATCAGAAAATGTATATATTGTTGTTGAGTAAAAGTTATGAGAATTGGCCATTCATTTTAAGTATTTTTATCTTTATTAAACATTGATTGGGGATACTGGGGGCTAGAGCTATTGTCTAAAATCTCCAGAGATTTGGCTTCATATACTAGTCTGGTAAAAGTCATTGTGGAGGCAGCCCATGTCTGCTTGGATATTTTACTAGTACTGAGGTTATCTTAAAAATCTATAAGTTAAACTAATTAGTTACTCTAACCATAAATTAATTCTTTTGGGGATTGTAGTGATCATAATGTCACATGTACAGATCTTACTTGAATCTCCAAACATGCAACACGTTGCCACTCGCCAGTGATGTGATAAACAAGAATGTATTTACTTACATTAGCAGTTAGCTAAGTGTTAAACCCTGCCTCTCAGAAGTCTACTTTATCATATACCAAATTAGTTCCTGACCATTTGTCTGGGATAGGTCCCAAGTCCTCCAAATCCTTTGATTGAATTAGCAGATTCAGAAACTGAATGGATGGATGTGTTCAGGTACACTATCTTGTGAAAAAAGTACATGTAATAGAAGGAAAGGCTTACTTGTATGTCTCCTCAGAAGAGTGAAAATGATAAAATACCATCAAAATGTATAAACACACACAACCTATACATAATAGCAGCATACAATGAAATATAATACAACTGCACCTTTGAAAGGATTGAGACAGGTATTGACTGAGTGTTAGTGGGGATGGTACTGAAGCATCATTTTGACTGTTCAGTAACTGACCTGAAACTAATATACAAGCTAACATATATTTGCTGTGTTTCAGGTAAGAACACATGGAATAAACATAACTCGACTGAGGTTCATGCAGTGCAGCACTCACCAAAATAGCGACAGCAGGGAGAAGTCCAAATGAAATGGCTTTATTTTGGAAATAAGCCACAATACAAAGAAATTCTAAAATGCAATTTAATTAATAGTGGATATATCACCTTCAGTACCAAGGGAGCAGAGCCTCTCATTGATTCTAGAGGCCTTATATAAACTTTATAGCAGGGTGTGGTATCCAAACTGGGATGAATAATCCTTTATTTGACAAAATAAAGGTATCTTTAAAACATACAACAGCAAAAACGTTCTGTCCTACAATATTCATTCATTCATATAAAATTTTAGCGAGTTAAATAAATTAAATAAACATCTGTAATTTTTTGGCAATTACTGTAAATAGTTGGTGTTTTACAAACAGGTACACCAGTTTTTCGTTCTCATCCTCAAAGCCATGTATGTTAGGTCAATTGACCCTGTGTGTGTAGGCGTGTGTGTGTGTGAATGGGCCCTCAGATTTATTGGTGCCTTACTTAGTGCTAGTTCACACATTCTATCCAATTAGGCCAGGATAGGTGCTGCCAAGTCCCTGAGTTGGATTAAATAGATTTGAGAAATGTTATGTTATGTACGTGACTGGAACTCATATTTTAATATACACAGATACTGTCGTATGTATCTCATTCAAGGGGAATTCTTAAATGTAAGTAAAAACTTACCCAGAAATTTTTATATGATTAGATAGAACTTCCTGAAGTCCTGAGATTATTTTAAATGGTTTCAGGAAATTAATGTGCCTGAAGAAAACCAATGCAAATATGAGGAAAAAAGCAACACCCAAGCATAAACTAAGCATTCTGGAATTCAAAGGTGGGTTTCAGGGATGTGAGTATCTAATACTATCCAGTTTGTCATCCCATGTAGTATAATATTGATATGATTTACAGATAAAAAATAAATGCAGAATGTGATGATATTGGCACAGCAATTAACACAACTGCCTTATAACTCCAGGGACACAGGATGTCATTGTGCTCTGTGCCTGCACTTGGTGAGGAGGGCTGTGCAAGAACAAAGTATTTTGTACTATAGTGATGTATTTCTGAGGTGGCAATAATAGATTTGCCATGTAGATTCATGAAGAGGATTACTTCTCTTCTGTTTTTTGTATTGTATTTATTCCATTTTTTTGACACTCATTGCATGCCCAACCTACCAGGAAGAGGGGAGGTCTCCAAAATGATTTTCCCAAGACTTCTTTATTTTCGTCCATTTCTTTTCCCTATAAGGTTTTCTTAGGGAGTTTTTTCTTGTCTTCTTAGGGAGTCAAGACTAGGGGGGCTGTCCAAAAATAGGGCCTGTTAAACCTCATTGAGGGATTCCTTGAGTGATTGTTGTTGTTGTTTGACGTTTGCCCTTTTCACTGTCAGCGTGGAGGTCAGAAAAGGTTTCAAATAGGGAGTTCAACTATGTCTTTAGATAATCTTTTTTATCTACATTGAAAAGAAATGTGTTCAGTTAATTGTCAATGTTGATTAAGTACAGGGTGGCACGGTGGCACAGTGGGTAGCACTGCTGCCTCACAGTTAGGAGACCTGGGTTCGCTTCCATGGCCCTCCCTGCATGGAGTTTGCATGTTCTCCCTGTGTCTAGATCGGTTTCCTCCGGTTTCCTCCCACAGTCCAAAGACATGCAAGTTAGGTGCGATTCTAAATTGTCGCTTGGTGTGTGTGTGTGTGTGTGTGCCCTGTGGTGGGCTGGCACCCTGCCTGGGGTTATTTCCTGCCTTGCACCCTGTGTTGGCTGGGATTGGCTCCAGCAGACCCCCATGACCCTGTAGTTCGGGTATAATGGGTTGGATGATGGATGGATGGATGGATGGATTAAGTACGGCATAGTTTTGTTCATGCATGAATGTGCTCTGTGATGGACTAACATATACTCCATGCCCAGGTTCTAGTTTTATGATCATGCAGCTGAAAAAAAGGCATCAGAAAATGTACAATTGTTTGTTAGAATCCGTGTAGATGTAAAGAAATTCACACAGCATGTATTCTGCAAAAATATACAAGGCCAGTTCAATTAAGATTGTAAAGTGTCTTTAAAGACATCAGTCCCTAAATGACACATACAGTATATAATGGGGTTCATTTGGAACCATTATGTCTGTCAGTGATCAAAATGTATCTTCAAACTTCTATTTAATCATATGCTTATAATATGTTATTAATATCTTGAAACATTGCAATAAAGTATCAGTAATTTTTCTGCTTTGAAAACCATTTACGTCCTTCTAACAGCTTTCACTGTTTACTCAAGCTCACTCATTTTTACTGAGTTAATTTAAACTTAGCTTTTTGACATTCTCTCTTGCCTTTTCAGGCTGGTGACCTTTATTAATATCATACTTAGTATGCACACATTAATTGATATCCACTATAGGTTCTCACTTTCTCCAATTCAAGGTCATTCGAGCCAGACATTATCCCACCCAAACAATGCAGGAACCAGCCTAGCAGGGGTACCAATATATATTCAACTAAATTTCTATCTTAACACCAACTAATGGCAATCAATTTTAATATTTTGTAAAATCAAAATAAACAAATCATGCTGTCTATGATTATGGCCTTTGATACTTTTTATACTGCATATTTTTTTTCTCGATAGTTTCAGAAGAGATAACCCAAGTCCTGTAAAATCATAATCATAGGAATACTGAAGATGTGGGGGAAAAAGGCTGACATTTTATATCAAATTGTTTTCAGCTGCCTGGAATATAATAGCATTCACTGACAGGTGCAAATAGAAATATGTTCATAGTGATTATGAATGACAAGGTACTTTGCATTTCCAGTTGTTAAATGTTCATTGCAACCCAAGCTTCATTGTTACGGACAACATGCATTAATGTCTTATCGTGCATAGTGGCTGATGTGATCTTTAAAGTAGAGAACATGTCAGTGGTTAGAGTGATTTAATTGCAGTGCTGTGGAGCATTTACCCATCAGGCTTTTGTAACTTAATTCCTCAATCCATGACTATGAATGTGAAGCAAATAAAAATTGAATAAATAATTGCTGTATGTATTGTGTTTGGAATGAAAGCCTTTCATTTTCCAGCAGCCTTGGTAGAGAGTTGAATTGATATTTGCACACAATTTGCATTCAGCACTAATAAAAATATTTTATAAATCATGTGGGTGTGCCTTACTGCATAAATAAACAAATCATTCACTTGGATTCCCAAAAGCCTACTAATACTCTCTAACTGGTCATTAGTGTGAAACTATCCCTAAAACATAAACTGAAGAATCAAACTATTTGCCTCAAGCAGGCAATTTCTAGGTTATCTTGGCATATGTCTAGTTTCATTTTGACAGTTTCAGATTTTTGTGCCCTTTATTACATTTCTTATTAGTGTTTTTATAGGAGCCAAGTAGAGGAGAAGTTCACATTTCATAATAATAATCTGCAATGCAATAATAATCTCAATATTGATCAGTTTATATGTGCATATAAAATGAACAACTATACCACAAAATTGGACAAGATACACATGTGACAAAGCGGGTTGGCTCCACAAATCCAGTAAACCCTCTTAGGAGCCTTTTGAACCCACAACGTTGATAACATAACCAAGGATGGGCCTCAGCAAGTGAGGACACACGACGACAGCAATGAATCATTGTAAAGTGCTGGTGATTTTATTACAAAGAATTCAAAACAAAGTCAAACAAATAGTGCAATACTCTTTCTCATTAATAAATATTTCATTAAATAATAACATCCAGGTGTCCATGGTGAAGGATAAAAACAATGTAATAAATAATTTAAAACCAGAGGTAAAGGTCAGGATTCCTTTATAACATCACCAGACAAGGGAAATCTGTGCTTCACCTTCTCTCTTTCCTCAGCCACAGCATCCATCCTCCTGTCCATTGTAGTCCTGTCTCTCACCCCATTTTACCTTCATCCTCTATCTCGCGTTTCTTATTCAGCCCAGCACGTCTTCCTTTGTTGTCTCACCGAGTCACCCTTCTTGGGTCTTGCAGTCAGTGGAAACGTCAGCAACTGCGGTCCCTTCCACCTACAGCTTTAGCCACAACTGCCTCTGTCAGCATGTCTACTGTGACACCCCAAGCCTCCTCTCCGTCTTCCTAATGCCCAAAGAGTGCCTTCTAGATCCCTAGAGAGACTTCTCTCAATCCCCTGTACCCCTCATCTGTTAAACAAGGGAACTGAACCGTCTCTCAAACGGTGATCGCTCATTCCTCTACAAGGCCCTGACTTAACTCAATTCCTATGTACTGCCTGTCCAGCTACTGCCTTCATCTTCTCTTCCTTTTAAGTCTTCCTGTCTTGGCTCCCCCTCTCTCTTGTTTGACTCTCCGTTATATGCCTATATGCAGACACTCTAACGCAAACCGCATAAAGCCAATGAAGCATCTAGGACTGACCACACCCTCCCAGGCAGGTTCGTCCTGTCTCGATCACTCCACTAACTCCATGCAGCTGTGTGAGCAGACACACCCAAAGAGATCGAGCTGGCTATTTATTTATTTATAAACCTGACCACCAGTTGCTAAGCCACAGACCCGCTAAATCACAACGCAAAACAAAAAACAGTACTAACTGAAATGATAATTACGAAAACACTTGACCCATCCAAAAACTATAATAAGGAACTCTCTACAAATGTCAAACAATATTAGACACTGTTAGACTTGCAAGCTGAAATCTGCAGCAATTTTTTGAACTTCACAAACAACTCTATGTTCAATCAAAGACCATCCACTGAGTACAAAATTATAACTCACAAAATTTAAATGAAACATAAATGACAGCTATTTTCAAATCCTGAATAATGTTTTCACACTATTACAAGTAAAATTGAAAACAGTACAAACTAATATCAAGTAGTTGCAGCACATTCCTGTTGAAACGCTGCCACCTAGTAGAAGGCTCTGATGGAATCTCTGTCAATATCTTTGGATGCCTAAAGGAAATGAAGAAGATGTGATGCACTAAATGGTCTTTTTACATTGCTGATTTATTATACAATAAAAATGCTCTCGTAAAATTATGCTACCAAGCAATGGAATTTAAGACAAACCAGAAGTGCATTACATGAATAATGCAAATATCAGCTGCAATCATATAAAGTTACAGTGAAAAAGCAAAAATAGTAATTAAATAATGCATATTATTGTTTAGGTACAGTGGAGTCAGAAAGTATTCAGACACCTTCACTTTCTCCACACTTTATTTTGTTGTAGATACAATTTTAAATGGAAACATTTGGCATTTTTCCCAATCCATCTATACTAAATAGCCCATAATGACAAAGTGAAAAAATGTTTTCAGAAAGTGTTGTAAATTTATTAACAAAAGTGGAAATCTCTTATTAATATAAGTATTCAGACTCTTTATTCAGTACTTTTTACAAGCCCCTTTGGCAACAATTACAGCTTTGAGTCTTCTTGTGTAAGCCTGTACAAGCTTTGCCTACCTGGATTGTATCACATTCTTCTTGGCAAATCCTCTCTAGTCTTAAAGACGAAATGGGAAGTATCTGTAAACTGTCACCTTCAGGTGTTCCCACAGATGTTCTTTGGGGTTTATATCTGGACTTAGGCTTGGTTACTGAAACACAGTGTGAGACTTCACCATTGTCTTGGCTGTATGGTTCAGGTCATTTTTTTTTTAATAACCTTTAATAAAAGGTGAATTCTTACCCTAGTCTGAAGATGCATGCAACCTAGGTTTTCTTCAAGGACCTCTCTGAACTTAGCTAAATTCATCCTTTTCTCAAATCTGACTAGTCTCTCTGTACCTGCTGCTGAATAGCACCCTCACAGTATAATGATGCCACCACCATACTTCACCATAGGGTATTAGGCATGTGATGAGCAGTTCCTAGTCTTCACCAGGCATATTACTGGGAGTTCTGCCCAAAGAGTTAATTGTTTGTCTTATCAGACCAGAGAGTATTTCTCCTCATGCTTTTAGAGTCCTTTAATTGCCAGTTGGCAAAATCTAAGCAGGAGCTACCCTGCCATAAGCACATGATTGGTGGAGGCAGCTGAGTTGGTCATCTTTTTAGCAGGTTCTCCTGTTACAGTAGGGGACTTCTGAAGCACTGTTAGAATAACCAATGGGTTTTTTTGCCATTTCTCTGACCTAGGACCTTCTTGCCCAGTTATTTTGTTTGGCTTGAAGGTAAACTCTAGAAATAGTCCTGTAAAGCCAAACATCTTCCATTTCACAATTTTGAGGTCATTGCACTCCTGGGAACACTCAAAGCTTTAGAAATGTTTTTATGTTGCCCTGATCTATGCCTCACCAAAATTTTATTGCAGAAGTCAACAAAGAGTTCCTTGCATTTCTTTGTCTGTCTGTCTGTCTGTCTGTCTGCTTGTTTGTTTGTTTGTTTGTTTGTTTGTTTGTTTGTTTGTGTTTCTTTTGTCTTGATATGCAGTGTAAATTGTCAGACTTTATATACACAGGTTTGTGGCTTTCTAAATGATGACCAATTATTTAATTTTGCTGCAGGTGGACACCAATCTAGTTCTAGACACATAACAAGGATAATTCAAGCAAGCAGGATGCACCTGACCACAATGTAGAGGGTGTATTAACAGACAGACAGACAGAGGGTTTTTAAGTAATCAACAAAAGTTGGGACACCTGTGCTAATTGTTTGCTTCAACTTATTATGCTTAATTTACTTTGATTGCTGCAGAACATCTTTAGGTTGTAACCTATTAGTTGTTCCCTGAAGAATGCCCATTTGTAATGTTCTGAAATCTCCTTTTTTCCAGTTTTTGCTAACCTAAACTTCTGGCAATTTACTGCTTACCTTTTTACCATTTTACATTATTCATTGCATTTCAACTGATTAAATTTGAAGAAATTAATTCAATTTAATCTGTGTCACCTTGATTAGTCTGCAGTGGGCTGGCGCCCTGCCCGGGATTTGTTCCTGCCTTGCGCCCTTTGCTGGCTGGGATTGGCTCCAGCAGGCCCCCGTGACCCTGTGTTAGGATACTGTGGGTTGGATAATGACTGACTGACTGACTGACCTTGATTAGTTCATGAGTTATCAAGAATCAGACTTGATTCTGTAATTTCAAGCATAAATATGTTTTCCATAAACTTTTTCACAGCTCAACTGCACAAGCATCTCTATCTCTAAATGCTACTGGAGCTTGAATGTAAGTAATGTAATACACATGAAAGGACCTTAATCTAAGAATTCATCAGTTTTCCAAAACTGCTTCATCCAATTCTGGTAGCATCAGGTACAAAACACGTACTGATCCTTGACTGCATGCTAGTTCATTGCAGGGTTCTCAGTCACACTGCTGCTAGTTGCACTAGGTCAATTTAGAGTCAACAGGGTGTTGCATCTAGTACAGAAAACTAGCAAGTGTCATAAATAAATGTTTTACAGAAGTTTAAAAGTAAAATTTACTGTGGCTTATAATGCCACCTAATATTTCTACAGATTTGCATTTGTTTCCCAGGCCAATTTACAGTCATTGTAAAATCTGTACAATTGCCTCATGTCCTCATGCATTTTTTCTGAAAACTTAAGCTTTCTCTTACATCTAAAATACATTAACATTAAGTGAGAACAATTAGGACATGTTTGTGTGTGTGCTGTATAATGTACTTTTATGCACTAGTACCGGTATGTAGAGCTGTCTCCAGTCTTGAGACTGCCCTACCAGGATAGAATTCATAGGCTAAAAAATAGAAACCTCTTAATGATTTATTTAAAGAAATCTCCATCCATTAATTTTCAAACTAACTTAATCTATTTACGATTTTCTGTAGCCCATTCTAGCATCATCTAACATAAAACAAAAATGAGCCCTTGATGGGATGCTAGTCCATTATCAGTCAAACTCAAGCATACTTGGTCAGCTAAGAGTTAGCAAACAACACAACCTGTACATCTCTGGAATGAGGAAGGAAAGCCAAAGTACCTGGTGAACCCCTGCTACAAACATAAGAAGAACACAAAGCACAGTGAAAAATTTATTTCAAGAAAGAATTACAGCAAAATGTTAATGTGAATTTATTTATATCACAACTTTAAAACATTAGTAATGCTTTAGCCAGAGTGCTTCACATTAAAACATACAATAAACAGAATAAAATACAATAAAACACAATACAACCAGCAGTAAATTGAAACAAACAAAATACTAACAGGAGGGAACCATTAGTATCACTGAAGGTCATGGAAAGCTAGGGAATTGAAATATGTCTTCAATCTAATTTAAATAGTTCAATTGAAGTTGATGCCTTAGTGAAGTAAGGTAAAGGATTCCACAGATGAGGTGCAGTAGCTGCAAAAGCCCTCCCCCCCTTAGTTTTGCACTTAGTATGAGGGACCACAATAGACAACTCAATGGTACATTTAAGATCTCTGGATGTCTGGTATATAATACACAGTTCAGATAAATAGGCACAACCATGTTCGTGTAATGATTTAAAAACTAGCAGCAAAATTTTAAAATCAGTTCTAAAACTAACTGGCAGCCAGTGTAAAGAGTCTAAAATTGGAGATGCAGGACCAAACTTTTTTGTGCCAACCAAAAAATGAGCAGCTGCAACCTGTGTATCAGGGATTTATTGCTCCCGGAATACAATGTGTTACAATAATCAAGCCAAGACAAGATACAAGCATGAGTAACTTTCTCAAGGTCCTTAGAAGATAAAAAAAAGTTTAACCTTGGCTAAAAGACGAAACTGGAAAAAACAACTCTTGACCACAAAATTAATCTGTTTCTCAAAATAAAGGTTACTATAATAATAATAATAATAATAATACATTTCATTTATATAGTGCCTTTCCCATGCTCAAGGCACTTCACAGAGTTTAAGATAGAACGGCAGGATATACAGTATATAGCATTGTACAAACCAGATACATAAATAAAGAAGATTAAGACAGGAAATTCAGAGAAAAAAAAGCCTAACAGACAAAATAATTGATGATCTAGCACACACACACATACATTACATGAGCATCTTGACATAAAGGTAAACTGAGAGAAGGGCAGTAAAGTCAAGTGGAGCTAAAAGCCTGAAAAGATGAGTTTTGTGTTGTTTTTTAAAAGAATTCATGGAGTCAGCTGACCTGATTAATTTCGGTAGGTCATTCCAGAGTCTGAGCGCTATACAGCTGAAGGCCCTGTCACCCATGGAGTGTAGATTAGTGTGGGACACAACAAGATTGCCAGAATCAGAGGACCTTAGTGGTCGGACAGGCACATAGTGATGGAGAAGGTCACTGATGTAGTTTGGCACAAGGTCGTTTAAGGCTTTGTGGTTATTAGTAGGATTTTATATTTGATTCTGTAAGACACAGGGAGCCAGTGAAGGCGGAGCAGGATGGGTGTGATGTGCTCGCTGCTGCTGGTTCGAGTAAGGACTCTTGCAGCTGAGCTTTGAATAAGCTGGAGCTGTGATATAAGATTACAAGGGGCACCTGCCAGTAGGGAATTACAATAATCGATGTGGGATGTGATAAAAGCATGGACAAGTTTCTCAGCATTAGAAAATGAGAGGAGGGAGCGAACCAGGCCCGCACCTAGGAAATTCTGGGCCCCAGGCAGCTGACAGAGTTCGGGCCCCTTTCGTGTTTCAAATATGTGCGTATATTTTAAAACGCCACTTAAAGGGCAGGCCCTAATCACTGTCTTTCCAAAACAAAATAAGGACTTATTACAATGTGCATCATACAGACCAATTTCACTTCTGAATAACAATGTTAAAATACTCTCTAAAATCATAGCCAGAAGGATGGAGAAAGTGCTCCTCTCTGTAATATCACAAGACCAAACTGGATTTATTAGGGGCCGACACTTATCTTCAAATCTTCGACGCCTGTTTAATGTAATATACTCACCAACTAAATCAAACACCCCAGAAATATTATTATCATTGGATGCAGAAAAAGCATTCAACATGATTGAATGCAAATACCTATTTACTATATTGGAGAAGTTTGGGTTTGGCCCGAACATTTGTGCATGGATTAAATTACTGTATACTAACCCAGAAGCTTCAGTTTGCATCAACAACATTTGCTCAGACTACTTTAAACTAGAACATGGCACTAGACAAGGATGCCCCTTGTCACCACTGCTGTTTGCAATTGCCATTGAACCACTGGCAATACAATGTCAAAATACTGATCAGATTTTGTGTTCGATGATTTTATCTCCGTTCGTGTTAGTGATTACCGAGATTGCGTACATCTTGCTTGTGAATTTGTTGCGCTAAAAGCTTATTAGCTTTCTCTCCATGTTCATAGTAATGATGTCTGGATTTGTAAATTAGATGTTCAGTTTCTTTAGTTGTCAAGAGGTTTAATTCTGAATGTAGAGCCTGCCTCCTCTTATGTAGAGTCTTGCTTGGTAGTCTGGCATGTTCTTCATCTATTTTAGTAATTTCGCTTTTTATCTCTGCTACTTTCTTCGCTTCGGATTTATTTCTGTGGGAAAGATATGAGATAATCTGTCCTCTTAAGAAGGCCTTAAGAGTTTCCCAGAGTATTCCTGCAGAGATCTCAGGGGATGTATTTGTCTCTAGAAAGAATTTGATTTGTTTGGATATAAATTCAGTACAATTCTCGTCAGCTAATAGAAGCGGGTTGAGGTGCCATCTGCGGGTGAGTGTATGGGGCTTAGTAATTTCAGCTCCAAGATCATAGGAGCATGGTCAGAAATAACAATAGCATCGTATTTACAAGATTTAATCTTAGGCAAGAAGTTATTATCTATAAAGAAGTAATCAATCCTTGAGTAGCAATGATGTACTGGTGAGTAGAAAGAATATGTTCTTGAATTTGGGTTTAAAAACCTCCAGGGATCTGATAAGTTGTGATCAGTTATAAACTTTGTAATTATCTTTGCGTGTTAGTTGCCGTTCCCCCTGTGGAGGAAGTTCTATCTAAAAGTGGATTTAAAACACAATTAAAGTCCCCAGCCATTATAACTTTATGAGTGTTCAGATTGGGAATGGATGCAAATAAATTTTGTATAAATTCCTTATCATCAACATTAGGTGCATAAACATTTATCAAAATCATTTTACAGTTAGATAAGTCTCCCATGACCATTACATATCTCCCTTCAGGATCCAATACTACATCTGATGCTACAAATGGTACTGTTCTATGTATGAGAATTCCCACCCTCTAGTTTTCTTTGTAAAACTAGAATGGAACATTTGGCCAGTCCAGTCTTTTGCAGCCGGAACTGATCCTTGCTTAGTAAGTGGGTTTCCTGTAAAAATACTATTTTAGCATTTAGACCTGTTAGGTGAGAAAGTACTTTCTTTCTCTTTAATTCGTGATTCAGGCCTTTAACATTCCAGCTTACGAAGTTAACTGTCCCATCATGGAGACACTGATTCTGAGTTTTTGATGTCATTTTATAGTCTTAACTGGAAGTGAAATAGTTTAGGTCTTAATTTCCTATTTCCCCAAGAGTTGTTGCCATGCAGCTTATTATTACGTTGATAGTTATAATTATAAAGATTGAGATGATAGATTAGGTATAGATCAAGCCTGCTCTCTTTCTCTTCCCCTTAACCCCCCACCCTCCCTTTTTGCCTCCCCAAGTGAGGCTAAAACCCACTTCACGCAGTCCCAGTCCTCTGACATACCCAGAGACAGAGCACGTCCAAAGCACAACAAGCCCCATGCAGTGGTGCTTTAGGGTTAAAAGATAGAGATATCTGTTACCAATATAGTCTTTAAAAGAGAAAAAAAAAAAAATTTTTTTGCACTTAAGATATATATATATAGTCTTCAGCAATTTTAGTACATTAAGATGATACCCCAGATAATAAACCCGGTGATGGTGTTAAAGATGTGTCCAAAATAAGCATAACAAGTCTTAATGCAGTAATAGCAATAACAGTAAACCAAGGGTATGATATTGAACAGTCTCATTTAGGGTACACATGAAATAATTAGAAAAGAAAAGAGAAAAAAAAAGAGGAAAAGTAATTAAGCACAATAAAACATAAACATATAGCCCTAGTAATACTAAGTAATAATAAAATATATGAGAATATATGCTGATAAAAACCCGATATTTTAAAACTAATAGATCAGACAGTAGATTATTAATCCTAGCATTATCATTTACCGCCATGACTCACTATTATGTATCAGAATAGTCCCGGGATCAGCTTTCTTAATTCATTTTCTGCTTCTTCCTTGCTAGTGAAGACATAGAAATGACCTGCCATTCCACTTTCAGTTTTGCGGATACAGGAGGCTGTATTTGACACTGGCTTGCCGTAGCCGCTGTTTAATATTATAGAAGGCTGCGTTTAATAGCTGTTGCTGGAGAGAAGTCAGGGAAGATACGAATGTGGTTATTTTCATATATAATATCTTCCTTGTTTCTGAGGAGTGCCATCACCTCTAGCTTAAATGATAATCGTTCAAAACGAACTATAAAAGATCTTGGTCGGGGTCTGACGGTGTTTGATCACGTCGCGTAAGCCGCTGCTATCTCAGATTCTGCTTTAAAGTCGCCCCCGATTATTTTAGAAAAAAGTTCAGCTGCGAATTTCACAGGGTTTGAACTTTCTCGATTCTCCGCAGACCTTCAATTCTGACATTATACCTTCTACTCCCATCTTCTAAAGCAGCCAGTCTGTCTCCAAGTTTTTCTCCGAGTTTTTTACATTCGAACTGACATTTACTGCTCTTTCCTCGGCACTGGCAGGTAAATGTTCGCCTTTCGATCCGATTCGTGAATGTCTCCTTAAGATGCTCCAATTGATCAGCAAGCGTGCTCAGTTTAACCGAGTTTTCCTGAATGCGCTCTTCAATTTTACCCAGCACCTGTCGAAGTTCAAGTTGCATCTCTTGACGTAGCCATTCATTGGCCTGTTTCATCTCCTGTTTCAATTCCTGTTTCAGTCTCTCAAGTGCCTTTGCCGTTGCTTTCTCATTAGCCTTCTCGCTTTTCTTTATATCTTGCGTGAGCTCAGCGAGCAACACTTTCAATTCAGATAGCTCAATTGTGCCTTCTTGTACCATAGATGAAGCAGCAGACTTTGCTGAAGCCGGTGCCCCCCGCTGCTCCAGGCCTGCGTAATTGCGTAACTGAAGCCGCGGACTTCCGCCTTTCCAGTTTCAGGTAATCTTCTCCAATCGGCGAGCTATCCACATCTGCACTCACGATCGCACCTTCGCTCCCCTTTTCGCTCTCAGCCGGCGACGATGTAGCGGACCGTGGTCCCGAGGAGTCTGTGCTTTCGCCCATCTGATCCAGGTCTGTCTCTGATAGGCCGTATCTTGAACTGGGGCTTGCTGATCGCAGCTTGGATGTAGCTTTAGTTTTCGATTCTTTCAAACCCCCCTTCTTGCTGGCCATGTTTATATGTGCTTACATATACTGTAGCAGTCCCTCTCGAGTTGAATAAATACAGGATATCTCAGAATAATAAGCAAATAATATGAAAAATAGCACCACTGCTAGCGGAGCTCCACTTTGAGACGTCCATCTCTCGCATCAGACAAGACCAAATACGTTTTTTTAACATTATTAGAGCCCTCTAGACATGAAATAACACCCTTTAGTCACCATTACACTCGTATTACCCAATATATTAGACAAAATAAGAGAAAATAAGACATATTAGACGTTACAAATATCATATTACTAGAAGCACTCGCCTTTTAAGGCACACTTTATCCTCAATTTTTGTGCGCTCCATGTGTACATCAGGCATGTAAGTGTAGGAAATACCAACATCAAAGTGCCCATTCATAACATCTCCTGAAAACCTAAGTTTTTTTTTATCCCCTCAAGTGCCTGTCCAAAGTCGTACAATGTCAGCCCAAATCTGTACCGCTAAAGACAGAGTTTCATGCACTAAATAAACTATAGATGAGAATAAGCAAGCACCATCTCCCCTGATATTTACTACGCGGTGAGGCATTTGTACTCCATCAACATTAATTATTTCCAGAGACATAATTTTGTCTATTTTTCCAGCGCATCGCGCACAAAAGCAAGGGAACGGTGAGAGCACTAGAACTCTGCTCACATCGCGTCGCTTCGTACCTCAAGCCGCAAGTAGTAAGTCTGTAATAAGCGGAATACCGCTACGCTTTGCACTCACGGGACGGAAGGACAATCCTGAACGCTTTTATATAGTAGATTATTGTACTGTACATTTAATTACACACAACCACTAACCTATGAAGGCACGACCTCAGTAGGAGAGTCTTCAGAGGTGGTGCAGTATCTTCAGCAGGTGTGTTGTTGTTTTCAGTGAAGAAGTACTAGGAGTAGGCAGTGGGTGTCTGGGTGCCCGACTGAAGAACATCTTGATAGGCAGTTGCTGGCACTGTCTTTTGATATGTGTGAGTAGGCTTTTGTAGGGTATTGCCATCTTTAATCATATCCAAGAGTTTCACCTTCTCCTGGATAGTAAGCATCTTCCTCCGGCGCTTAGTTTTATTGTCAAAAGGCTTAGAAAAAGCAGCACGTTTAGGAGCCATCGTAGGGCTTAGATAAAAGTTCTCAGAAAGCGCATGCTTAGTGACGTAAGTGTGTATGAGAAAAAAATCGCGATAGAGTGAAGCCGCGAAAGTCGAAGCTTGATATAGCGAGGGATCACTTTACAGTATATGCAGATGATATGGTACTGTATATTTCGGACCCAGAAAATTCTGTGCCTGCAGTCTTAGCAGCACTCACAGAATTTCAAAAGATCTCTGGTCTCAGAATTAATCTGAATAAAAGTGTACTCTTTCCAGTGAATTCTCAAGCATATAATATTAGATTAGATACCCTACCTTTTATCATTGCAGAACAGTTTAAATACCTCGGGGTAAACATCACAAGTAAACATAAAGCTCTTTATCAGCAAAATTTCACCGCCTGCATGGAAAAAATTAAACAAGACTTGCATTGATGGTCAACCCTTCATCTCACACTAGCTGGAAGAATTAACACTGTTAAGATGAATATTCTTCCTAAGCTCCTTTTTTATTTCAAAACATCCCAATATACATTAATAAATCATTCTTTAGGCAATTAGATTCAACAATAACCTCATTTATTTGGAATTCAAAACATCCACGCATCAAAAGAGCAACCCTACAAAGACAAAAGGCAGAAGGCGGCATGGCTCTACCTAACTTCCAGTTTTATTACTGGGCAGCAAATATACAGGCGATAAGAACCTGGACACAAATAGAAGAACATACACAGGCATGGACCGCAATAGAAGTAAAATCCTGCAGTATTTCTTTGTATTCCTTGCTCTGTGCTCCAATAAACACACACTATCGGCAATATACAAATAACCCAATTGTGCTCCACTCACTTAGAATCTGGAACCAATGTAGAAAGCATTTTAAGACGGAGAAGCTTCTATCTGTGGCACCTCTGCAAGAGAACCACCTCTTTCAACCTTCACAAACATATGCAGTTTTAATATCTGGAAAAAATTTGGAATTAACTTGCTTAGAGATCTTTATATAGACAACGTCTTTGCATCCTATGAACAATTACATTCCAAATTTAACATTCCAGCTACACATTTCTTTCACTATCATCAAATCAGGAACTTTGTTAAACAGAACCTTCCAGATTTTCCTCATCTTGCACCCTCATCCATGCTGGAAAAAATATTGCTCAATCTCAAGGACTTAGACTCCATCTCTACAATATATAAAATCATTTTACAATCCCTCCTTTTCAAAGATCCAAGAGGACACTGGGAAAAATTAATATATCAGAAAAGGAGTGGAAAGTAGCAATGCAGAGAATTCACTCGAGCTCCATATGCGCAAAGCATACAATTATACAACTTAAAATTATATATCGAGCACATCTGTCTCGTCTAAAACTCTTCAAAATGTTTCCAGGGCATGATCCAACCTGCGAACGTTGCAACCAAATCCCAGCCTCACTAGGTCACATGTTCTGGGCCTGCACCAAATTAACATTATTCTGGACAAAAATTTTTAATTACCTTTCAGATTGCCTTGGACTCACAATCCCTCCTAACCCATTAACAGCTGTGTTTGGGGTTCTTCCAGAGGGGCTTAAAGTGGAGAAAGACAAACAAATTGTGATTGCATTCACTACACTTTTGGCACGCAGACATATTCTGATAAACTGGAAGAACCCAAACTCTCCTCTTTTAAGTCAGTGGGAAACCGATGTGTTATACTATTTGAAATTGGAAAAAATCAAATACTCAGTTAGAGGATCCGTACAGACTTTTTTCAAAACATGGCAGGATCTAATCAGTAATATTTTAAAATAAGTTCATAAAGCACAGAGAATTTATTAATTTAGGTATGTTTACAAGCCTTAAATTTAACGCCGTTCGGCTTGCTCTCTCTCTCAGGGGTGGGGATCGATCTGTTCTTAACTCAATTTTTCTTTTTGTAAAAACGTGATTGCTTTGTATGGATTGTAATAAAATTAATAAAAAAAAAATAAATAAATAAAATAAAGGGCAGGCCCCTATCTAGCTCGGGCCCCTGACAAGTGTCATGGTTGTCCCCCTCCTAGGTGCGGGCCTGAGCAAACACGGGATATGTTATAGAGGTGAAAGTAAGAAAGTTTCTTAATGTGGCTTATGTGGGTGGAATAAGAAAGGGAGGATTCAAAAATGACACCAAGATTCTTTGCAGTAGAGGCAGGTCTGATGAGATCACCGCCAAGATGGACTGGGAAGGAGCACATTTTATTAAGTTGCACTTTAGTTCCAATTTGCAGGAGGTCAGTTTTGTTGCAGTTTAATTTAAAAGAGTTCTGCTCCATCCATGTATTAATTTCACTGAGGCAGGTTGTGAGCTGAGAAAGCTCCAATGAAGTTCCACTTTTAACATTGAAATAAAGTTGAGTATCATCTGCATAAAAATGATAACCCAGTCCATAGCTGCAAATAATATGGCCAAGGGGAAGCAAATAAATACAGAAGAGAAGAGGGCCGAGGACAGAGCCCTGAGGAACTCCTTGTGTGACTGGCGCTGAGCTGGACCTGCTGTTGCCAAAACTAACAGACTATTGCCAATCAGTCAGATAGGACTTGAGCCACTGGAGGGCAGTGCCAGAGATACCCAGCATGTTCTCCATTCTGGACAGTAGAATGTCATGTCTGACAGTGTCAAATGCTGCAAAAAGGTCTAATAGAATTAATATGCTGGTTTGTCCAGAGTCTGCTGCCATAAGCAAATCATTGGTTACCCGTAGCAGAGCAGTTTCACAGCTGTGCTGCACCCTGAAACCAGACTGGAAGGGTTCCATCAAATTATTAGAGGTTAAGTAATTGGTGAGTTGGGAGGCTACAACACTCTCAAGAACTTTTGACAGAAACGATAAGTTTGAAATAGGCCGAAAGTCATTAAGATTGTCTGCATCAAGACCAGACTTTTTAACATTTGGGTTACAGAAGTGATTTTAAAAGTGATCGGCACACAGCCTGTCTCAAGGGATGAATTTATTATTGTTGTAACAGTCGGGATTATTGCATGAAAGCAGGATTTAAGTAGTGTGCTGGGGGTGGGGTCCAGTACACAAGTGGTCAGTCTCATCTTACAAAGCAGGTTATTAAACAAATGCAGATGTGACTGAACTTAGAGAAGGAGCTGGATGGAGTGGGAAAACAGGAAGAGATATAAACGGATGATGTATTTATGTTAGTTGAATTATTTAGATCTTTAATTTTGTTACGGAAAAAGTGGAGGAATTCCTCACAGACTTTAGTAGAAGAGGTAGTTGGGCCAGATGCAGGTTCAATTAGTTTATTAACTACAGAAAACAAAACCCTTAACGATCACAGCATCGTTAGCAAAGTCAAAATCAGTGAATCTTTCTTCACCAACAGATTCCCCACAGCTGCTGGACCCCATGACCTTGCCCAACACCTAGTCCAAGCATTGAATAGAGAAGAAGCAAGAATGCACACCTGACAAATACAAGAATCAACTGGGAAAAACACAGAGGTTCTGCCGCCACTCTGCACAGCAGCACAGTACCAGTCATCATATCCAGCAACTTTGAGGGGATCCTGTGAAGTCTCAGGATGTCCCACAGAGCAGCTCGATCAACTAAGTTAAACGATTTACGAAACTCTGATGATATTCGCGTTTGCACTCAAAGAGAACCCTCAGTGCCAGAATGCAGTCAATAGTAGACTTATTAAGTATAAACCAGATGTTCTGGTTGCTGGTAGGTGAGGAAAGTGGTCACGGATCCTATTAAGGATGACCCTACCAAGGACCTTAACTGGCAACAAGGGAAGTGTTATCCCCCTGTAGTTGCTGCAATCCAGGTGATCACCCTTCCCTTTCCAGATAGGAACAACAAGTCCTGTTTTGCAGTCAGGATGATGCATGCTTCCAGAATGGAAGCAAGGATTGCTTGCAATGCCAGGAGGACAGCCTTACCACCAGCCTCAAGAAGTTCACCCTGGATACCACATATCCCTGCAGCCTTCCCTAATCTCAGCTGGTTCACCACCTGTGCAATCTCAGTGAGATTGGTGGTTCACAGCTACTTGGAGAATCATACTCAAGGACTGTGGACCCTGAGATATCCAATGTTCTAGTCAGAGGATCATCTTTAAACAGCTGCTTAAAAGTATCCAGCCCAGTGGGTCACAACTGCAGTGTCATCCACAAGGACTGTTCCATCAGCTACCCTGAGTGCAACTTTTCAAGGAACAGATTCGGATGTGTGTAATGCTTCGGTTCCTCTGTAAGCAGGACGTGGGTCACTAGGCTATAGATGGTGTGTCACTTGCTTACAGATTCCTCTAACAAACTCCTCCGTATCTGCCCTCAGCACCCTCGCAGCCATCCTTCTCAGTTCCTGGTACAGACCAGAGCTGCCATCAAACCATACACTGTGACATCACTCGATGATATGCAGCGTGCCCTGCGAGATGAAACACCTTTTTCTGGGGACATTGGTAACACCAACACAACCCTCAGCAACCTTCAGTGTCTTCTCACGGACGGTCTCCCACATCACATTAGGATCAGCAGTCGCACCCAGGTCCGTAAGTTCCTCACACAAACTGCATGCATACTCGTTAGAAATCGCCTGATCTTGAAGTCTGAACAGGTCGAGCCTCATTTTTCTAGTAGCTGGTAGCCTATTGGACCTAAGCTGGATCTTCAGTGTTGCAACAGCAAGTCTATGGTCAGAATTACTGAACTAGGAGATTCTGTAGAACCTGCAGTTTTGTAAGAGCCTCCAGCATCTGCACACGAGGATGTGATCGACCTCCTTCACCGCACCACGAGTATTGGAGTACCAAGTCCAATGATGCAACTCAGGGCGTTGGAACCAGGATCCGCAGCCCCTGACCTTTTGCAAAATCAAGGAACATAGAGCCACTTTCACCACGGTCGCCACACCAATGGGGACCAACACAATCCTCATAGCCAGCCCTGTCAGTGCCAGTGGTTGCATTGAAGTCACCCATGACGAAAGGAGTGTCACTTCACAGGCATCCATCAACCACCAAGCAAAGTTGTGAATAAAATGTGTTCCTCACTGGAGCCTGATACTGAGACAACAGACCAGGCACCCAGAGAGTGCCTTAATCTGAGTCTTATAATATGCTTGTGAAAAGGAATGACCTCAGACACCATCGGAAGGAGCCAATCCACCACAGCAACAGCTACTCCCTGAGTAATGCAGCCATCAGAGCAACCAGATCAGTAAAAGGTGTACCCACCTACAGAGATTTGGCCAGTCCCAGGTCTGTGCAATTCAGTGAGAGCCACCACTGAAATGCAGAGTTTACAAAGCTCCTCCGATAGCAGAGCAAGGTGATCATCATGCTGAGAGACAAAGGCATTGCACATGCCTACCAGGATGGGCTGCCTCAAATTGGGACCCAACTGCTGCCATGTAGCAGGCAATGCCTCAGCACCAAACCAGTCCTGATCCCCAGCAGGCCTGACCCCATTGGCTCTCTGACAGTTTTGACTCATCCAGGGATGGGGCTCCCAAGGGCTTTCCCCCATCCCCTTCATAATGCAATCAACCTTCTTCTGGGAGGGTGCAGCAGAGCTACTCCTGCAGAGATCAGAAAGAAGTCCTGTCTGTCATCTCAGAGCTGCATTAAGTTTTTTTGCGTTTGCTGGAGTGCCAATCCTTCCACCAACCACCGTGATTTCCCTGCAAGTTGCATTCCCTGCGGATGCAGTTTAACATCATACCCAGGACCCATGGAATGAAGCCTAATCCATAAATAGCATTGGTTAGGCAGAACCTGCAAACATGTCACTGAATGTGCTAAATTGATAGAATAGTGCCTAATCCATGGTCAGTGGAAAGTGTGGGTATAAAGCCTTTCAGAGCCTCATTAGGCTGGGAGCCAATACAAGATGGAAGGACTCATCAAGTGTGTGCTAAGAGAAATACCTCCAACTCTTCTGACATGCTCTTTTTAACTTGGTGAGGACCATCTTGAAAAGTACACTGGCGGATGGGAATTGTAATCCCCACTGAGGCATTTGCACAGACAAGATGAACCTTGCATCCTTGATCTTGTTTCATCTGTTTTTTTTTTACTTTTCAGCCTTTACATCCACCCAAAATATGGCATTTTGCATATGTACAGTATGTGCATATGTGCACATGCTGTGTGAAATGAGAAGTTCTTGTAATAAAAGCCATAACTGTGAGCATTAGACTTCAATTTATAGACTTGAGTGCAAAGGGAAACCGTTTAAAACTGCCGTATAAGAATACATTGCAATGTGAAAGGCACACTAGTAGGACTGTAGGAGTAATTCTGTTTAATTGCCACATGCAAATTTAATAAACACAATGCAATATTTTACACAGTACATCAGTATTTTAGTGAATGTTTCCTTAGCAAATATCTACTGTCCATTCTATTCAGTGAGTCATCACACTTCCCTGACACAAATGAGAGCACAGGGCTTGTCTTCACACACATTAATGCAGTTAAAAGGTTTGACTCATCAGATACTGGGAGATGGGTGGCAATGAAACCTTTAGATTGAAAATTGAACGAGCCATTTTTGTTTATTCATTGTTCTCTTGTGAACATGCTCTTAATCAATTTCATTCCACTGTTCTTTGAAAAGCATCCATTTTAACCTCATGTGCAATGTCTTTTTAAAGTCTGACTGATACTGCAGGTCATCCATCCCACAGAATATTCTCTGCAGTCACACAAGTGTAAAGAAATAAACAAGACTTCCCTCTTTTTTTCAGATGATATGGGATCTCATTAAAACTTAAATTGAACCATTAAGTTCAGCTTTAGGTTGCACTTTGTATTAGTTGGTCAATAATTAACAAGGTAATTAGCCAGATAAACATCTGTGGTTTACACTGTTTTCAAATCTGTGCACACATGGTTGCTCTGCAAAGTAATCTTTTAACTCTGCTGGGAAAAACTCTAGATCAGGGGTGTCCAAATCCAATCCAGGAGGGCTACCATGGCTGCAGGTTTTCATTTTAACGATTTTCTTAATTAGTGACCAGCTTTTGCTGCCAATTAATTTCTTTTGCCTTAATGTTAATAGATTTGCTGTTTCACACAGACCCCTTAATTGTTTGTTTTTTCTTTAATTAGTAGCCAAATAATAATGAGTTACAGAATGAGCCAACACATGACCAGCTAACCATTGTCCATCATACAATATCTAAAAACTAGACAGCAACAGCGCACTGCACGATTATGTGCAGTGAATACACTTGACTTGAGCATTCATAATTTTCATCCTCTTTCTCTGTATGTTTAGCATTCATTTGCTCAGAGGTTGATGCACTTGTTGCTTCCTGAGCAGCTCTTCTTTTCACCACCCCAGCGGCCCACTGCTTCTCTTCTTTCGTCTGCATCTTTTCACAAAACTGATGAAGTCAGTGTTTGTGTTGCAATTACTTAGCATGTTTTCCTTAATTTTTCACTTAAGCTGGCACTTGAGGCAGATTGAAGACTTAAGAATGATTTAAGCTATGTAGAGGTAGGGGAAGTGACGGCGAAGGTGGTAGGGATAAGAATGGCGCCCGTACAAATGCAGCCTTGCTGGCCGCTGACGAGAGTTGATTCTGCAATAAAATAAGATTGGAGGTCAATCATGACCCCAAAAGCGAATAGTAGGCATTACGTAGTATATCTGTACCAAATTTCAGGTCAATAGTTCAAATGGTTTGCGAGCTACAGGTGATTTAAAATTCTGGACAGAAAAATGGATAGCCATGGTAGCATCTTATATAAGAACATAAAGAAATGTTAAGTCCTTAGTAATGCTGATCTGCTCAGGTCAAGAAAACATTTTGACGGTGCTCTTAGAAAAAAGAAAATCAACAGTTTTGGAAATAAGAGCACTAACAACAAGTCAAGTTGGGGAGCATGCACTGGTACAGTGCATTGCTGCACCCAATGCACGACAAAACAACTCGGGATCCCAGTTTGCAACCCCCAAAGCAGACACTCGGTTCAGTCCCACCCTCCGGAAATGACCCTCTATCTTCCGCAGCCAGGTGTTACGTGGGCGACCCCTTGGCCTGGTCCAGCCACTTGGGTCCCCAACAATGAGGATCTTACGAGCTGGATCACCCTTGGGGAAATCAATCAATCAATCAATCAATCAATCAACATTTATTTATATAGCACATATTCATACAAAAAATGTAGCTCAAAGTGCTTTACAAAATGAATAGAAAAAATAGAAGACACAATAAAAAATAAACATAAGTCAACATTAATTAACATAGAATAAGTAAGGTCCGATGGCCAGGGTGGACAGAAAAAACAAAAAAAACTCCAAAGCTGGAGAAAAAAATAAAATCTGTAGGGGTTCCAGACCACGAGACCGCCCAGTCCCCTCTGGGCAATCTACCTAACATAAATCAAACAGTCCTCTTTGTATTTAGGGTTTTCATGGAAGGACCTGATGATGATGGTCACCTAGACTTCTGGCATGGCTGTAGTGCAGTAACTGACGCTTCCTCACAATGCAGGTTATATGCCTCATTCAGGACTCCATGAGCAACTGTTCATTTGACACAAAGTCAAACCAACGGTACCCAAGGATTTTCCGGAGAGACAGAGTACCAAAGGAGTCCAGTCTTTGTCTAAGGTCACTGGATAGCGTCCATGTCTCGCAACAATATAGCAAGACAGGAAGCACCAGGACTGTAAAGACTTGGACCTTCGTCCTTTTGCATAGATATCAGGAGCCCCACACACCCTTTTCCAGCAACCTTATCATCCCCCCATGCTCTCCCAATCAGTCTACTGACTTCATAGGAAGAGTCACCAGAGATATGAATATCACTGCCAAGGTAAGTAAACATCTCAACAAGGTTGACACTCTCTCTGCAAACAGGCACACTGCTGATGGCTGTGCCCAAGAGGTTATTAAAGGCCTGGATTTATTTTTTTATCCAGGACACTCGCAAGCCCAGACACTCAGGCTCATCGCTTAGTCTCTCTAGCGCCCCGATCAGAGCCTCCATTGACTCCGCGAAGATCACAGCATCATCAGCAAAGTCAAGATCCATGAATCTTTCTTGACAAACAGATGCCCCACAGCTGCTGGACCTCACAACCAGTCCATACAAGCATTGAACAGAGTAGAAGCAAGAACACACTACTCACAAACCCCAGAATCAACAGGGAAAAACGCAGAGGTCCTGCCTCCACTCTGCACAGCACTCACAGTACCAGTGTACAGGCCAGCCATGATATCCAGCAACCTCAAGGGGATCCCGCTAACCCTCAGGATGTCCCAGAGGGCAGCTCGATCAACCGAGTCGAACGCTTTGCGAAAATTGACAAAGGCTGCAAAGAACCTACAACCATGGAATTAAAAAAACAGTTAAAGTAGCAACAAGAATCACCTTCTAAATAATAAACTTGGAGTGAACTTAGATGGAGTTTGAGGCCTTGAGTTAGCTGGCCATCTGTTGTCTCACTTCATATCTCATTTTTGTTTGGCAGCATTTAAAGGTAGAAGACAGAGTATTGAAAAACGCATTAATTAAAATGAAGGGGAAAAAAAGTTAGTCAACAATAAAATTTGGTCACTGATGAAGAACGTGGCACAAAGGAAAACCTGTAGCCACAGTAGTCCCCTAGGTCTGGAGTTGGACACCCCTGCTCTAGACCGATATCAGAAAACTGAGCGTTGCATTGTCAGCAGTGGACCTGACCTAAAAATTGTAGATTTGGCCTGGTGGTACAGTGGAGAATAGTGCAGCCTTACAGTTGCAGACACCTGAATTTCCATCCCAATCTATGTCTGTGTAGAGATTGCATGTTTTCAAAATGGTTGTGTGGGTTACCACTGATAGCAATTTATCCAGTCTATAACTTGATCAAAATGCCAGAGACATCACAGTGAGACACTGCAACAAGAAAGATGTTTATCTACAATCAAAATTATTCCCATTGTTAAAAATCTTTATGATCAGCCTCATTATCAGGTCCAACAATATCTCGACTCTGCTAAAATAATAAGTCATAATAATACTGTAGGAATATCATGTGCATTTTGTATGCTATATTCCTAAAGGCTTTGCCTCGTACTTTACTTTAATTTAAAAAACTGCAATGCATTCATAATGCTAAGTTCTTGTCTCAATATTAACTTTGGTGGAGTAAGCAAAAAACTAACAAAAAAAAGGCTGGACAGTAGTTAATTCTCCTTAATGTAAATGATTGAATATCAGTTTTTCAATATGTCTAAGATGGAGAAAATAAGTTTTACAAAGTCTAGAAACATGAAGAACAACTGTGAAATCTGAGTCATTGATACATCAAAAATTGTGTATGGTTCAAGCCAAATAACTGGATCCTCAAGTCTCCTGGGTTCTAGGTATCTGTGCCTACTTTCATAACTGGAACAGCAGGGTCATACCAGACAACATGCAAAGCTAAGAGGACATATTTAAGATCTAATATTAGAAATAACAGTATACTGTAGATCTATTTGTTTTATTATATTTTAAAAATAAAAGAAAATGTCAGGGGAATTAGAAAATAATCAGGGTTTTGTTGATTCACCAATTACTTGTCAATATATTCTTCATCGTAGAGTTTGTGTGCTCTGGACATGATATAGAAAGAAAAGCAGAAGAGAATGATTGCCTGTCCTTTGCGAAAAGTTCACATTTGATAAGCAAACATACTGCAGGCTGGCAGCTTTCTCCTGTACTTGAACATAAAATTATGATTTACGGAAGGTATGTATGGCATTTAATAGTACATGTCTCTTTGGGGCATTGCTAACTGTAATTTAAAATCCATACAATAATTCTGAGCTATGTACATTGTTTATTAACCATGGTAGCCCGGTGGTGTAAGCAGCTTCTACAGTGCAGCAGTTGTTATCATTCCAAGGAGAATAAAACCAATCACAGCATAGGTTATTAAAAACATGCATCATCCTTGAGGAAAAGAAAATGCATTTCTTGTTTAATTATAAATTCATTTAGCAACATAATCATTTCTTTCTTGTAATATTTACTGTTAAATGACAGTTTTCATGTACGGAATCCTACTGCTTAAATCTTAATATATGCATCAATTTTTCCACTTTCTGAATAAAATTTGGGAAATCCAAGGTCATAGGAAGAATTCTAAATTCAGTATACAGTGAACCTTCGTTTATCACGGTTAATCCGTTCCAGACTCTACCGTGATAAATGAATTTTCGCGAAGTAGGATTCTTTATTTATAAATCGAATATTTTCACAGTTAGAGTATAAAAAACCTGTTTATGACCTTTTAAATACGTTTTTTAACATTATTAGAGCCCTCTAGACATGAAATAACACCCTTTAGTCACCATTACACTCGTATTACCCAATATATTAGACAAAATAAGAGAAAATAAGACATATTAGACGTTACAAATATCATATTACTAGGCGCACTCGCCTTTTAAGGCGACCGACTTTTATCCTCAATTTTTGTGCGCTCCATGTGTACATCAGGCATGTAAGTGTAGAAAATACCAACATCAAAGTGCCCATTCATAACATCTCCCAAAAACCAAAGTTTTTTTTTATCCCCTCAAGTGCCTGTCTAAAGTCAGCCCGAATCTGTACCGCTAAAGACGGAGTTTCATGCACTAAATAAGCTATAGATAAGAATAAGCAAGCACCATCTCCCCTGATATTTACTACGCGGTGAGGTACTCCATCAACAATAATTATTTCCAGAGACATAATTTTGTCTATTTTTCCAGCGCATCGCGCACAAAAGCAAGGAGCGATGAGAGCACCAGAACTCTGTTCACATTGCGTCGCTCGTACCCTCAAGCCGCAAGTAGTAAGTCTGTAATAAGCGGAATACCACTACGCTTTGCACTCACGGGACGGAAGGACAATCCCAAACGCTTTTATATAGTAGATTATTGTACTGTACATTTAATTACACACAAACACACACAGTTCTTACACACAACCACTAACCTATGAAGGCACGACCTCAGTAGGAGAGTCTTCAGAGGTGGTGCAGTATCTTCAGCAGGTGCGTTGTTGTCTTCTTCCGCTGAAGGAGTACTTGGAGTAGGCAGTGGGTGTCTGGGTGCGCGGCTGAAGAACATCTTGATAGGCAGTTGCTGGCGCTATCTTTTCATATGCGTGAGGAGGCTTTTGTAGGGTATTGCCATCTTTAATCATAACCAAGAGTTTCACCTTCTCCTGGATAGTAAGCATCTTCCTCCGGCGCTTAGTTTTGACATAAGCGTGTATGAGAAAAAAATCGCAATAGAGTGAAGCGGCGAAAGTCGAAGCGTGATATAGCGAGGGATCACTGTATATCAAATCTGTACTAATAATAGATACAATAATATATATAGGACAATGGCAAAGGGAAAAAAAGATTTTAACCCATAAGGACCTATGGCCACCACCAGGGGGTGCCTCAAGCCTCATAAGACCTGGAGAACCGTCACTTCTGCCACACCAGGCAAGATGGCGGATGAACCTGCCAGGGATGCCCGGAGTGCTTCCGGGGCAAAGGGCAGCACTTCCTCCACACCAGGAAGTGCTGCTGGAAGATCATCACCAGCCCCCTGGAGCACATCCGGGCGGGAATAAAAGGCGCCGCCTCCTTACAGTCCAGAAGCTAGAGCCGGGAGTGGGAGCTGGACGAAGAATAGAGGCGCCCAAGGACTGAGAAAGAGGTTTATTGGGGAGATTTATTGCTGAGTGCATTGTGTGGTGTTTGGGACTTTATTCCTGTGATTATTTTAATGGAAAATAAATGTGTGACTTTGATAAAGATGTGGTTTCCGACTGGTGGTGTCCAGGCAAGTCTCACAATATATATATACTGTATATATATCAGCTTACACATTACATACTTTTAAGCCAGACAAAAAATGAATAATAATTAATTTCAGGCTACAAGTAAAATTAATAACATCTTAATTTTCATAGCATATACAATATAGATAGTGTAAACATCAGTAATTATTACATTTTCCTTTATTAAGTTATAGTGTCATTTGTTTGTTTATCAGGCTGTTTTTCGTCTCAGTTGCATGATTTTGTAGAGGAAAAGTAATGGAATGCTCTTTTCCTTTGCAGCAGAATGCTCTTTCCAACCTCTTTTGAAATTCGAGGAAAGTGGGTATAAAGCTTATGACAGACAACAAGTAAAAGGGTGGATCAACCACACCCTCTTTAGAACAGAATGAATTTAAATGGATAGAAGAACTTTGTGATCAATTATAATCAACTTAGTCTTTGTCTATTTATGCTGGAGCACCCCTTATTGGAACAAAAAATATAAACAGATAGAATACAATGCATTATGCTCAAGGAGAATTAGCCTAGCAATCACCTACCTCTGTAGTGTGCTGTTAAAATTAAAATATATGGCACCAGGAACAGTTCCAAATTGAATGCATGATTTTCTAAGAAACTGATTAGGCCTGGGTTTGATCCCAATAAGTGGTTTCATAAATTATGAAGTGATTTATTCAGTAAATCTTTTTTCAGTCTATTTGTAATGTATTAAATTAGATTTGATGATTATAAAATGTTATGCATGAGAAAATTAAAAGTACAACTATGTTTGAAATATGTAGACAATTATAATTAAAATATTATTTGTATTGTCACACAGTCATGTCTGTGAATATCCTCATGGGCTCTGTCAAGGTATGTAACAATGCGCTGGAGCGGGAGGGGGCACTACACTAATGCTATATGCTCTTTCTCTCCCTGCCACATTGAGAAACTGCCTGTGAAAGCACCGGACTCTGTCCCTTCCGGTCCCATGAGAATAAAGTAACCAAATTCCCTGAAGGAGGTGTCATTGATTAAAGAAAGCTACCACTACATGTATCTCTGTTAGTGACTGCCTGATTTTATTTGTTGAAATCCCAAAGCCAGGGCTATTTTTTCCACCAAGATGGGCGTTATTTTCATCTATTTTGTGCTTAGATTAAACAGGATGACCTGGCTGGCACCACAAATCATCATATGTCTTGTTGTTCCTACACACAGCCACAGGTGGAATAGTCGGCAGGATTCATGCCGAGGACATGGCAATGTTGTATAATGTCTCTAATGTAACCAAATCACACAGCTCCAGGATCAACAGGCAGAGATGTTTGACACTGGCGCTAATTGTAAAGCTACTGATATGCAACCCATCCAATTTTTGGTCCTGATAAGGCCATGGGAAGATTTAGGGATTTTCCTCCTTGTTTTTAAACAGACAGCCACCCATCAACACTGGCCACAACATGATCGGGCCAACCTCCTCACCTCCTTCCTCACTGGAGAAGCCCAGGGCACACAGTATGACCTTGGAGAGGAGGCCACCACTGATTATTACACCCTCAAGCGAAAGATGCTCACACAGTACAGTGTTGCCATCGCCAGCCAGATGCAGTGCTGCAGGGACTGGCATTTTGACATTAAGAATCCCACCAGAGCCCAGGCATTTTGATCTCTGGGAAAAGTCAGCCTGTTGGTTATCACCCAGGGAAAATATGGCCAAGAACATCATGGAGATGGTGACAGCTGATTTCCTGCTCCACTCTCTCTCACATCATCTTATTTGTCCAGTGAAAAGACAACAGTGGGCAGACATGGAGGAGCTCACAAACCTGACTGAGCAATAGCATTTGGCCACCCAGACCGATCATCCTGAGGAGCACCACCAGTGTTGCACTGCAAGAATGTTGAGAGCTGACCTTGGGACCAAGGACACCAAGACACCTCCTCAGAGAAGGGAGTGGTCGCCTTCACAGATCAGGTGTTGTTGCAGAGGAGAGTTGGACCATACTATCGCCCACTGTCCCTAAGGGATGACCCCATGAAGTGTGGGAGGGCTCAGGAAGAAATATACTCTCGGTTGTACCTAACCCATTTCCTTTTTCAGGTACGAATCACCTGAACAGACACACGGTCCTCTCCCTCTACGACTCTGGCAGCAATACTTCCATTGTTGCCAGCCGATTTGTCCCAAAGGAAAAATACAATAGAAAGAGAGCCAGTCTGACTTGTATCCCTTGTAAGTCTCTGTCGTACTCCACCTCAGTCTGTTGGCTATTTCTCCAGGGGTAATTACAAAGACTGCATGTGGTGGTATTGCTTAGGCCACCTTATACCATAATCCTAGGTAGAGATTGCTCCACAGAAACTCAGATGTAAATTTGCCATACCTTGGTGCCAATAAAACCCTTGAGTGGATCATGGCATGCTTTTATTGGCTGGATATTCACAAGGAGGTGTGCTACATTGGCATGTCCTGCCTAGATTGCCAACTCACCCAGATTCCAAGGCTAGACCACGCCTGCCTCATGCCATTACCCCTAATCAACATCCCGTTCAAACGTATCTGCAAGTTTTGCTCAAACCATCAGCATGGGGTCATACATACATCCTTGTCCAAGTTGACTATGCCACCTGATAACCAGAGTCCATAACCCTACATTTGGCAAATTCTAAATCTATTGCCTGGAAACTGGTAGAGGTCAACATTCTTAGAAATCGCCTTAGTCAATGGGTGGGCCTCTCTGGCACAGTCTTAAATTGGTTTGAATCCTACCTGACAGGGAGAAAAAAAATTGTTAGTTGTGGTAATTACAACTCGAAGACACATGATATCCGATATGGTGTTCCACAAGGTTATATCCTGGGTCCGCTGTTATTCTCAATCTACATGCTTCCGTTAGGTCAGATTATCTCAGAGCACAATGTGAGCTACCACAGCTATGCTGATGACACACAGCTGTACTTATCAATAGCACCTGATGACCCTGATTCTATTGATTCACTAACACAATGTCTGACTTGTATCTCAGAATGGACGAATAGTAACTTTCTCAAGTTAATTAAAGAGAAAACTGAAATCTTAGTGATTAGCAATAATGGATACAATGAGGCTATTAGAAATAAACTGGATACATTAGGATTAAAAGTCAAGACGGAGGTAAAAAGCTTAGGGGTAATTGTTGACTGCAATCTGAATTTTAAATCGCATATTAATCAGATCACTAGGACAGCATTTTTTCACTTAAGAAACATAAGTAAAGTTAGACCTCTTATATCACTGAAAGATGCTGAGAAATTAGTTCACGCGTTTGTTTTCAGTCGACTAGATTACTGTAACGCACTCCTCTCAGGACTACCCAAAAAAGACATAAATCGTTTGCAACTAGTGCAGAATGCAGCTGCTAGAATCCTAACCAGGAAAAGAAAATCTGAACACATTACTCCAGTTTTGATGTCACTACACTGGTTACCTGTGTCATTCAGAATTGACTTTAAAATTCTGCTTATGGTTTATAAAGCCTTAAATAATCTCGCCCCATTTTATATATCGGAATGTCTGACACCTTATATTCCAAATCGTAACCTTAGATCCTCAAATGAAGGTCTCCTTAGAATTCCAAGAACAAAGCTTAAAAGAAGTGGTTAGGCGGCCTTCTGCTGCTATGCACCTAAAATCTGGAATAGCCTGCCAATAGGAATTCGCCAGGCTGATACAGTAGAGCACTTTAAAACACTGCTGAAAACATATTACTTTAACATGGCCTTTCTATAACTTAATAATAACTATAATTTAATTTAATTTAACTTAATCCTGATACTCTGTATGTTCAATTTCCTTATAATAACTACTCATGGTGGCTCTAAAATCCGTACTGACCCCTACTCTCTTTTCTGTTTCTTTTTCCGGTTTCTTTGTGGTGGTGGCCTGCGCCACCTCCACCTACTCAAAGCTTCATGATGCTCGAACAATGATGTATGGATTTAAAGGCAGAAGTCTACGTGACCATCATCATCATCATCAAGCCCTTCCATGAGAACCCTAAATCCAAAGAGGACTGTTTCATTTATGTAAGGTAGAATGCCCAGAGGGGACTGGGCGGTCTCATGGTCTGGAATCCCTACAGATTTTATTTTTCTCCAGCCGTCTGGAGTTTTTTTTTTTTCTGTCCCCCCTGGCCATTGAACCTTACTCTTATTCGATGTTAATTAATGTTGATTTATTTTGTTTTCTTATTGTGTCTTTTTTCTATTCTTTATTATGTAAAGCACTTTGAGCTACTGTTTGTATGAAAATGTGCTATATAAATAAATGTTGTTGTTGTTGTTGTTTTTGCACATTGGTATTCCCAAGGAGGTTCTCACGATCCAGAGAAACTCTTTCACTTTGCACATCTTCATGGAGGTCAACAAACTACTCCATATCAAACACCTCGGAATGTACATTTACCACCCCTAAAGTTTGGTGGACAGACTACCCATAACACACACCTATAGTACTGCCCGCTTGGATGACGCAGTCATCTTTTCCAGCACCTAGACACACCATCTGCTACACATTTCAAACATCCTTTGTTCCACCTTTGATTCTGGCTTCATGATCAAGCCACAGGAATGCTTATTTGGGCCAATCGAGGCTAAATACTTAATCTATGTGGTGAGAGGAGGACAGATAAAACCTCAGTGGACCAAGGTTGCCACCATTTGTTACTAGCCCCAGCAGAAAAAGAAGAGGCACATATAGGCTTTTCTGTACTAGCAGGCCACTACCGCTGGTGTGTTTCTTGCTTTTCTGGATGGACCAGACCTCTAACCCTACTAATGAGGAAGAAGGTGCCTAACACGGTGATGTTTACCCATGCTAGTCAGGCTGCATTCAATGTCTTAAAAACGGCCCTGATGTTGACTCACATATTGCTAAATAATTTTAGGAGGAACACCTGATCCTCAATTTGTGAGATAAAAGTGAAGTATAGTTGGGTCATGTAGAAAGAAAACTATCAAAAGCACAAAAGCAAGTTAAGAGTCAGAATAGCTGAAAAGAATCAAAATGAGTGTTTTGCTCAGATCCTTTTAGGTACCAGAGTTGGATGTTAAGGCAGGGAAAAATCAAAAGCATCCAAATGTTTAAATTCCACCCTCTTCTGTTTCTGTATCAGGCTAGCATGGCCTGGATGGCCACAAATCAATAGCAGAAAACAGGAAAGTGTAATTATTGCTTTTTAAGTATGTTTTAATGCAGGTTACTTTAAGTTACTCTGAACAGAGGTAGATATCTGATCCTTCAGTAAAAATAAATAAATCCCTATTAACAAAACGTACTTGTAAAAATGCAGAACGCTGTGTGTCTTAAGGAGTGTTTATTTGATAATTGGAAAAGGCATACATTTACAAACATCATTCAAACAAAAAAAAAAGGCAAGACTATCATGAAAGCCACTAAAATCCAATGCACAACCGAAGTGACTTAAAGTAGCACACAGAATAATCAGAATTTCATGACAACAAAAATAAATAATATACTGAATTATGTTTTATTAAAAACATTTCTTGCCCTGGGAGGAAAAAGTCAAATAAAATGATCTTAATAATGCAAGGCTGCTTTTGACTTTCTAAATATACAGTATTGCTATGTAGCCCTGCATCATACTTATACATTCATTATTTATAGAGGAAAACCTATGTATAAAGTGTTTAAAAAAAACAAAACTTAGTGGCTACTGGATTTTTGGGTGTTCTGTTAATCCTAAACCTTTTTTTATTTTTTTCCAACTGCAATATAATAGAAATAATGTTCCTCAGGAGATCAATGAAACTGCATATTTTTTAAATATTGCTTTTTTAGGTTACCATTTTCCTAAATATTAGAAGAGCGTATTTTTGGTTCTGTCTTTGGAATTAAACAGAAGTTTGCAAACTTTTGAAGATTGTAAATTTAATTGTCTGTATATTTTGGATTACAATACAGCATAAAAAACATGTTATCGGCTAGTCCTAACAGCGGAGCCCAGCGCATACTGCTTCAGACAATCACCATTACAAACACTCACTGCTCTTGGGAAAGAGCCTGTAATAGCATTACAGTATTGGATTGTAGAACAAGACGGATAGATTGACAAAGTGCTACATTAAAAGGGCACATGTATTTGCTTTTCGGATTCTTGGTACACTGATACAGCCACTATTTCCCTTTTAGTTTGTCATTCACAAAGAGCTATATGTGTACATAATACATACAGTATTTGCCATTTCAGCAAAAATGTACTCCTAAGAGTTGTTTTATTATATAAACCTGCTCTAACAGAGCTGCTTTTCCTCTAGGAAACGAAATGGAGCTGCAACTAGACATTGTTTAAACGTCTGACTGAGACATTTTTGCTGCCCTAGGTGAAGGTTTAAATGGCCCATAGAAACATCCAAGCCATGGGCAACCGTAAGACCCCTTCTATGACAAAAGAGTTTTATAAATATAGAATTATAATAGTGTAAGAGCCATTTGCTAGTTATTTAAGTTATATTAATTATTTGCCTAAAAATTAGTGCATAGCATATGGGAGGTCCTTATAAGACCCAGAAGCTGAATTGAAATGGAATATTCTATTTCCTGTCCCTCTGATTACAGATTAGTCTTAGTTAGCGACCTGCCTTGCCCTGTGTAAGGTATGGAAGGTACACTGTTTCAAACTGTCCCTTAACGTTCTCAGTTGTATGTGCAGAGATATACGTTTAGAATGTACTGAACGTAAAGCATAGAAAAATATAGAAAAATAACTCATCCTTAAGTACAGGAACAATTGAAGTTTAACAAGATGAAACATTTTTCCTTTTTGGCTTTCTATTCAACGTGTGTAACAACCTTTTGTTTTATTCTTGTGTGGAATATTTGCTTTGAATTTTCACTAAACCTTTTAAAATAAACTTTTCAACTAAGCAGCTACAACTAGAGTTATTAAGTAAATGAGTGTAAATATTGTAAATTTGACATAACGTTTTAAAACAGAGAATATTTTATTAGCAAAATGTGTATTATATAATATGTGTACAAATATAATAATATGGATTGGGAAATGCTAATCCGAAATTCCAAAATCTGAAATGCTCAAATGATTTTGAGCACTGACATGACAATGCCTAAGTAACCTTTAATTTCTGAATTAAAGATAGGACTCTTGACCAATAAATGACAGGGAGAGTTGGCCTCTAAGTCAAAATGCCACTCCTGTTAGTCTTTGCATTTACTGTTTATATAGTCCCTGATAATTCAGGAAGTAGATATTTATCAACATTTTAGCAAAGAAGCATTCAAAATGCACATTCTGAGCAAGCGACTGTATAAATGACATGGGGACTATATTGCATGATTAATATGAGAGTTTTTTTTTTCATTTTTGCATGGACTTTTCCACAGCGTTTGCCACTGTTGAGCATTGATCACCTATCAGTCCCATTTATGAGAATGTTTCTTATGTACTTTCTTCAAGAAAACACAATAATAAAAAAAAAATTTCTGCCACCACTACATTGGGTAAGTAAAACATTAAAAATATATTTTTGGATGGAGTATTCCTTTAAATAAATATGCTGATCGCTGAAGGCTGCAATCAAGTCCTAGCCTCACTAGGTCACATGTTCTGGGCCTGCACCAAATTAACATCATTCTGGACCAAAATTTTTAATTACCTTTCAGACAGCCTTGGTCTCACAATCCCTCCTAATCCATTAACAGCTGTGTTTGGGGTTCTTCCAGATGGGTTTAAAGTGGAGAAGGACAAACAAACTGTGATTGCATTCACTACACTTTTGGCACGCAGACTTATTTTGCTAAACTGGAAGAATCCAAACTCTCCTCTTTTAGGTCAGTGGGAAACTGATGTTTTACACTATTTGAAATTAGAAAAAATCAAATACTCAGTTAGCGGATTTTTTTCAAAATATGGCAGGATCTAATCAGTAATATTTTAGAAAAAGATCTTAAAGCACAGAGGAAGCAATTATTTCTGCATTTATGTTTCTTCTCCATTCATCTCTATTGGCTTATCAAACTCATCAATTTAGGTATGTTTACATGCCTTAAGTTTTACTCCTTTGGCCTTGCTCTGTCTTTTAGGGGTGGGGGTCAACTTTTTCTCATTCCTACTTTTTGTTAAAATTGATTGATTTGTATGGATGATTACAATAAAATTAATAAAATTTCAAATAAATAAATATGCTGATAAAAGCTTTAAAGTCTATTGTGGTGATTTAAGGAGTACCTTAATTTCTCATAATCTTACATGCTTATAAAAAACCTCTTTTTTGAAACAGTGATCCTTAGCTCACACACATTATCTGACTAAATAATTATCTGTTATTACTTTTAGAATATTAGACATAGAGATATAAGCAAAATAATTAATATAACAACTGGGAAATACACAAAAGCATTATGTTGTTGAATGTCAAAACAAAATAACCAATCAATTAAAATTAATGAAAAACTTCATAATAGAATCATTGTCTGGATATTCTATCAATACAGTAGTTTGAACTAACAATCCTCCATCTGGACAATCACCTCTGGGCTTGTAGGTATTTTCTAAAATAAATTAATTTTGTTCACATACCCAACAAAGCAACAATAAGTGACTGGACAAAAAATAGCAGTGAAAGGTATTTTATGTATTTCAATGTGTTTTTTATGACTTCACTTTTCTGTTTTCATTTTGTATACAGTGCACTATATTTATTTTATACACATTATTAAAGGTTAACAGAAATCTCTATTGCTGAATTATTTCAGTGCTAAGTTACCAGTAGTTTCCCCCAGATACTATATTCTACATTAATTGTACAATACTGCTAGATATTTTCAAGGAAAAAGAAATTTGTGAATCTTTTTAATGCAAATTGAACAGGAAGAAGAAGATACTTGAGAATGCAGAACAACTGTGTAATTACCTAGAGGATCTTCTTAAGAATGTGATGTCTTCAACAGTATATTCAAAACCTTCATTTACTGTATTCAGGCACAGTGGCTTTTAATTACATTAATGCTTGACATTAGCTGAATGGTAGAGAGAGAAAGGTTAAGTTAAGAAAAATGTCATGTGTCCTTCACCACACTGTAGGTACAGAATCTTCTACAGGGCAGCCAGTAAAATATGTAATTTGCAAATAGTTTTTTAATCATATTAGTGCAATGCAGAAATTTAAATAAGGATTTCTGTTATAGTTGCTGCCTCTTTTTGCAGTGTAGATGATTAAAATGTAACAAAGTTTTACAGTGCATAACTCTGTTGAAAGCACTTAAACAACTTACAAAAATCAAGGGGCAAAAGAGTAGAACAAAGGGTTCAACAGCCAGCCAGCTTGCCTTGCGCGCCTTGTGCCAGTGCCTGCCAGGCTGGGATAGGTTATGGCTCCCCTGACAAGACCCTATTTTACAAAGACCAGGTTTATAAAATGAATTAATGGTATTTAAGCCGTTCAAATGTTAAAAGGGAACATGGACTGAAAAAGGAACTTGACAGCTATTGAAAAGAGATGTTCTGTCTAAAAGATGTTCTAGTAAATTACCAAAAAAAATGGTCCAAGTGGGAAAAAACAGCAATACATTATTCTTTAATTGCATACATGTTTTTACACTATTATAATTTATTTGTATTCTCAGTTTTCACTAATGTATATATATCATGATGAGTCTTTCTCATTAGGTTGTACTTTGAATCTTGCAAAATGGACCAAAGAGACTATCCATATTTATCACATTTCTACACATTCAGTTAGTAAAGTTAAGCCCTAAACAATGTTCATAACCAGAAGAAAATGTACAATACAAAAAGGTCAAAAGCTAAGTAGACTAATTAAGGGATAACCAAATTGCAAGAGGTAGCACAACCGTCAATCTGATTTCTGTTGGTTCTGGAAACACATTAAATTATTTGTTCCGAGACAGATATTTATCTTTAACTGATCAGCTTTGAAGTTAACTGTTGTTAATGGATGTGATGTGAAATTGTGTGCCTTTGTGCATGCATCTGCTTTTTTATAATTTCAAATGTTGAATGCAAATGACTGTCCAGGAATGACATCTTTAATGCAAATCCACAAACAACAGAAACCAAAGTTACAGCTGATGCATCACAACTCCCAAAGATTGTGTTTGAATGGTGGACTGTCTGTTTGGAATTTTCACTCCTTCTTCTTTTTCTTTCGGCTATTCCTGTTAGGGGTTGTCACAGCAGATCATCTTTTTCCATATCGTCCTGTCCTCTACATCTTGCTCTGTTACACCCACCACTTGCATGTCCTCTCTCACCACATCCATGAACCTTCTCTTAGGCCTTCCTCTTTTCCTCTTACCTGGCAGCTCTATTCTTAGTATCCTTCTCCCAATATACTCAGCATCTCTCCTCTGCACTTGTCCAAACCAATGCAATCTCACCTCTCTGACTTTGTCTCCCAACCCTCCAACTTGAGCTGACCCTCTAATGTAATCATTTCTAATCCTGTCCATCCTCGTCACACCCAATGTAAATCTTAACACCTTTAACTCTGCCACCTCCAGCTCTGTCTCCTGTTTTTTGGTCAGTACCACTGTCTCCAATCCATATAACATAGTTGGTCTCACTACTGTCCTGTAAACCTTCCCTTTCACTCTTGCTGATACCCATATGTCACAAATCATTCCTGACACTCTTCTCCACCCATTCCACCCTGCCTGCACTGTCTTTTTCACCTCTCTTCCACAATCTCGTTACTCTTAATTGTTGATCCCAAGTATTTAAACTCATCCACCTTCACCAACTCTACTCCCTGCATCCTCAACATTCCTCTCTCCTCCCTCTCATTCACACACATGTATTCTGTCTTGTTCTTACTGACATTCATTCCTCTTCTCTCTAGAGCATATCTCTAACTCTCCATGGTCTCCTCAACCTGCTCCTTACTCTCGCTACAGATCACAATGTCATCAGCAAACATCATAGTCCATGGGGACTACGGTCTAATCTCATCTATCAACCTGTCCATCACAACTGCAAATAAGAAAGGGCTCAGAACCGATCCCTGATGTAATCCCACCTCCATGTTGAATGCATCCGTCACTCCCACTGCAGTTCTCACCACTGTCACACTTCCGTCATACATATCCTGTACAACTCTTACATACTTCTCTGCTACTCCTGACTTTCTCATAAAATACCACAACTCCTCTTGAGGCACCCTATCATATGCTTTCTGCAGGTCCACAAAGACACAATGTAACTCCTTCTGGCCTTCTGTATACTTCTCCATCAACATCCTCAGAGCAAACATTGCATCTGTGGTGTTCTTTCCTGACATGAAACCATACTGCTGCCCACTAATCATCATCACCTTTCTTAACCTAGCTTCCACTACTTTTTCCCATAACTTCATGGTGTGGCTCATCAATTTTATCCCCCTGTAGTTAGTACAGCACTGCGCATTCCCCTTATTCTTAAAAATCGGTACCAGTACACTTCTTCTTCACTCCTCAGGCATCCTCTCACTTTCCAAGATTCCATTAAACAATTTGGTAAAAACTTCACTGCCATCTATCCTAAACACCTCCATGCTTCCACAGGTATGTCATCTGGACCAACGGCTTTTCCAATCTTCATCCTTTTCATAGCTGTTTTTTCTTCCTCTTAGCTAATCCATTGCACTTCCTGATTTACTATCTCCACATCATTTAACCTTCTCTCTCTTTCATTCTCTTCATTCATCAGCCTCTCAAAATACTCTTTCCATCTGCTCAACACACCCTCCTCACTTGTAAGAATGTTTCCATCTTCATCCTTTATCACCCTAACCTGCTGCACATCTTTCCCAGCTTGGTCTCTATGCTTAGCCAATCGGTACAGGTCCTTTTCTCTCTCCTTAGTGGCCAGCCTCTCAAACAACTCATCATACACCTTTTCTTTAGCTTTCACCACCTCTCTCCTAACCTTGCGCCTTATCTCCTTGTACCCTTGTCTACTTTCTGCATTTCTCTGACTATCCCAATTCTTCTTCGCCATCCTTTTCCTCTGTATACTCTCCTATACTTCCCCACTCCTCCACCAGGTTTCCTTTTCCTCCTTCCTTTGTCCAGATGTCACACCAAGCACCCTTCTTGCTGTCACTCTTAGTACTTCTGCTGTAGTTGCCCAGTTGTCTGGCAACTCTTCACTGTCACTCAGTAGCTGTCCTCCTCCTCCCTAAACTCAACCTTGCAGTCTTCCTTTTTCATCTTCCACCATTTGATCCTTTGCTCTTTCCTCACTCTCCTCCTCTTCTTGATCTCCAACATCATCCTACAGACCACCATCCTAAGCTGCCTAACTACACTTTCCCCTTCCACCACTTTGCAGTCTTTAATCTCCTTTTAAATCTCCAGATTGACTCTTCTGCATAGGATATAATCTACCTGTGTGCATCTTCTTCCACTCTTGTACATCCTCACTCTTCTTAAAATACGTATTCACCACAGCCATGCCTATCCTTTTTGCAAAATCCACGATACTCTGACCTTCCTCATTCCTCTCACCGCATCAGCTCCTCTTCCTTCAGCAACAGGTCCATTTAAATCTGCTCCAATCACCATTTTCTGTTCCTTGGGTACACTGTTCACCACTTCCTCCAACTCTCACTAGAAATCTTTCTCACCCATCGAACATCCATCTTGCGTGGCATATGCACTAACAACATTCATCATTACACCTTCAGTTTCCAGCTTTATAATCATTACTCTGACACTCTTTTCACCTCCAAAATACTCTTGACATACTGTTCCTTCAGAATAACCCCTACCCCATTTCTCCTCCCATCCACACCATGATAGAACAATTTGAATCCACCTCTGATCCACCTGGCCTTACACCCGTTCCATTTAGTCTCTTGCACACACAATATATCAACCTGGCTTCTCTTCATCATATCAGTTAACACTTTTCCCTTACCAGTCATAATGCCAACATTCAAAGTTCCTACCTTCAGTACCACTCTCTTTACCTTCCTCCTGTCCTTCTGCCTCCAGACATGTCTACCTCCTCTTCTTCTCCTTCTTTAGCCAACAGTAGCCCAATTTCCGCCAGCACACTGTTGGCTAACTGTACTGGTGGCGACCGTTGTTAACCCGGGCCTCGACCGATCTGGTATGGAAATTTGTATTGTTGTCCACATATTGATATGGCAGAATTTTACACCAGATGCCCTTCCTGACATAAAGTTTACTGGCACAAAGAAACACACTGGTTTGTGCATCCCCTGTGGCTGGGTTAATTTTCACATTTTTCCTATATTTTCAAATGCAGTTAATATATCTTTATATAAATTTATGATAAATTTATCAATTTCATTTCTATATATATTTTTAACTGATTTGTGGATTTCTTTAAATCCACCAGAGAAAGCTTTAAATTATTTATGGGTTCATTCATGAAAAGCTAACTAAATCAGCAGTAAGATTTTTTGAAGGTATCTTACATTACATTATGGTTAAAGTTACTCACTTAGAATATTCTTAAATCTAAGTAAAACATCTTCATAATGTTAATTTAAATGTAAGTTTAAATGGTTTTCAGACATTTTCAAATCATTCAAAACTATCTCCAAATGGTAAAAGATATATTAACATTTTAGCCATTAAAATAATTTTCAGATATTTCAAATGGGTTACTGATATTTTAGGTGTTTATTTTACAAAAAGCATTACATACACTAATGTGATAATGACTGTAAAAGAAAATTGACAGAGAAGTTGCAATAAAACCAAGTAATTTTCTCGTTTGACATTTCTATCAAACTGTTCTTGTAGAGAATGTATTGGAAGCAGATAGACCAGACTAGAAATTTGTAGTTCCCAGCATCAGTCCTTAGCTCCTCCTGGGATATTCTGGAAGGATTATACTGTATCTCTCAAAGACATATTATCTTAATCTAGGATGCTAAGGAACAATCCTATTTGTTTTTTTTTCAGTAAACTGTGTTTAGTTGTGTATTGTAATACAAATACAAACCTTTTAGAAGATGCATTTCATTAATAATCATCCATTCATCAATTTCTATATTTACCTTTTGCAAAATAAAGTCATGGAAAGATGTCAGATTTATTCACTAGGCACATTGACAAATTCTGTATCTATATTCCTATTCGATTGATTGATTTTAATTTTATCATAAAGTTTCCTTATAATATATGTATACATTAAAAAAACCTGTTTTTATTATTTCACGATTTTTAGATATTTTTGGGTGCTGAATTAAAAAATGAGAACCATTTCTTCCATCACATGACATTTTTTCACAAAACACAAGGTCAGCTGTGACCCCATACAAAATTCCCATGTTTTCTCTCTGAGTGGGATAACAGAGCCAAGACTTGACTTTGGGTTTAGAAGGAATGGCCAGTTAAGAAAAGCTTGGTGTCAAAAATATCATCAGGCCTAGCCTGCTGGATTCTGGTAAAGGTCTGTTATCAATGCTTCACATTAAACTTTGGTTAATCTAACAATTTGATAAAGCTCTATCAAAAGATTGAGCCTGTTAAATGTATTTGTGGCAAAGGTTGCTATTTTTTGTCTAAGGCTAAATTGAAGGAGTGCATTTTTGCCAGATCTGATATTACAAAACTGATTTTGGATGCATAATTGTATGGTGGGATGAATGACCTTGAATTGGAGGTTTCGATATCTTTCAAAGATGTAATTTCTAAGTTTTTATGTAACATTAAATTAAATGTATGTATTAATTAGGTTTAAATAATCTGGTTGCAACATGAGTCTCATAATTAATTTTTTGGATTTTCATTTAAAAATTTTCCCTGAAAATCCTGGAGTGGTGAATGAAGAGCAGGATGAAAGATTCCATCAAGATAAGAAGAACATGGAAAAAGGTACTCGGGATGTCAGTATGATGGTTGTCTACTTCTGGATGATTCATAAGGGCATATCACAAAAAGTGTACAAGTGACTGGCCACCAAATGAAGTTTTGAATAAAAAAAAAACTAAAAAGTGAGAAAAACTAGAGAAGTTGCATGTTGGCCAATAAATATACATTGTTGTTTTCTTTACACATGTTTAAAGATACTAGAATGGGTTAATATTTTCATGTTAAATTGATTTACAACAATATTATATACATGAATAAATTGTGTAATTTTTTAAATTGTAATTCAATTTCTTTCCAGTTTTGTACGTTAAATGTGTCATGATGGAAACATAATTATATTGTTTTATTGTGTTCATGAATGCAAACAAAAATAACTTCACAATTAAAAACATTTTCATGAGTTTCATTTTGTAGACATGTGTAATCTAAAGATTTATTTTACTCACTGAGTTCTCACTTATGCATGCTTTCAGAAAATTCAAAATCTAAATGGTGTGCTGTATAATTATAGCACACAGTGACAAATACAATCTGATATGTGGTTCATAGTGCATTTTGTAATGGATGCAGTTCTTCAATTACATTTCAGCCACCTATCTTTAAGTACCGAAATACTGTGACTTAAAGCAGATGGCTTTATGCACATTATTGACTTTTGAAAGTTATACCAGAAGCCAGGATGAATTCAAATGTATTATTAAATTTGTCAGGTAAGTAAATGATAAAGTCCTAAAGGCTATTTTCACAGAATTTTATATGCTGGTATATTAAGCACAAAGTTTGCATTGAATAGACATTATTGGGGGAATTAAATTTGCATTTGCTTATTTTTTTATCTCTCTATTACCAAATATAGTTTATATATATTTTGTTTGGACCCAGTTTTTTTTTCACTTTTTGGGTGTCATTTTTAAAAATATATCAGCTATATGCATGGATATATGAGCATGCAGAAATTATCTGCCTACAAAAATCATAAAAGTGTTTACAAAAGTGCACTACTGTTATTTAGAATCTTATATAGATACACACATTGTGTATGAGAAGAACAAATTGACACTGTTTAAACAACATGTGATTTGGTGTACCTGCGCTTCCTGTTTAATTTACTGTCACTCAGTAATTACATGATATATATAGACATTACTGTGTAAACCAAGGAGACAAGCGGCACATAACTTTTATGTGTGTTGTCACACACGTGCACATGGGAGGCAGCAACAGGGAATAGTTATTGCTGAAATGCCGAAGTCTACAGCTAATCATGCACAATAATACCTTCTCTCCTTCCTTGCAGGAACAAATAACATCTAACCTGCTTTCTTCTGGCTACAGACCACACTGTCAGATGACATCATTTCCTCCCTCCTCCTCTGAGGATCCACATCTTCCTCTCCTTCAGGTATAAGAAACCACCAGCTCTTCCCTATGGCAGTCTTATGAGGCAACTCCTCACTAATGATCGCTCTTTCTTAAAATCTTCTAATCAATTCTTGAATAACAGTGATGCACTGGTGAGTAAAAGGAATTTGCTCTTGAGTTTGGGTTTAGAAATCTCCAGGGGTCTGAGAAGTTGTGACTGTTTTTGCAGTGTTAGATGTCATCGTCCCTGTGGCAGGAGACCTATCTAAGTATGGATTTAAAACACAAAGTAACAAGCCATTATACTTTTATGAGTGTCCACGTTGGGAATGGATGCAAATACATCCACATTGGGTGTGTAGATATTTTTAAAAATCACTTTATAGTTAAATAAATTACCCATAATGATCACATATCACCTTTCAGAATCAGATACTACATCTGATACTAAAAATTAGATTGTTCTATGAATAAGAATTCCCACTTCTCTGGTTGTCTTCGTAAAGCTGGAATGGAATATTTGGCCAGTCCAGTCTCTTTATAGCCACAACTAATCCTTGCTTAATAAGTGGGTCTCCTGTAAAAACACTATTTTAGTGTTTAGACCTGTTAGATGAAAGAATACTTTCTTTCTCTTTAATTTGTGATTGAGACGTTTAACATTCCAGTTTACAAAGTTAACTGTTTGGTCATGAAGACATTACTTCTAACTTTTGCTGAATTTTTTTAGTCTTAATTTAAGATAGGACATTGTTACATAAGATAGCCTTGACCTTAATTTCCAATTTTTCCAGGAGTTATTTCCTTAAAGCCTATTGTTAAATTGGCTCTTACATAATCATAAGAATTGAAAGGGTAGATTAGAAATAGCTTGCTTCTCTACCCTCAATCCCCCCCCCCATATTGCCTCCCCAAGTGAGGCTAGACAACACTTCACAAAGTCACAGTCCTCTAACATTCCTAGAGAGAGAGCACATCCAAAACAAAACAAGCTCCCCAGCAGTGGTGTATAAGGATTAAAACAGAGATATCTATTGACAGTACAGTCTAAATACTACAGTATAAACATAAAATATAATATTAAATAGTCCATAGAGAGTAAATCCACAGAATGATGTTAAACAGTAGCCATAGCCCTGGATAAATAGATAATGCTTAATAGTAAGCCCTGTCGCACACGTGTGTATCTGAGGCAGGTCAGGGGTCTAACTAAGATTAAATCACCAGGGGCCTCGTGTATAAACGGTGCGTACGCACAGAAATGTTGCGTAAGAACTTTTCCATGTTCAAATCGCGATGTATAAAACCTACACTTGGCATAAAGCCACGCACTTTTCCACGGTACCTCATACCTTGTTGTACACAAGTTCTGCGCTCGGTTTTGCAGACTGGCAGCACCCAGCGTCAAAGCAGTGCTACTGCTTTAAACTTTAAACACACTTAATCAATTGCTCCTTGTAGAACTGTTTGTACTTATAAGTACAATCACCCACTGTAAACTTGCACTACAGTTATAATATTACACATCCTGAGCCACTTTATAAAGCGCGTATTTACATATGATGACAATATCATTTTTAAGATGAAATGCAGCAAAATATGTTTATTATATTATATAGATAAAACTTTAACTTCATTTAAGTAATCTATATTCTTCACTGGGACTGGTGTGCAGGATAGAATAATTAAACATGTACTACGAAGATATTTCAATGTTCCTTAAACATTTTGAAGAATCGGCGCTCTAAGCATACAGATGGCTTAACGTCTAGGACTGCAGGGGCGGCCACACCAATATATATTGAATATAAAACAGAAAGATAAAATAACGATACAGCTAAAAACGCAGCGGCAAATTTCAACAAAGGTTAAACGCTTGTGTCATGAGCACGAGGCGGCTATGCAGTGTCCGCAACGGACATGGCCATCCACCATGCATAAGATATCATATTGACATTGGCGGGCGAAGGGGCCACCTATTCTTTCTCTGCCCAGGGCCGCCACAAGCCTAGAGCCACCCCTGAGTACTGCTGCAATAAATAATCTAATCGAAGGTCGCGCACAATCACTGCGCCGTGAAACCCATGTTTAATACGTGGTTTAACTCCTATCATCATGAAAATGATATGACATATACATCTCAGTATTTTAGTTATTCAGAGAGCTGTAATATCACGAATGTAATGGATTCTGTGTCCAGTCGGAAGAAGAGAGTCGGTTTAAGAAGCAAGTAATGATTCACACACATAGAGCACATAGAAGATCACATACAAAACAAAAATTTAACGTGCTACTTTAATTACAATGTGATTTGAGAAACTGGTTAATTAAACGATTTTAAGATGAAGTTTATGATGCTCTACTTTATTGACAAAACAAACTACAGGATTAAAGTGGAAATTTCGAGATTGAAGTTGACATTGTGCTTTTTCCCACTGTGTGCCTTTTTTTTCTCTGTACCCTAATAAGCTTTCATGTGACATTCAGACAGTGGGCTATGACTCGCCTTTTCACGGCAACTTTGATATCTGACAACTTCTTTTTTATTTTTGGCACTGTGCGACTTTGTGAACGTGAGCTTTCAAGTTTCTCCAACACGCTATGTCACTCGATCAACTTCCTTTTGTTGATTATATCACGGTTTAAATAAACAAATAGTATGTTTTTTCTTTGCTTCCACTTGGTATTCTCTGAAATTCTTATATTTTCTCATGTGCTTTTGCCATTCTCTTTTCACAGAAGGCTGAGCTTAAGGGCGATTTATATTGATTTGCATATTCAAAGAGGCGTAATTCTGGGAGGAGTTGGGGTGGGACAGAAGGCGCGTGCACGAGCGTTAATTTTCACACTGACTGGGATTTATGTAGCGGAAGAACACGAAAGTTGGAGTACGCACAGATTCCTGCATCTGGATTTTTCTGTGCGTGGGCACATTTCGGCTTTTGTGCTTACATCATGTTATAGTGCAAATTCTACACACGGCGTTATACATGAGGCCCCAGGACAGGGGCTAAATGAGTGAACTAACACTTCTTCTTCCACCTTTTTCAGCTCCTCTGAAGAGAACAGCCAGACTTAATCTTCCTCTTCCTCACCATGCCCATGATGACCTCAATTCTGGCAATTTCCTGATAATCTTTGTTTTCGATCTTTCTTTGTTGTAGACTCAGTCTGTGGTGAATACTCTGCAGAACGTCAGTTGCATTTTTGTTGTTTTCGCTACAATATATGGGGTGGATTCCCACAAAACTATTTCTGCTTTTGTCTCTCTTTTATAGCCCTAATACAATACATACATATATACACACATATAATTGTAATTAAACCGTAAACAAAAAATGGCCGAGAAGGAAATAGGATGTATAATTATGGTACCAGTATCACTGTTGATCAAAAATCAGGTAAAATCTTCTTTACCATGCCAAGACCTGATACAACTCACAATCATATTTCAAAAAGTGTTAGGATCAGTTTTCTTAGCTCTTTTTCTGCTTCCTCCATAGAAGTAAATATGTAGAACTTGCCTTGAATGACCACTTTTAGTTTGGCAGGAAACAAGAAGCTGTTTCTGATCTTGACTTTCCATAAGCACTCTTTGATGCTGTGAAATGCTGCACGTTTAGCAGCTGTTGAAGGTGAGAAATCATGGAAAATATGAATGTGGTTATTTTCAAATATAATCTCTTGTTTCTGTCTGAAAAGTAACATTATATGTAATTTGTGAAAGCGCACAATGAGAGTGCTGGTTTTATTTTTTATCTCCGGCCGTCTGGAGTTTTTTTTTTTTTTTGTTTTTTCTGTCCCCCTTGGCCATTGGACCTTACTCTTATTCTATGTTAATTAATGTTGACATATTTTATTTTCTTACTGTGTCTCTTATTTTTCTATTCTTCATTATGTAAAGCACTTTGAGCTACATTTTTTGTATGAAAATGTGCTATATAAATAAATGTTGTTGTTGGTGGTTTTTGAGATATTCGACCCACGTATGCAGCAAGCTGCTGCTATATTGGTGTCTGATTTGAAGTCCCCTCCAATTATTTTAGAGAATAGTTCAGCTACGAATTTCACTGGGTTTGGACCTTCATGATTTTTGGGAAGACCTTTCGATTATGATAGTATTCCTTCTTCATCCATCTTCCAGGGAAGATAGCATGTCTCCAAACCTTTTGCATTCGAAATTTGCAGCTGTTGCTTTTCCGTCAGCGGTAGATGCTAGTTGTTCAGCTATTTTAATTTTGAGTCTTGAATGTTTGGTTAATGTCTTCAAACTGAGCACCAAGTGCTCTTAAGTTTATTCTCAAACCAAGACACATTTTCCTGTATTTTTTCCTCAATCTTTTCTAGCATACCTTAAAAGGTTGCTTCAAACCAATTACTTAAATGTTTTTCCTGGTCTTTAATATTCTGAAGCAGCTTCTCGTTTGTCTTGTGCCTTTTTATTTCTTTTTTATATCATTTTTATCCTTCTTTATATTATTCTTAAGTTCTTTTATGTCTTGAGCGGTGGCCACTGCGGTGATCATTGCCTTTAGCTCGGACAGATCGTTTCAGTCTTCTCCGTGCTGCGTGGGAGAAGTAGCAAGCCCAGTTGGAGTCAGTGTTGCTGACTCACGAGGGGTAGTTGAAAACGCAAAAGGTAAGGCCATTTCCAGTTTCAATGAACCTTCTGGAATTGACGAGTTATCCTGACCCAACTTGCTGGCACATTCACTCCCACTTTAGCTTTCGGCTGTAGGCGATGCAGCAGCGTCAGGAAATCCATGCTTTCGCCAGGCTGTACCTTAAACTTGAACTTGATGCCTGTTTAGGCTTGGATGAAGCTTTAGCTGTCTTTTCCATTTCTTTCTGAGCCTTTTTTCTACCACTCATGCTTATATATGCTTGCTTATACTGTAATTTAACCCCCTTGGAATGAATAAATACAGGATACCTCGTAATTAAATAAAAAACAAAAAATAACACAACTGCTAGCGGAGTTCTGCCTCAGATGTCCATGTCCTGTAATGGACGAGACCATGTTTAATCAAAAAGTGAATGAACTTTGGACAATGCAAGTAAACGACTTGATAATTGACATGTTGAGTGTGTGACCCAAGAAGCTTAATACTTGCTTTTCATGGAAGCCTTAGTATTTTTTGTACTGGCACTCTATGGACCCCCACTGAAGCCCATTGTATCATAAACTTTGTAATCACTGTCCTTTAAAAAAAGATGATGTTCACATTTTTTGTCTCATCATTACAAACAACACAGGATAAGTAACAGTAACTTTTGGGATCAGTATTATTTTAAATAACTTCCTTCCAGGTAAGTTTAGAGCCAGTTTAAAAAGCACACAGATCAAATCTAGAGTCATAAATTGTTTAATCCCCACATCCTACCTTACAGAAGTTATTTGCATCTCTACTCCAGGGCATACATTTTGATTTCAAGATGTAGACCCCCTTAAATAAATGTAGGACAGAGGGCAGGGCTTTAAGCTAAAGGGCACCCAAAACCTGGGCTGATCGTCCTACCAATATTAGAGAAGCTCAATCAGTCACAGCTTTTCAACTAATACTGAAGGCACATTCTTTTAGCATAGAATACATTTTAAGCTGCTGCTTTTTAAATTAATTGTTATTTTTTACTTTCCTTTTTCTTTGTCTTGGTGACCAAAGTGGCAGTTGCTTATTACTTTGACTCAACTCATTGTCATATATAATGAACCTCTTTTGTACATTTTGCAGCTTTTGTTCATGTTGGGACTTGTGCCCCTTGTAATTCATTTTAAACTGCAAGAATAGGCATTATATTTTAAAAAGTTATTCAAAAAATGCTTCCATTTAGAACATACCTTTATGTAGCAAATTAATCTGTGCCTTGATTAAACTTTGAACAGATTTATACTTTAATCAAGAACAGTTAGAATTTATACTTAAAAACTTCCTGTATATTGGCAAATATATATATACATTATGGTATATGGTCGGCAGGTTATCCCGACCAATACTCCCAGGCCACCAGATGGACCCCTCCCTGCGACATGGAGGTGCCTCAAATTCCAGCAGGGCTTCATGGACTTTGGAGTTTCAATGCACAGCCTTGCTGGATACCATGGGGGCCTCCACTTCTTCCGGGCTGAAGAAAAGGAGTTTTCCCGACCCAGAAGTGTTATAAAGTCACATGGACTGAGGGACAGAAACACTTCCAGGTCAAGAAGTATAAAAGGACTGTGGGCGATCCCAGCAGTGAGCCGAGTTGGGAGGAAGGGTAACTGAGCTGCTGGGAGGTGTGGAGGATTGATTATTATGTATTGATTATTGTTACTGTAATTTAAGTAATCTAAGTATAGTGGAGGTGGATTTGCTTGTGCAAATTATATATATATATATATATATATATATATATATATATATATATATATATATATATATATATATATATATATATATAATTAATAAAGTCAACATTTGGACTTTTATCTGGTGTCTGGTCTGAGGGTTCAAGAGGACGACAGCGCGCCCTATCTGTCACAACATTTATGCATATATTGCATGTTTCTCTGTTTAAGTTTTAACATTCTTTTTATGCCTGTGTCACATTTTTCATTATCTATCTGTAATTATTGAAGAATATGTTAGGTTCATAAGTGGAAGTGCACTATATACTTAATATAAATACACTGAAATTGAAATTTCCTAAACATAACTTAAACCATTCAAAGTCACTTTCAAGCAACAATATATGGCAGCAAGAAAAGTTCTAGTTTGAATAAAATATATTCTGTTACACACATAGATATTCATAACTGGTGTGTTAGATACCCCATGGTATCCAAGGGTCCTGTTAGTGCTATATGCTCCATTGATGGCTGAACACTGACTACTCTGATACTATGGATTATATAATTAACATTACATTAATTACATAGTTAATTACAATAAATTAACTATGAAAAATGCTATCACTTAGGATATGCCTGTTTTAAATAGACAAATCACATCATACATGTATAAGCACACTTTGTAAACTAAAAAAAAAGGTTACCTTGTACTCTTGATCAACATCACACAGAATAACCAAATTTTGTGACACAAACACACTCAGGCACTGTGAGTGATTGCGATAGCTCCTTTCTGATCCATTCCCCTTATCGTCAACTTGCTTTAAACTGCATGGCAACTACTGGGAACAGTAGAACTGTCACTGGTTCTTCACAATAATAAGTGGTTTACTGATTAACACTAAACATGAACACAATACCCTCAGAGCCAAATGAGACTGATGACTTCACTTTCCTGTTTTCACAGACCACAGAAAACAATTAAACAACAAATAAGCACTAACAATAATAATAATAATAATAATTAGTTCAATTTATATAGCACTTGTTTCACTACTCCTGGGTATTATGTTAATCTGCATCCATCCCTGCATGTAGGCCCTCTAACCTGCAGGAAAATATCTTTGGTTTGGTGGCAGAATTGGCACTGCAGCCTCCATAAAAAAACCTCACACTGATCCACTCCATTTGAACTTGTGTGGTGCTAAGTTGTCACCCATTGCATGGCTGCACTCGTGTCCTAATCTGGGGATCCTGAGTTGGTTTGTCATGTGGTGGGTGCGGTATCAGTGTGTGCTCCTAACCTCTCACTACTCAAACGCTTTAAAAAGAGAGTGGGGAAATACTTCAACTGCCACCTATGTGAAGTATCAATCTGGATGTTACGTAAATAGCCATTCTTGCACCAGTACTCCCACCACACATTAGCAATTAGATTCTGAAGGGATGAAAGAGATTAGAGATTAGCAACTAGAGACAGGGAAATGATTAGGGGGCCATAATGGATAAGGCTGTGATGTGCTATTTAGCAACAACATCGGGATAGACCGTACTATTTTCGAAAGATGCCCAAGGATCTTTTATGACAACAGAGAGTCAGGAACTCGGTTTTACATTTCATTTAAAAGACAGCACCATTTTGACAGCACAGTGCTCACTAGTTACTGCAATGTGGCATTGGGATCCACACACAGACCACAGAGTAAGCGTCCTCTGATGACCTCACCAACACCTCTTCAGGGAGTAACCCAACCTTTTTGTAGATGGTCTCCGATCCAGTTACTGGCTGGGCCCAAATATGCTTAACCTATTCTGAAGTACATGCGGTATGGAACAAGAGATAATGCTGTTGCCAACCTGAACACACTGATGGGATCACAGTATCAGCAATCGCATACTCTTCATCATCATCACTGAGAGGATGGCCTACTTAAGCAATCACTAAAACCTGTGCGGGGCTGCAAATTATTCGTTTCATATTAAAGAGTCAGCCCTCTTTCTTGAACACTCCTGGGTTAAGCAATGTAGCCCTATTTCCCCATAGGTTGGGTGAATGACTTGCAGGCAGCTACCTTAAAGTCCTTCCCAGGAAGAGATTTCTGCACTCTGCTACAATGTCCATCCATACACTTTGTAAACCTGCATATCCTGAGCAGGGCCTACTCTGCTACTAATTTTTTTTCACACTTATTAATGGATTGTGTATAATTTATAACACTATAATGTGTTTTTAAAATGTATTTTTCAGTACACCACACACAATTTTGATGTGACGGAGGGTCCACTAAGCTAATTATGAGGGGCCCTGGTATGGGACCTCATGTTTTGTACCTTGTGCATAACTGAAATTATTCATTGGTAGTCAATCGCACAGATAAAGAGGAAACATCAAACATAATTTGAATCATTAAAATACTCACAAGATGAAGAAGGCTTCCATTTTATTTTAAATTTATGTTTGGAGCAGACAGCAACTATATGACTATTGGCCAACGTTTTAAACAAAAAAAAAGTAGCTGCTTCAAAATCAATTGGATCAATTTCTGCCATTGCATAATGTATTCATTCTTCTTTCTTTTTTTAAATGAAGTTCTGAGAAGAATAGAGCCTCTGATAGGTCGCAGCTGGATGCAGAAAGGAATGAAATTAGTTTGGCCTGCCAGGATGTGATTTGCAAATTTAATATTGGAATCTGTCACATTGGAAAATCATAAATCACTGTCCCATGTCAATATGTCTGCTGTTATCTCATGAATGTAGGACAATTTCCCTTCATGCAATGATTGAAAATTACATTATTGATTAGACAAACTGCCACTCAGACTTAGGATTTCACTCTGGGATAATTAGATTGGGAGACATAATGGTGACTAAGAAGGAGAGACACTGTTTAGTGAAACTATATGGGGGAATTGAAAACTCAGATCCTGGTGAAATGACATAGGACTAGGCACAGACATAAATTACTGTGGTAAAAGATAATTTACATTTTTATATAGCTTAAAATAGATAAATCATGAATACATGTAATGTGTTACATCTGCAAAAAAGCAGAAACAGATTGTTCTTACTTGTCTGATGCCAAGTCTAGTTGCCATTAAACAGCAAAATAATATGCTTTTAAAATACTTTCTAGCTGAAACTGGAAGAAGAGTTGAAACTTACAGTTCACTCTATTATTTATATTTTTTCAGCATTAAAACAGCTGTGTTTTACAGCACATATAAATAAATACAACTACTTCACTTTATCTGTGATAGCATAACTTACTTTGCGGCATGGCTCAGGTGACACAAGCCCTCTAGAGTGTAGTGATGCTATCAGAAAAATTAACAACCAATTAGAAACTTACAAGTAAGTTTGAATTGGAGCTATTTAGGTTATGTTAGAAAAATCCATTAACATAAATGGTGTTAATTTGTAAGTCACCTGAAAACAATATATTTATTGAAAGGCTTTTATTGATATTTTTGTACATTTACAAAAACAACAACATTAAAAGTGTATCTGTATTCAGTATTTAACTCCAGTAAATGTTACTGAAAACTTTTGTCGGTTTAATGAAGTGCAAATCATTATTTATTATATTTAATAGGTTTCTACTTGTCAGTCCACCCTAAACCAATTGTGCTGCATTTACTGGGAGTGGCAGACAACCATTCTGATGTTTTATAAACTGAAGATTATTTTTTCTTAAACTTTTCATCATTTTATTTAAAAGCATTAAAATACAGAATGTTTCTCTATTTATGACTGAAGAATAAATATCATTTATTTGTTTTCCACATAGCAAGGTTCTTTTTCACCCTGTATTCTTCAATGAAAGGTAACCAATACAGTGGGCCCTACTGGAACACCAAGAAAATGCAAGGCTAATACCAAAGTATAAACTACAAACCTTAAATACAGTAAGTATTGAAAGCAACATATCCAAGGGAATACAAGGATTTTCATAGGTTTTCTAATTTACTACTGACTTTAATTTGTGAGTTTCAAGATTAAAGTTCATAAAGATAGGAAAATGGTCACATGGCATACCATTTGAGTGTGGTTTTGTAGCTTTGTTAACCTAACTTCACGTGCAGTTCTGTTTCCATTTCAGTAACGTCTATTGGGGATCTGTTTTTCTGTGAGCAGTGAGTATTAACTGTGTTAAAGAGAAAAATAAAGAAGCTGAAATAAACTCTCTCTAAGAACATTTGAAACAGTAAATTAATCATAAATGAAAGTCACAGAATGTTTCTCACATTTGAGATACTTTTGAAAGTTTGCTTTTTAATTTCAAAAAATACAACAGCATACTGTATTTAAGATATATGAATGGAAAGTGATCTTTTCTTTAAATTCCTTTATGAATAAGTGTACTGTATTACAACAAAATCGGTGCACTGGGAACTAAGTTGTTTCATGACAGACATGTGAATAGAATGATAGGCAGCCACAACAACAACAACAACAGGTGATTTTTGAATGTAATGCCAATGCACCTAAAAGAGAATATATTTTTTTAAACAGAACAAGGATCCTACACTTCAGATCCTGCTCCTTAAAAAAAATTCAACATAATATTTTTAAGGAGAAAAATCATTACATTTTTAAAATCTTTTTAAAATAAACTTTCAATCAAGCAAGGCTAGTTTAGTGATAAATGATCCAAACTTATAAGTCTTTGTGGTTTGGGAAAAAACAGGAATACCTATGGAAAGCCCACATGAACAATGGAAGAAATGCAAGTTCCACTCAAGACAACAAAAAGACCATAAACTGAAGTCACATTACTGGAGATGTGAGACAGCATCAATATCCACCGAGTAGGCTGGAAAAAAGTTGTAATTACCTGTAATAATAAATGACATTTTATTACAGTAAATATTAAAATGCACTTGGGGCAGTTTTTAGCAAATTCATAATTAGTATAGCTCAAGACATCATACAGCGTGTTATGGTAATCTTATGAGACTTTGACTTTGCTTCCGGTCAAATAAGTAATCCAACTCACTAGTTGTGAAAAGGGTGTGATAGTGCCCTTTGCAGTGAAAAGCTGATTAAATGGTGGAAGAACCTGACATTAAGATCAAAGGTGGTACCTATGCTAGGGAACCAGCTAGCAAAGAGAGCTTAGTGGAACTGCTTTATGAATTATCCACAAGAAACAAGCATAGTAAGAAGGACAAGCAAAACTGAATGTCAGCTGCATGGTCATCTGGTCTACAAATTGGCCCATTGAAATCTAGGGTAACCCTGGGACCTGTCTGAAAAATGAACTACAGAAAAGAAGTAAATATCGAATAAACAGGACAAAACAAAGTTAGTCTGTGAAAATATCTTGTCTCAATTGGCACTTACTGTAGAATATTAGGACCCTCTGGAAAGAAGAAAGTCTGGAACTGCTCATTGATCAGCTCAACAAGCAGTTGTACATGATTGGTTAGTCAGACGTCAGAAGAACTGAGCAGGGCATGGTTGAACACACCAGCAGCAAACTTCTGTATATAGGACAGGAGAAGGTAAATCAAGGAGGAGTTGGTCCTGTACTGAGAATGGACCACAGCAGGTTTGCAAATATCATACTTCATGGCTGTGTTGAAGGAGTTAACAGAAGAGGACGCCCAAGACATGTGTCTCTCCAGTCAGCACTGGCAAGATTCAACAGTATGGGCCTCCCTGCAATTTTGAGGACTACACATGACAGAGCTCAATGGCACTCTGTTTCAATTTATGTGACGGCATACATTGATTATTTTGGTTACACAGCAGTTAGCACTTGGCAATGAAGTGTGATAACTACATCATAGAGATCTGGGGGAAAAAAAAGCAGAAATATGATAAATAAGTGATACTCAGATTTTTAAAAGGTACTGCAAGCTTTCATTTTAGTTGGGTCACAAACATTTTGAAATTCTGCAAGTTAAGTTTTATTTTAATTTTGGCATTTATATTAAAAAAGGGCTAATGACATAAAAAAATTTCAAGAAAAACAACTGAACTCATTTCAAGACTGTGGATTATAAATTAAGAGAAGTGACTACTACAGAGGAATATACAGTATAACCTCATAGTTGCTATTTTAAAATAACAAGAACAAAAGTAGTAAAACTTGGAAATTTTTAAAAATATACTGTATATTTAACATATGTTTTAACACTTAGCACCAATGTAATAAAATGATCTTTTCACAGTTATTAATTTGAGGAACCAATATGCCTGCAGTATGGTTCAAAAGAGCACAATAACAACAACAACAACAATGCCTCAAGAAAACATTGTAGGGAAAAAATGGAAGAAATCTTGGGAAAGGCAATTCCTTCCAGGTAGATTGGGTGTGAAATGGGTGTCAAAAAATGGGGTAAATAAAATACACAAAACGGAAAACAAATAAAATAGAAACAGTAGACACAATAGAATTCCTGAAAAAATGGCAAGTGATTAGAGTATATTTAGTCAAACTAAGTTCACCTGCAACAGTAACAATTAAAGTATTAGTCTTAAATGTAGGCTGATTAGTTTCTAAAGAGCAGTAAAAGGAAATTGGAAAATGAACATGTATGGTAAAAACATAAATGCACAGTAGCAACTGCAAAGACTGCATTTGTCATAGTAACTAATCAAAATTAAATGAACAGCATATGCAAAAATGTTCTGTGTACAGTATATGTTCTCAACTTGTAAAACCATTAATACAGTTCTGCACTAACTTTAACAAATGAAGCATTAACATTCAGCTACTATTATCATCAAATAAAGAAATGATTCCTATGGGTATCAAGTTATTTCAGGAAATAAGTGATTCCGTACTCATTTCAAGAGGAAAAATTAACAACGTTTTATACATTTATGACATGCTAGAGTCCTGCTGTGTGCAACTGGTAAATGGTGGCCTCTGACATTTTTGCCATTTGACTCTTTAAATGTCTTGGGAAAAGAAAAAAATTCATATTCAAAGAAAAAAATTCATATTCAAAGACTACTGGATTCAGTGTAAAATGGTATGGATCTTTGTCTTTTCAATTGCTGTTATTCAGTTCAGTATTAAGAACTTCTTTTAATATAAATATTTTGATTGGTTCTCATCAAAAATAAGGCAGTTTTTTTTCTTTCTGTGTTTGTCTGTCATTGTCAAGTTTGTTTCTGATTAAACAAAAGCATTTGGCCTTGCTAGCCTTGATTCTGACAGAAACATGTTGATGCCGACCTTCTCTGACATTCCTTTTTATTTCACATAAATGGTTGTAGTTTCTACTTTTTGTCTAATTTAGGTTTCCAAAGATCTTATCATTATTACAGTATATAACAAATTAAGACATCCCAGCAAAAAGAGAGGCATAACAGCATTGAAAGTATATTTAATGTAAACTGATATTTTTTTCTTCAGAACCACAAAGTGAGAATTAAGTAAACCCAATTTGTTTTTTTTTTCTTGGTTTCACTTGTTGGAAGAAATTTGCCTATTTTGGATGCACAGAAGTTAGTACTTTGCTTTACTGGGGTGTCCAGCAGCGCCAATGAATCAATTAGGTCTCCAAGAAGGCTGCTTAAGGCACCATCATCTGAGGGGTGCCTCTTATGGAAGTAAAGGGACGTGCATTCCAGGCACTAAGGGAAAACCCGGGCCGTAGAATTATGATAATAATATTTGTGGTATGTGCACAAAGCACAAAGGGGTCCTGTTGGTGTTACTGAAGGCGCCTGTGCTCTGGACACCATCTCCCTGGTTATTAATACTAAGTGGGTGGTGTTATCTGCTTGGCGCTGTTTATGAAAGTAAATGCGCCTGTTTGTTTATATTCCATGGACTTTAAGGAGTGCATGTAATATGAACAAAGGGGCGCCATTTGTGCTACTGAAGGGGTAAGCACTCTGGACAATGAGGGACAACATGTCAACGCCACTTAGGGCTCCAAATGGGCTTCAATTGGCAGTGGTGTACAGGGTTTACTTTCTGTACACATTTGTGCTTTCTGTGAGTTTGCACATTCTTGATTCTGTGTGTGTTTTCTCCAGGTACTCCAGCTTTCCTATCTTACCACCAAAGATGTGCTGGTTGAGTTATTTAGTGATTCACAATTACCTCCTTTGTGATTGTGAGGGTGGCTGTGAACCTTTCTAGTAGCTGCAGAATTTCAGAAACAGTGATAAAGTGTAGCTACAGTTGTCCTAATGTATTCTCATATCATTGATTTAAAGCAAATAGGAAAAACCATTTGAAGTAATTTACCTTTTAACAATCCTAGGGCACATCTCTCCAGTTTTGATGTCACTGCATTGGTTACCTGTGTCATTTAGAATTGACTTTGAAATCCTGCTTATAGTTTACAAAGCCTTAAATAATCTCACTCCACCTTATATTTTGGAATGCCTTACACCTTAAACTCCAAATTGTAACTTTAGATCTTCAAATGAGTGTCTGCTTAGAATTCCAAGAGCTAAACTTAAAAGAAGTGGTGAAGGTGGTCTTCTGCTATTATACACCTAAAATCTTGAATATCTTGCCAATAGGAATTCGCAAGGGTAATACAGTGGACCACTTCAAAAAGCTGCTGAAAACACATTACTTTAACATGGCTTTCTCATAGCTTCATCTTTGTTTAATCCTGATGCTCTGTATATTCAAATAATTATCATGACTATTCATGGTAGCTCCAAAATCTGTACTAACCCCTACTTTCTCTTCTGTTGTTTTTCCAGTTTTCTGGGGTGGCGACCTGTGCCACCACCACCTAATCAAAGCACCGTGATCTCCATGCATTGATGGATTAAAGGCCAGAAGTCCACATGACCGTCATCATCAAGTTCTTCCATGAGAACCCTGAATACCATGAGGACTGATTAAAGGTCATTTATGTTAGGTAGAATGCCTAGAGGAGGCTGGACAGTCTCGTGGCCTGGAACCCCTGCAGATTTTATTTTTTTCTCCAGCTGTCTGGAGTTTTTTTTTTGTTTTTTCTGTCCTCCCTGGCCATCGGACCTTACTTTTTTTCTGTCAATTAGTGTTCCCTTATTCTAATTTTTATTTATTTTGTCTTTTTTCCCTTTCTTCATCATGTAAAGCACTTTGAGCTGCATAATTTGTGTGAAAATGTGCTATATAAGTAAATGTTGTTGTTGTTGTAGGGAAACAATGGAAAAAGAATCTTTCAATTACAATTTCAGAAAAGGAGTGCAATTCACAAAATCGAGAACAGTATTTAAGTCATTACGCAGTAAGCTCGCTATAATTTAACTGAAAATATTTTACTGATCATAAATATTTTGTTAAAAATATGTAATACTAGCAAAATACCCACGCTTCGCAGAGGATAAGAAGTGTGTTAAAGAAGTAATTAAAAAGAAAAGGAAACATTTTGTAATTGTATATATATATATATATTGTGGAGGATGGCCGGCTGTTTATCCCGGCCAATACCCCCAAGCCGCCAGGTGGAGCCCTCCTTGCAGCATAGAGGTCCCCAGAAGACCAGCAGGGCATCATGGACAATGGAGTTTTTATGCACCGCCCTGCTGGAAACCATGGGGGCCACAAGAGGGAGCTGCAGGGAGGACTGAAGAGTTCTTCGTGCCCTATGACCCGGAAGTTCGTCATAGGAAGAGCGACGGGCTTCCGGGGTGAGAAAAGCATTGTTTACCCTGACCCGGAAGGAATAAGGACTTATGGACTGTTGGATTGGGAACACTTCCGGGTCGGGGAATATAAAAGGACTGTGGGAACTCCCAGGCAATGAGCTGAGTTGGGAGGCAGGGTGGCTAAGCGTCTGGGAGTGGAGGATTGTGATTTATTAGTTATTGTTTATTGAAGAATAGTGGAGTGGTGGTGCTTTGTGCACAATTATTATTATAATAAATAATTATTGGATTTTTATCTGGTGTCTGACGTGTGGTCTGAGGATACAAGGGTGCGAGAAAACCCTAATCTGTCACAATATATATACATATATATATACATACATATATATACATATATTATATATATAATATATATATATATACAGTATATACCTGTATACACACACACACACATACATCCACATATATACATATATATATATATATATATATATATATACATATCTACATATACACACACATATATATATACTGTATATACCCTTTGGGGTGCAAGCAGCTGTTGCTTGGGGTGCCAGAATCCATCGAGGAAGAAAAACGAAAAACATTATTTGTACAAAATCTTAATTTATCTATCCATTCCTAAATGATTAAATGGACAGGCTATTTTGTATCAGTGCAACACGCTGCTTGTTAAAACGGATGACTCCCGCTCTTACCTGCACTTAGTGCTGAGTGGGTATTATGAACTATCGTATCTGTTCAAGTTCTATTTCAATTTTAAATATAAGTAATTTTTATTTAGTTGACAGAAATATGGTAGGAATGTAAGTTAAATTTAGTCATCATTGCATAAATTTTTCATAACCATAGAAATTTAAAGACTAAATTCAACTTACATTTCTACCAAAGATATTTCTGTTGACTAAATAGAACCTACTTATATCCAAATAGAACTTGAAAAGATATATTTTTTCGAATCTGATCGCGCATTTTAGATCGACTTGACGTGCACTACATCAAGCCTGTGTGCTATTGTGCTCCTGCCTGCCTGCCTCAATTAGTCACCGTTGCTTCACTCTTACTTTTTTACCGTTCATTTTATCATGGCTACTCACGAAAAAATTAGAAAATGGAAGGAGGATTACACTGAGTATAGCTTTACCAAAACAATTATTGATGGCGAATAAAGTATCCATTATTCATAAAGCTTCAATTGGTGATCTGTTTTTCTGCGTTAACCTCATATTTTTTCATACTTCTTCTCAAACCAAGGGGGTGCGAAATCGGGATTATCCGTCACAGGGGGTGCGAGTGTAAAATGAATCGGGAAGCGCTGATATATATGTATGTGTGTGTGTGTATATATAATATATGTGTATGTAAATATAAACTGCTCAAAAAAATTAAAGGAACACTTTGAAAACACATCAGATCTCAATGGGAAAAAGAAATCCTCCTGGATATCTGTACTGATATAGACTGGGTAATGTGTTAGGAACGAAAGGATGCCATATCGTTTGATGGAAATGAAAATGATCAACCTACAGAGCCCTGAATTCAAAGACGCCCCAAAAATCAGAGTGAAAAAATTATGTGGCAGGCTAGTCCATTTTGCTAAAATTTAATTGCAGCAACTCAAAATTGTATGTAGCACTTTGTATGGCCCCTGTGTTTTTGTATACATGCCTGACAACATCGGTGCATGCTTCTAATGAAGATGACAGATGGTGTTGTGGGGGATCTCCTCCCAGATCTGGACCAGGGCATCACTGAGCTCCTGGACAGTCTGAGGTGCAACCTGGTGGCATTGGATGGACCAAAACATAATGTCCCAGAGGTGTTCTATTGGATTTAGGTCAGGAAAGTGTGGAGGCCGGTCAATGGTATCAATTCCTTCATCCTCCAGGAACTGCCTGCATACTCTCACCACATGAGGCCAGGAATTGTCGTGCACCAGGAGCCACTGTACCAGCATAGGGTCTGACAATGGGTCCAAGGATTTCATCCTGATACCTAATGGCAGCCAAGGTGCCTTTGTCAAGCCTGTAGCGGTCTGTGTGACCCTCCATGGATATGCTTCCCCAGACAATCATTAACCCACCACCAAACTGCTCATGCTGAATGATGTTACAGGCAGCATAATGTTCTCCATGGCTTCTCCAGACCCTTTCACTTCTGTCACGTGCTCAGGGTAAACCTGCTCTCATCTGTAAAAAGCACAGGGCACCAGTGGTGCATCTGCCAATTCTGGTATTCTATGGCGAATGCCAATCGAGCTGCATGCTGCTGGGCAGTGAGCTCAGGGCCCATTAGAGGACATGGGGCCCTTGGGTCACCCTCATGAAATCTTTCTGGTTGTTTGGTCAGAGACATTCAAACCAGTGGCCTGCTGGAGGTCATTTTGTAGGGCTCTGGCAGTGCTCATCCTGTTCCTCCTTGCCCAATGGAGCAGATACTGGTCCTGTTGATGGGTTATGGACCTTCTATGTCCCTCTCCAGCTCTCCTAGAGTAACTGCTTGTCTCCTAGAATCTCCTCCATGCCCTTGAGACTGTGCAGGGAGACACAGCAAACCTTCTGGCAATGACACGTATTGATGTGCCATCCTGAAGAAGTTGGACTACCTGTGCAACCTCTGTAGGGTCCAGGTATCGCCTCATGCTACCAGTAGTGGCACTGACTGTAGCCAAATGCAAAACTAGTGAAGAAACAGTCAGAAAAGATGAGGACGGAAAAATGTCAGTGGCCTCCACCTGTTAAACCATTCCTGTTTTGGGGGTCATCTCATTGTTGCCCCTCTAGTGCATCTGTTGTTAATTTCATTAACACCACAGCAGCTGAAACTGATTAACAACCCCCTCTGCTACTTAACTGACCAGATTAATATCCCATGTTTCATTGACTTTATGCTATACTCTGATTAAAAAGTGTTCCTTTAATTCTTTTGAGCAGTATATATATTGAAATAGTTTTACTGTCAAATAATGCAAAGAGTACGCAGCACATGTTTCACCCTAATTCTGGGCTCATCAGGCGTACAATTCACTGCACCCCCTCTCAGGAATCGAACCTCTGACGTCAGCACTAGAGGCAAAGCCTCTTGTGTTGCGCCACGGCATGTGGTTCGTTTATTTGACAGTATGTAGATCGGGGTATATATATATAACATAACTCCTGTAGCCACAATAAATGCCTTTATTGAATAGACAAACCAGGGGTGAGCAAGTTCCTTTCTACTGCATCCACATACGCGACACACATAAAAAACATCAATAATAACTCATAAACTTGCAATATTATTTAGGAAAATCGCAACATTTTACTCACCAAAAATTCTGAATATTTGTAAACAAAATCCATCCTCCTCTCTTTCCTCAAAAACAGTTCAATTACTCTGTCATACGGATTATCCATGCTCTTCAGTTCCATCAAAAAGTCCCTTTCTATCGCCATCGAAGCTAATGCTGAAAGTCGAACCTGCCCTGTCGTATTTCTGGCATAAGTTTTAATTCGCTTTAAGGCTGAAAATGTCCGCTCGACAGATGCAGTGTACACGGGAATGGTCACCGCCAAATATACCAATGCGAACAGCTGCCCCATACTCTCATTCAGATTTTTCTGATGAAGGAAGTCAAGGAGATCAGTGGGTGATTTTCCTGCAAAATCATCCATGGCATACATTACAGTCAGTTCTGTTTTAGCCGAGACAGATCAAAACGCTCCGCGGCTCTTGTGTTAAACTGGAGAAGGCTGCATGCGGGAAATTTTTCTTGCATTCTCAAAACCTCTGGGCCTCGAGGAGCGTGACAAACATCAGATTTTCGTGGTCTTGAAATCTGGTCTGTGTCTGGCAAATAATATTGTCCAGAATCCTGCCATGGAGTTGGCCGTAGTGCGCGCGAGGATCTTGCGCTCGGAGTGCTTGCGGTGCGTTCAGTGGCCTCGTAGAGTTCCTCATATCAGCTTCTATCCAATCAATGGGTCTGAATACGGTGACGTTGCCATATGCCTGCTAGAGGGCCCTACTGACACCAACTCAAAATCTGATTGGTTGAAGCAACAGGTTAATCAACATTTATTCTGTGTTAGAGTGCCTGCACAACGGACTGTGAAGGCCTCTCTGCCTGGCAACAAATGATGGCTTGAATGTGATTGGTTAAATGCTATAATACGAAAATACATGCCTGGAAGCAGCATAACCATCGGAAAAGCTATGAAAGGAAGCGGACAGAATATTTGGATTTATTTAATAAGTATTCATGGACAAAATATAATTAACATCAGTTTGTGATTCAGATATTTTTACTTATGAATATGCTAAGCACAGTCCTTGACCTGTGAATATTTACCTTATATGGGCAGGCACTCAATTACGTGGGAGGCGTGATGATGCGAGACGCAACTCCGCCTCCCACGGCCATCGAGCTGCAGTGTATTACGGTATATGGACGAAAATAGGTTCCAGTTATGACCATTACGCGTAGAATTTTGAAACGAAACCTGCCCAACTTGACCTGATCAGCTGTAAGGAATGAGCCTGCCAAATTTCAGCCTTCTACCTACACGGGAAGTTGGAGAATTAGTGATGAGTGAGTGAGTGAGTGAGTGAGTGAGTGAGTGAGTGAGTGAGTGAGTCAGTCATTCAGTCAGTCAGTGAGTCAGTCAGTAAGTCAGTCAGTCAGTCAGTCAGTCAGTGAGTGTTTTGCCTTTTATTAGTATAGATGTAGCCCTTTGAGTGCTTGTAATCAAGGGCTTGCATTGCTAGGCTATGTTTTCTGTGAATGTCCTACACTAAAACCATTTTGGGTAAAATATTTGGTGTCTCTTATAAAGCCATGCATTTAAAATCAGTTCTAATATGTTACTGGTGCTTTTTGGAGTAATAATATATGCAGTGCTTGAAGTGGAATGAAATTACTGGTGGTATCCAATTTTTAGTGATACAGTGACATTCAATCAAATAGCTGGGGGTTCCTCAATGACGAGGTGCCGATATTTACTGGCATGCTAAGAAAAGTGAAACAGATTGTTGTGATACAATGAGAGTTGAACAAAGAATTGGGGAAGGGAGGTCCCCCATGAAGAATTCTGAAAAGATGTTGGCAAAGTGAAAAGTACATTGTCAGAATTCAAAGACAGTCAATCTGAGAGTAGTTCCACAGTGAAGATTTGTGTAGATGTGCCAGTACTCACTAGTATGCTAAGGAAATCTACTAGTACTCTACTGTATGTTGAAACTGTAAGAGGTGCCAGTACTGCGTACCAATGAGTACTGACTCACTTCAAGCACTGACCACATGGGACAAAAATATGCTATGAAAAATCTGTTGTAATATCTTATACCATTCTATATCCTTAATCATAACCCTTGCACAAAGACTTATTTAATTCAATTGGAAGAATTCCGATCCACCTTCTATAGTTTAGTAGGAAAGCATTTTTGTATCTTGCTGCAATTTTATATAATGCTGGGTATACATTGTTTAATATTGGCATACTTTTAAGCCTATTTTGCAGTCGGCTTTAGATTTTCATCATGATTTTCAGGTTTATCAGCAATCGTTTGATATGCAGTATGAGAGGGGTTGCAAAGCCCAATTGCATCCTACGATTAGGCTGCCATATGATTATTTCATGTCAGAAATTTCAGTCAACTGTCTTTTAGTGTAAGCAGTCTAACAGGTCAATTTTCTGATGTCACCATAAAATTTCACTGTACTTAGATCATAGTATATTGCATACTGAATATTTCCGTTGTCATGCTCATTTTCACATTTTTGATTTCAAAAATCTACATACTGTATCATATAGCAACACACATACAACTAAATGGTCAATAACAAAAGCATCTTAGGTAACTTTTAATGGAATAACCCAAAATTATACACACAACAGTAAATTAAATAGACCGTGTACCTCTAATTGTCTCTCCAAAATAGACAGACCATATTGTCTATGCATGAACAATCCACATGTTCAGTCATACCTTTCTGTTATCTTTGTACTTTAAGAGCACAGTATGATAAGAATCAAGGCGGCAGCTCTTTTCCTTTATTGACATTTTGAGAAGTCTGTGGCCATCATGTGTTTTTTTTTTTAAATAGGTAAAACTTTCTGTCTTGGCCATGTGCACTTATAGCCTTAACACCCATGTTGTGGCATGGCAATTGGACCAAAAATGTTCATACAGTTTAAGCACATATACGATGGCTAGTTGTTTGCTCCCAAAATCTAAAAATTACACACTGGACTTCTGACATGAGAGAATTTCTTCAAAACATTTTCAGAACTTTGCAAAAACTCATGTAACGTTAAACTCTTTGTAACTCTAAAGTAAATATGCTGGACTTGTCTATAACATTCTTACTCTACGTGATCTTTTACTGTATAAAAAAGAGCTCTTTTGGAGTCTTTTATTCTTTTATATAATATTTTGAAGTATAAAGTTGACTTTGCTATTTTATTCTTATGTTTTTGACAGAGCTGTGTTATTTTGTAATGGTTTGTCATCCATTAAAGGGAAATAAAAAGAAAAACGTAATGTCTATAAACATTCTGTAGTGTGGCTACACAACACATTCTATTATAACCATCATGCCAACAGAGAAACATGTCACTAATTAGTGGCTCTGACTAATACGCAGTTGAATGAGAATTTGCCTGTGCCAATGCTACTGTAAATATGATCTCTAAGAAGGAATGTATAGCCACTTAGTAATAAAAAAGACAGCCAAACATGTTTTTTTTTCTGCCAAAAATCAGACTGTGAAAAAAATATTGCTGCGGGTAAAACAGTATAAAAAGCACGGGAACCAGAATATTCTGTGCATGGCTTCTAAATATCTTCATAGCACAAATGAACAGTCAATTAAATAGAAAAAAAAATAATAAAAGCTTTAAGCAAAGCTGATGTATGACACACTTATATTTCCCAGTAGCAGATATTTTAAAACCTTTGGGTTTTCTTTAAGAATTTTTTTTTCATCATCCTTATAGAGCCTGTAAGGTTCATTGCCAATGGGAATTTTGCTGCAGTAAATGTGTGTGTATGTTGAGATGGAATGGCAGCACTGATGTATATATAGTACCTTATTCGTGTATTTATGGTTTTCTTTGCATCCACTGTTATTTATTTGAAATTCTTTAGTGCTTGTATTCTTATTATACCCTTTTCAATGTTTGTGAAGAACTTTCAGCATGGCAATGTTATTATAAAAAAAAATGTATAATAATATTTTTTAACATGACTACAATTGTCAACCATTCTTTTTTCCACCCTTTCATAAGTCCAAATCTACAATTTTGTTCTGTATTTACTATTATGTATTCATCAATCTAACACTTTTTGGGAAATAATTTCTTTTTTTCCTTTTTAATTTATCTCTCAGCTTTTTACCTTTCTTACAAAAACAGGGGGAGATATAATTTGGATGTTTTTAATTAAATTTTGTAGTTTTCTTCCAATCATATACTACCTAGTTCTGCTGTTTTTATGTTATTATTATTTATCTTCTTCTGTTTTTTATTTTTCATTTGTCTGTCTTACAGAAATATCTATGACAGCTGTCAATATGGCATCTTATGCACGGCGGATGGCCACGTCCAATTCATGACCTTCCTTTTCTTTCTCCAAGTAACCGATCGCCACACAATTAGCCCTGTAATAGATGTTAAGCCATCTGTAAGCTTAGCGCCGATTTTTCAAAACTTTTAAGGAACATTGAAATATCTTCGTAGTACATGTTTAATTATTCTATCCTTCACACCAGTTCCAGTGAAGCATACAGTGCGAGGCAGGAACAACCTTTAATTATTAACAATATAGATTATTTAAATGAAGTTAAAGTTTTATCTGTATAATATAATAAACATATTTTACTGCATTTCATCTTAAAAATGATAGTGCCATCATATGTAAATATGCGCTTTATAAAGTGGCTCAGGTTGTGCAATATTATAACTGTAGTGCAAGTTTACAGTGAGGTAATTCTACTTATCAAGGAGCACTTGATTGAGTGCATTTAGAGCTCTTGGGATGTAACTCTTTCTGAACTGCGAGGTCTGTACAGGAAAGGTTTGAAGTTTTTGTCGTATGAGAGCAGTTCAAATAGGAAGCATGGCTGAATCAGTGTGTGCTTGATGCTGTTTACTGATAATTCAATTTCTGATCAGCTGCTCCAAGAGGTGCAGTGAGAGTAATATGGAAAAAGATGATGTGCTGTGGCAAACCCTAACGGGAGCAGCTGAAAGAAGTAAAATAAGGAGCAGTGAGAGTAACAATGCTAAAACAGCTATTGTATTTGAAATAGTTTGACCATTCCATGGACCATTATATCGCTCCTGGTTAATTACAATCAGATGTATTAAACTAATAAACAATATGCGGTTCATTTCTGTGTATTTATAAAGCCACGTTAGGAAACGAAAGGATAACCACGCATGAACAATAGCACTGCTTTGACGCTGGGTGCAGCCAGTCTGCAAAACCGAGCGGAGAACTTGCGTACGACAGGGTATGAGGTACCGTGGAAATGTGTGTGGCTTTACGCCAAGTTTAGGTTTTATACATCGCGATTTGAACGTGGAAACGTTCTTATGCAACATACGCACCATTTACACATGAGGCCCCTGGTTATATCACTATTGGCAGGGCTTAGCAGTGGAAAATGAAGAACATTTGCTACAAGCACAAAAAAAAGATGAACTCGAAAATACAAAAATCACTGAATATAAATTCATTAAATTGTGTAAGCATGGACATTAAAGGTATCAATTATGGCTATGTTTCAGCCATTCTTTGTTCCCTGGCTTAAGTATATTTTTTCTTATTTTGTCATTTCTGTTGCTTTTAAATTATTAGTTTTATTGTGTACATTGTTACTTTGTAATTTTTGTTAATATTGCTTTATTTATATATTTAGTGTTAATGTATTGTGTATTCATGCATTTTGACTTTGTTTCTTGTGTTTTATAGGTGCAACACCAAGAGGCGGGACTACTGTGACATTACTGGATTATAGACTGGGTTTGTTAGCCTTGTGTTACCTTTATTTTTTTCTTTTTTAGCCTGATTTATCTTTCCTTTTGTATTTTATAAATTCATTAAAGTTTAGAAGGCCAAAGGTTAGTTTTTGTATTAAGCCAGAGGTTTACATGCATTTTTTCAGTATTTAGATTATTTTTTGAACTTTTATAATCCTGCAATGTATTTTGGGCCTATGCATGCTCAAAAGTCTGTCTTTTGCATTTGGAGCCTAGATACTTGGGGTAAGACTTGAAGCAGACCTAATGAAGTCCTGTCCGGGGGTCTGTGTTATTGTAAGGCCTGCTCACACTTCTTGACCTTTATGTGTTGCTAAAGCATAACAACTATTAGCTTAGAAGGAAAAAGTAGTTTTACTTCATAACTCTCTGATTTCAAATATATGTTCACATTGCAGGAGATTGACTTAAATAGCCCATTGCACTGTTGATTGAAAAAGACGGCACTAGTCAAGTTTTTCATTTTAACTATAGTAAGAAGACCAAGGGTGTATTTTCCATATATTGATGAAATCCTCCTGGATCAGAAGCCTCATTTTGAATCAACTAATGGCGGTTAAACTCATTTAGTTATGTCGGTTCTCCAAATGCACCTGGGGCCTCATGCATAACGTCGTGCATAGAATTCACACTATGGCATGGCATAAGCACAAAAGCGGAAATGTTCGTACACAGAAAAAAATCCAGATGCATAAATCTGTGCAAACACTAACTTTCACATTGTTCCGCTACATAAATCCCGGTCAGCGTGAAAAGTAATGCATGTGCACGCGCCTGTTGTCCCGCCTAAACTCCTCCAAGCATTACACCTCTTTGAATATGCAAATCAATATAAATAGCCCTTAAGCTCAGCCTTCTGTGAAAGACAGTGGCAAAAGCACGGGGGGAAATAGAAGAATTTCAGCGAATACCAAGTTGAGGAAAGGAAAAACATACTATTTGTTGGTTTAAAAAGTCGTATAAACAACAAAAGCAAGTTGATCGAGTGACATAGAGTGTCAGAGAAACTCGAAAGCTCAAGTTCACAAAGTCACACGGTGCCCAAAAAAAACAAGAAGTTGTCAGATATGAAAGTTGCCGTGAAAAGGCAAGTTGTAGCCCACCATCTGAGTGTCATATGAAAGCTTATTAGGATACAGAGAAAAAAAAAATAGGCACACAGTGGGGAAAAAGCACAAACTTTAATCTCAAAATTTCCACTTTAATCACGTAGTTTATTTTGTCATTAAAGTAGAACATCATAAACTTCAAATTAAAATTGTTTAATTTACTAGTTTCTCAAATCCCATCGTAACTAAAGTAGCACATTAAATGCTTTGTTTTGTTTTTGATCTTCTATGTGTGTGAATGACTATGTGCTTCCGGGCTTTCTCTTCTTCCGACAAGACACAGAATCCATTATTTTTGTAATATTACAGCTCTCTGAATAACTAAAATACTGAGATGTATACGAGATATCACTTTCATGATGACAGGAGTAAAAGCATGTTATTAAATATGGGAACACGGTGGCACAGTGATTGTTTCTGCCTCACGCAAGATGCTTGCTTTGCCGTGTGTGACCTTCAATGAAATAATTTATTGCAGCAGTACTGTCTCATTCAAACATATTAACCTCCAATTCCTGTCCTTCCTTTTCTTTCTCCAAATACCCAATCGCCACACAATCAGCTCTGTAATTAATGTTAAGCCATCTGTAAGCTTAGAATGCCGATTCTTCAAAACGTTTAAGGAACATTGAAATATCATCGTAGTACATGATTAATTATTCTATCCATCTATTCTTCCAGCCACAGCAAGAATACAGCGTGAGGCAGGAACAATCTGTGAACGGAAAGCTAGCTCCTTGCTAGCACTGTGGCACCGTGTCCTCACATGTTTAATTATTAACAATATAGATTATTATAGATTATATATCTGTATAATATAATAAACATATTTTGCTGCATTTCATCTTAAAAATGATAATGTCATCATATGTGAATACGCGCTTTATAAAGTGGCTCAGGTTGTGCAATATTATAATAGTATTGCAAGTTTACAGTGAGGTAATTGTACTTATAAGTACAAAGTGTTCTGCAAGGAGCACTTGATGGACTGATTGAATGCGTTTATAGTTCTTGGGATGAAACTGTTTCTGAACTGCGAGGAAAGGCTCTGAAGCATTTGCCGTATGAGAGCAGTTCAATAGGCAGCATGGCTGAGACAGTGTGTGCTTGATGCTGTATCCCAATAATTCTCTTTCCAATCAGCTGCTGAGCTGTGATTCCACACTCAGATACAGTGATATAAATACTCCGAGTGGTGCAGTGGGAGTAATATGGAAAAAGATGATCCGCTGTGGCAACCCCTAACGGGAGCAGCTGGAAGAAGAAAAAGAAGGTGCAGTGAGAGTAACAACGCTAAAGCAGCTATGGTATTTAGAATACTTTGGCTATTCCATGGACCATTATATTGTTAAAGGTTAATTACAATCATATGCCTTAAACTAATAAACAACAACATGCAGTTAATTTCAGTGTATATGATAAAGCCGCGTCAGGGATGTGGATCTATAAAAGAAAGTTTGCAAAACCGAGAGGAGAACTTGTGTATGCCAGAGTTGGAGCTACCGTGAAAATGTGTATGGCTTTACGCCAAGTTTAGGTTTTATACATCACGATTTGAGCATTGAAACGTTTGTACACAACATTTTTGTGCATACGCACTGTTTAGACATGAGGCCCGAGAATTATATTACCATATCTGGATTCAGTCATCTAAGATTACTGCGTGCTCCCTTACAGCTTGAAAAGCATGTGTACTGTCTTTTGAGACTAGAAAAAATAATTGGCAAGTCACTTATTGGTGAATAGAGATGGCAAAAGGTAGAGTGACATTTTTTTCTCTTGCTGAGCAAGATGTTTTACTGGAGGGGTATGATGAACACAAAGAATTAATATGTATAAAAGGAAACAGCACAAAATTGTCCAAAACTTGAAAAGAGGGCTGGCAAAAAGTGGCAGACAAATTAAACGCATAAGTATTTCTTTTATTATTTGTATACAAAGTTACATTTCCACAGTGTTACAGCTTTAATTATTTTTTATTCATTATAATGCAGATTAAATATAAGTACAGTCAGGACCTGGGAACAGGTGTGGGAAACCAAAATCAAGTTGCAGATATAACTACTTCAGAAACAAATGGTAAAGAATGAATCTGTCTTTCTCTCTCTAACATTGTGTGTACTTATTAATCATTTTCTCTCCTTTTTAGTCTGAAAGGAAGTAAACAGTCTTGGGTAATAAACATAACATTTGTGTTGAACAATTGTGTCGGTATTATTAAAGATACTTTGCCATGATTCTGTCTCTGGCAGCTCTGCCACTGGGTTGGTCAAGGTGCAGTGGCTTAAGGTCATTATCATGCTGCAGCAACAAAAACAACAGCATTTATTTATATAGCACATTTTCATATAAACAATGTAGCTCAAAGTGCTTTACATGATGAAGAAAGAGGAAAAAGACAAAATAAATAAGAATTAAAATTAGGGAACACTAACTAACATAGAATAAAAGTAAGGTCCAATGGCAGGGAGGACAGAAAAAACAAAAAAACTACAGACGGCTGGAGAAAAAAATAAAATCTGCAGGGGTTCCAGGCCACGAGACCGCCCAGACCCCTCTAGGCATTCTACCTAACATAAATAACCTCAGTCAGTCCTGATTGTATTCAGGTTCCTCATGGAAGAATTTGATGATGATGGTCATGTAGACTTCTGGCCTTCAATCCATCAATGTAGGGACATCACGATGCTTTGATTAGGTGGTAAGGCACCACCACTTCAGGGGCCCTTTCTTTTCTGATGGTGGCTATATTGCAACAAGTATGTCACATGCTCTGTTGAGTGCAACCCTCAGCCTTTTTAGACATTAGTCTCTCCTTTAGGTAGGCAAAGGTCATTTCAGTTTGTACCGTTATCCTAGACAGGGTTGCATTATATCAGGTTTGTTTAACAGTGTTGATGTTGGGGAATAAGGTCTTTAAAAACTGTTTGCTGTCGTAGTCGTTTTCTTCAACCAGGATCCCACCATAATGACCTGTGTAAAATGTAACAATTTTGAGTAAAAAAATAATGCTTCACCATGATTTCTAAATATGTATGGGTATGTATGGGTATTGTTCATGTGTCCAGGGTCATGAACTGGCCCTGGCCATCTAGCCTCCATGTATGAAATGATGCAAGATGTCGTAAGATCATCTGAGAATGCATTTATAGCATGTATGCTACACAAATTTATTCACTATGTCAACAGAGCTATTGGTTATTTTCAAATGTAATATTATAGATTAAATTACCTGTAAAGTACATCAATACTGTGAAAGCCTTTTCTATTCATGTAGTCCCCTTCATTTGCACCTGATGGGTCCTTGATTTTGATCTGAGTACAGTCCAATGCTCCAATCACATTAGGAAATCCTAGGAAATGAGAATATTAAACTGATTTTAATGTTCTTTAAAGAAACATGTCTTTTGCCTGTATATTACCTGCAAAAGTATAAGATGCCACTTTAATTGTCTGCACATGCAGTTCTCCAGGAAAAACAATAAAAAGTCTAAGGAAGTGTTTCAGGGCCAAGTAGACTTTGTGAATTGCCTAACAAACAGCACATTTCGACAGATTTTCTGCATCACCTACCATACACAAAAAAGTACCGCTTGCAAAAAAACTCAGATCAATGCACAGTAGTCTGGAGCTAATGAATTTCTAATGTATAAAATTACCTCTCGGCTGAAGCGATAAGTCTCAAAAAGATGATTACCCGAACAGGCTAAAGGATCTTGCAGATCGTGCAAAATTCTCTTGACTTGAAATTCTCTTCTTATTATCTCCTCACCAATTGCAATCGGTTGCTTATCTATGAATGACAAGCCATGGCTGAATGGATTTCCATGCACAGAAACTAGTTAAATGTGTGAGCTGATTCTTGTTTACATAGAGCAAACCTGCTCCTGTGCAGGTTTGAGGTTTACGATTTGTTGCTGTAACGATACATCCAGCAAGAGTTTTAAAGAATTGACAGATTCTAGGATTATGCTAAATCGTCAACAATTTAAACCTACTAAATTGGCCATAACAGAAACAGAGTATCATTCCTACTATTAGCAGGGAGAAGATATAAAAAAAAAACTGTATGTTAAATATACCAAAGTAAAATTACTAAGTTAATAGTAATTTGTAGGTTTCTTAGTCCTTATTTATTATTTATGGCTAAATTTGGCACTCTTTTACCTAATCTAGATATAAACTCTAGTCATGTATAGTAAGTAGTGTTGATAGATAATTTTCGTATTCACATAGATTTTGAGAATTTCACTTTTACCATATGTTTTCTAAACTTAAACACAGTTGAGTTTTGGCAACATTTAAAAGATCTGACAGTCTCACAGCCATACATTAGATCTGATTATCAATCTTTGCCCTCTCTAATCACTACTTAATTACCTTTGATGTGTTCCTTCTCTCATTAGTATTGTGATATTAAAGATGGCAGACTGCAAAATCTTAATTTTAACAATACATAAGTATTTATGGATATTGTGATAAACTTTAACTTAATTCTGGAGGGCAAAAAACAACAATTGACTGGAAAGTCTTTCTGAAAGTTGTCTACTAGAAAACAAAGACCTATTGTGTTAAAAGGTATAAAAGAAAGCTCATTCTGAATAATATTCTAAATTAATAAATAAAAACAGAAACAACTCTTGTTTAATATATAGAAAAGGTATTAATGTGTTAAGAGTAAAATCTGAACTACCATGCAAAATTCCTAGACATTAGCAGCATAAATCTTATAAGCTCATTAATCAGAAAATAAATAAAATAAGACTCATTTAAGTGTTATCTTGGACAGCAACAAACTGCACATCTCCTAATAAAATGATCTAAGTAATTTCACTTTAGTAACAGAGCAGAACATAATAACATTAGTTTCTATATTGAAAAATACTACCTGACTGTAAGTCCTGGGGCCTCATGCATAACGCCGTGCATAGAACTCACACTATAACACGATGTAAGCACAAAAGCCGAAATGTGCTTACGCACAGAAAAATCCAGATGCAGGAATCTATGCGTTCGCCAACTTCTGCGTTCTTTCGCTACATAAATCCCGGTCAGCGTGAAAAGTAACGCTCGTGCACGAGTGTGCTGCCCCGCCCCAACTCCTCCCAGAATTACTCCTCTTTGAATATGCAAATTAATATAAATAGCCCTTAAGCTATTTATTCTGCGTTCTGTGAAAAGAAAATAGGAAAAGCAAGAGGGAAAACGGAAGAAGTTCAGCAAATACCAAGTGGAGGCAAGGAAAAACATACTATTTGTTTGGTTTAAACAGTGGTATAAACAACAAAAGGAAGTTGATTGACTGACATAGTGTGCCAGAGAAACTCGAAAGCTCAAGTTCACAAAGTCGCACAGTGCCCTAAATAAAAAAGATAGGTTGTCAGATATCAAAGTCGCCATGAAAAGGTGAGTTGTAGCTCACCATCTTAGTGTCATATGAAAGGTTATTAGGGCACAGAGAAAAAAAAAGGCACACAGTGGGGAAAAAAGCACGAAATGTCAACTTCAATCTCGAAATGTCCACTTTAATCACGTAGTTTATTTTGTCATTAAAGTAGAACATCATAAACCTCATCTTAAAATTGTTTAATTAACTAGTTTCTCAAATCACATCCTAAGTAAAGTAGCACGTTAAATGCTTTGTTTTGTATGTGTTCTTCTATGTGCTCTATGTGTGTGAATCACTAGTGCTTCTTAAACCGGCTTTCTCTACCTCTTACAGGACACAGAATCCATTACATTCGTGATATTACAGCTCTCTGAATAACTAAAATACTGAAATGTATACTTGATATCATTTTCATGATGATAGGAGTTAAAACATGTTATTAAACATGGGTTTCACGGTGGTGCAGTGATTGTGTGCGACTTTCGATGAAATAATTTATTGCAGCAGTACTCAGGGGTGGCTCCAGGTTCGTGGCGGCCCTGGGCAGAGGAAGAATCGATGGCTCCTTCGCCCACCAATGTCAATATGGTATCTTATGCACGGCGGATGGCCACGTCCATTGCGGACACTGCATAGCCGCCTAATGCTCATGCACCGATCACCACACAATCAGCTCTGTAATGGACGTTAAGCCATCTGTAAGCTTATAACGCAGATTCTTCCAGACTTTTAAGGAACATTGAAATATCTTCGTAGTACATGTTTAATTATTCTATCCTTCACGCCAGTCCCGGTGAAGCATACAGTGTGAGTGGAGCAGAGTGCCAGATCCTTGCTAGTGTAGCAACATCGTGTCCTTTAATTATTAACAATATAGTTTATTGAAATGAAGTTAAAGTTTTATCTGTATAATAAACATATTTTACTGCATTTCATCTTAAAAATGATATCGTCATCATATGTAAATACACTCTTTATAAAGTAACTCAGTTTGTGCAATATTATAACTGTACTGTAAGTTTACAGTGAGGTAACTGTACTAATAAGTGCTAACAGTTCTACAAGGAGCAGTTGATGGACTGATTGAGTGTGTTTAGAGTTCTTGGGATGAAACTGTTTCTGAACTGAGAGGTCCGTACAGGAAAGGTTTGAAATGTTTGTCATATGAGAAGCAGTTCAAATAAGAAGCATGGCTGAGGCAGCTTGTGCTTGATGCTGTATACCGATAATTCTCTTTCCGATCAGCTGTTCCGAGTGGTGCAATGAGAGTAATATGGAAAAAGATGATTCGATGTGGAAAACCCTAACGGGAGCAGCTGAAAGAAGAAGAAGTGCAGTGAGAGTAACAACATTAAAGCAACTATGGTATTTAGAATAGTTTGACCATTCCGTGGACCATTATATTTTTACTGGTTAATTACAATCAGATGCATTAAACTAATAAACAATACACGGTTAATTACAATCAGATGCATTAAACTAATAAACAATACATGGTTAATTTGGATAAATCTATAATGCTGTATCAGGGACATAGATCTGAAAAAGAAAGATAAATCACACAGGAACAAAAGCACTGCTTTGACGCTGGGTGCCGGCAGTCTGCAAAACCGAATGGAGAACTTGCATACGACAGAGTATGAGGTACTGTGGAAATGTGTGTGGCTTTACGCCAAGTTTAGGTTTTATACATTGTGATTTGAATGTGGAATCATTCTTACGCAACATTTCTGTGCATACGCACCTTTTATACATGAGGCCCCTGGTCTCAACAAAATCAGCAAAAGTGTTAATCACAGTTCTGACAGAATCTATTCTAAACATTTTCAACAGATCTCTTCTCTGTTGACTGGCAATGTCTCCTAATGTAAAGCATGGATTGACAGACCTTTATTGAAAAATATCAAATCTAAAATTAAATATGTTTAATAATTAATAACCAACTTGCTTCTAATTCACCTGATAAATGAACACCCTGACAGCTTCAGTTGCACCCTTTTGATTGAGGAATTGCTACAGTGATTATGTTGTTAGATTTAACAGCAGCTTTTGACATCCACTGAGAACAAATTAGTCTTACAAATTACATTCAATTAAAATTTAGTGCGTACAGGAACGCAATGACAATTTTTTATTATCAAGGTTTTTGAAGTTAGACACAGTGTCAGCTAATGGCTCATCATTAGGGCAGTTACTATTTTCACTTCGCATGCTACCACTAAGAGATATCTTTAGACCACAAATTATTTACTTTCGTTACGTGTATATATATGATGTTTTGTGTAGATGATAATGTTTTCTTCAGAGCATTTTTTATACTGTGCCATTTGACAAGTGTGTCAACTTTTTAAAAGCGGATAAACAATAACATCTTACCTTTAAATACAGAAATGTTAACTTGTTAAAAGACAGTAACAAGGTACTGTGTTTTCTTTTTAATTATTTTTTATCTCCCTTTACAAAACACAGCTGTATACTACAACTGAAAATCTGCATTACAACTTTCACAGCGTATGCAGTAAACAGGAAGTTAATTCTTGCATTTATTTCTAGCTCAAGTGACTACTGTAATGCGTTATTTATGAGCTGCTCAGAACGTTCTGTCTTTAGGTTTCAGTAATTCCAAAGTGGTGCTGTAAGGATTAATTCTACAACTGAAAAGTACAAATGCATTAACTTCTATTGTTTTCTCTTTAACACTTTGAGGGCTGAATACTTTTTTACAAAAAAACACAGTTTTCTGAAAAACACACAAAGCAGTGATTTCACACATAAATCAACATAAAATGCCTGTCACTGTGTGCTGTGTGCGCCAGTTTGCCAGGAATCTACAGCAGGCTGCCTTCACGTGGTGCAATGTGGGGACTGCAGTGGTAGTCATGGTCAATCTGGTTTGTACCTCATGTAAGTGTGCGAGCATTGATATAGGCGTGTCAGCTACACAAACCTGTTCAGCACTATGATCAGTTGATGCTGGTACCTCACAGTCTTGTCGATCACTTGTATCAAAATCAGAGTCCAATTCGGCGATAATATACTAAACGTCAACCATGGAGTAGTTTGCTTTACACATTCGCCTTGATCTCTCGCCAGACGTCAATGCCATTTTTGCTGTTGTTTGCTCCTTGCTAATCACATAAGTGCAATTAACCATGGCCACACCAACGAAGCTAGCTTTCCTTCTAGCAAAAAGAGTCCAATGAAAAAGTAATGGTGAGTTTTGTCACCGTTTATAGTTGATTACCACTGTTAACCCCTCCTCTTTTGACAAAAGTTGACATCCACCATGAAAGAGTTAACAATGGATTCCAGCGTAGTTCAAAGCTGATTTTAAATGTTTTCTTCTGACGTAGAAAACTTTAAGTGGTTTGGGCCATATTATCACTTCCTAATATTAGTACGGTTCTCTATAGTACATAGCCCCGACACTGTGGAAAGATCGCCCTGCTTGTATGAAGAATACCATATCATCTCAGCTCTTAAATTTATGCTGAAAACTCTCTCCTTTAGCCTAGCATTGCCTTAATAGAGACAACTATGCAGGAATTCAATGTAATTCTTAGGTTCAGCATGTACAATATATATGATATTGTAGAATGCCCAACATGATATGGGAGGCAAGGTAGCCAGGGTCATCAGCATTGTGACATTCTCTTCTTTAACCAAGCAGTGACCTCAAAGTACAGTACTTTGTTTTCTACAGGGAAATCTTGAATTTTTGCTTTCATCTCTTTTGTCAACTGCTGGCCATATTTCATTTATAATGTTAATGGACTTTATATTGTTATAGTTGTTATGCTTGTGTGTTTATGTGCATTCATATTTTATAATTTGTGCGTTATAGTTTATAATTTTCTGTGCATTATAATTGTGCACAAGTGTAAGTATGTTGAACCTATATAATGCAAACAGTGCTTTATAGACAAATACACTGAATCATCTTAACCAATAAATCGACTGACATTTAACTTTTCAAGCATTAAAAAACTGTTACAAGTACTCCTGAAAAATATTAAGTGAAAATGTCTACCCTAAACATGGGCAAGAGGCAAATGGAGTTAGCTAGCATTTTAAATAATGTTAAATTCTTTTTTAATTAGATGTTGCAGCATATAGCCATTACATGAAGAGGGTGTTATGTTCAACTTCCATGTAATTTAATTATTCTAGAATAGCACACTGTATGCAGCTTGTGGATGTTTTCCTTTTAACCGTTTGTTTCAAATAGAGTAATTTTATGAAATAATGCCTGTTATCTGCATTGTATTGCTTTTCCAGGATGATGCTAGGCTAGAAGTTAAACACTAAATAAATAATATAAGACACAAGTCCTATTTTCCCAGTAGTATAATTTTCTTAAATATGCTGACTTCTTAAGTGATTATTGTTAAGACTACAAAATGCATACTTCATTAATTATTGCACATTTTCCCTAAAAGGGCCCATTATTATATTGTAACAAGCACCCAAATGAAAAATAGTAAGCACGCATAGAATTTACAGTTTAGCCCGATTTCTTGTAGGTGTATTTTGTTGTCCAGCATTCTAAATGATGTTTTTAACTTCTTGTGCTTATCCCACTCAACACTTCTCCTGTTCTCTTGGAGAGACTGACTGACTTTTATCACCTTCTTCTGTCTGATTAACCAACAGCAACTTGGCTTACTCTACACACTACTCTTTTAAATTTATACCACTAAAAGGCAAATCACCTGGAAAATCTAAAGCTATTGTGGATACACCATTTCCCTAAATCAAAAATGTCATCAATGTGCCTGCCATTACCATATATACAAAAATGAAAAAGAAATATTGATGAACTCAGGTTAGAAGCATTCCAAGTAGGAAAAAAGAAGAGCAGTTTTTTCAGAAGTAGCCTCACATTTGACACGAGAAGCTCTCCAGAGATCAGTCTGGACAGCAAATGGCTACTATTCAGCACTTATGCACAATCATTGACTTGAAAGTAATTTTACAGGCCACTGAACAGGTGTATTGGAAAGCTGACTTGTTAAAGAGAAAACCTGCCCTACCCAGTTGAAGTGAAAACTCTGTAAGGAGCAGCTACAGGATTATAGTTTTATTGTGTGTCTTTTTTTTTTCATGTTGCATAAATTAAAAAAATGCCAAATTTCAGTCAAGAAAGAAAGGATGAAACAATTATGGGACTATATCTGTGTGTCATTATCTTGTAATAAAAGACTTGGTTACACACTCCATGTGAAATTCAAAATTTTATTTTTCGGTAATGGCTTCCATTTTTAGAATTGCCACTTTCACATGACAAATTATCACTGAAATGACAACCTACCTTTGTTTGTTGAGCTTTTTTTTCTGTATTAGACTGTACAATGCATTAAATATATAAAATCACTTAAATTAGGAAAGTTAGAATAATACCCAAAATAAATGATTTTACATTTAGGTATTTTGCAGCTATTGACTAAAGCACCAGTAGCATTTATGAGGAATACTGTATAAAGTTCAATAAATTAAGCACACAATTATAACTTTCATGGTATCACTACATTGAATCATCTATGTTGTGGTGGATAGCTGGGGCCCTTGCCTAGGCAGGACACCCCTGTGATTGAAGCACCAAGGGTGAGGGCATATTTAGGGCAATACCCCCCTGGAATACTAGAGCACAACACCCCCTGGCTCACAGTGAGGCCACGGGTGTGGAGATTAGAAGTTCAATCCTGCTGAGGCCCACCCCCCCACCAGGGGCTGCCTGGACAGTACCTGAGCCCTGGGTTGCAGCACTTCTGCCACACCTGCAGCACTTGGAGCACTTCCGGGTGCCCTATAAAAGGGGCTGCCTCACTCTACCTGGGGAGCCAGAGTAGAGAGGAAGGAAGATGAAGCTTGCTGGGAGAGGAGTGGAGGCGGCTAAAAAACAGAGAAAAAAGGAGATAGAAAGGACTGAGTATTATGTGCTGGTAGTTTTGTACTCTGCTCTGTAGTGGGGAATGAAGAAAAAGTGCTGCTCCACTTAAATTAAAACATGTGTGCTGGACATTATTGGTGTCTGCCTGTCTGTGCCGGTTAGGCCAGCTGTATGCCCCCTTGGTGGTTCACAATATCCATTAACTTACTTTCTAAACTTTTCTATTATATTCTGACTGAAAAACTGCCTATACTATGATCATTGAATACAGAGTTAAGCCAGCCCTGGATGGATATGTCCACTAAAGAGAATGAGCACTTTCACTGGGTCAATTTAGAAGCACTCATTTACTCATCTTGGGGAAGTGAGATTAAATTGGAGAACCCATATAAAAGCTAACGTGGTAGAATGTACAAATTCTGTACATTAAGCAGGGTGGGAATCAAAAATAGCATCTTGGAACTATGAGTCAACAAGCATTTTTCAGTGCAACCATCATACTCTTTGGTGTATGTATACTTCGATAAGAGAGCCATGGTAAAGAAAAAGCAAAACAAAAAAATGCTGTAATGAAAATAATAGCCAAAAATCCACATCTGACCTAAATCCTTTGAGTAAGATCAGAAACTAGCCAAGGGCCCCAAATACATTTAAATTCACTATTGGGAGAACATGTACATTTTCTCTATGTATGCCTGTACTTATCCCCTCTGTTTCAGTTGTCACAATATGATGACAACACACTACGGCAGGAATGAGCCTTAAGTTACATAAACTTTTCTTTGTAGAGCAAGGATTGCTGCGCACCAAAAATAACCACATCACAGAATACTAATGGCCCAAAGGCTGCAAATGAAATATCCCTATTGTAAATGGCACAAATAGCTCAACAGTCTGCAGATGTTCTCCTTAAAGCACTATAAAAGGAAGAAATATTTTACTGAGAGCAAGATTATGATTCACAGAAATGGCCAGAGCTAGAAAAAGTGCAAAGAAACCGGCTAACATTTCTGTGAAAACATTTTAAGAAAGCTTATTATACAATAACAATATCTACAATGTCATTGGTGGTGTCTCCTCTTTGCTACATTATGAAATGTTAGACTTAATTCTGAACTGGCTACCTATTTGGACATATTTTCCCCATAATAATTATGTTTGAATACGTAACCTAAGATTTAATGGGAGGTACCCAGAGACAAGTCTGTCAGTTCTTGTGAATCCTCAATAGAGTGGTTGATGTCAGAAGATAGATAGATAGATAGATAGATAGATAGATAGATAGATAGATAGATAGATAGATAGATAGACACTTTATATGTTCCCAGGGGGGAATTTGGCTTTTTATAGAAACTCTTTAAATAAATAATACTTTTAACCTTCAACTTTTGTTTAATATAATATATTCACGCATTAAATCTAACACCACAGAGATCATATTAGAATTAGAATTAGAACAATCTAGACGAGAACAGGCCATTCAGCCCAACAAAGCTCGCCAGTCCTATCCACTTGCTTCCTCGAAGAAAACATCAAGTCGAGTTTTGAAAGTCCCTAACGTCTTACTGTCTACCACACTACTTGGTAACTTATTCCAAGTGTCTATCGTTCTTTGTGTAAAGAAAAACTTCCTAATGTTTGTGCGAAATTTACCCTTAACAAGTTTCCAACTGTGTCCCCGTGTTCTTGATGAGCTCATTTTAAAATACAAGTCTCGATCCACTGTACTAATTCCCTTCATAATTTTAAACACTTCAATCATGTCACCTCTTAATCTTCTTTTGCTTAAACTGTAAAGGCTCAGCTCTTTTAATCTTTCCTCATAATTCAACCCCTGTAGACCTGGAATCAGCTTAGTCGCTCTTCTCTGGACCTTTTCTAGTGCTGCTATGTCCTTTTGTAGCCTGGAGACCAAAACTGCACACAGTACTCAAGATGAGGCCTCACCAGTGCATTATAAAGGTTGAGCATAACCTCCTTGGACTTGTACTCCACAGATCGTGCTATATAACCTAACATTCTGTTAGCCTTCTTAATGGCTTCTGAACACTGTTTGGAAGTTGATAGCTTGGAGTCCACTATGACTCCTAAATCCTTCTCATAAGGTGTACTCTTGATTTTTCGACCGCCCATTGTGTATTCAAACCTAATATTTTTACTTCCTATGTGTAATACTTTACATTTACTGACATTAAATTTCATCTGCCACAAATCTGCCCAAGCCTGTATGCTATCCAAGTCCTTCTGTAATGATATAACGGATTCCAAATTATCTGCTAATCCACCTATCTTGGTATCATCTGCAAACTTAACCAGCTTGTTACTTATATTCCTATCTAAATCATTTATATATATTAAAAATAGCAGCGCCCTAGCACTGACCCCTGTGGAACACCACTCTTAACATCGCCAGTTCTGATGAGGTTCCTCGCACCATCACCCTCTGCTTCCTGTGTCTGAGCCAATTCTGCACCCATCTAAAAACATCACCCTGAATTCCCACTTCTTTTAACTTGATGCCCAACCTCTCATGTGGCACCTTATCAAATGCTTTCTGAAAGTCCAGATAAATAATATCATAAGCTCCACTTTGATCGTATCCTTTTGTTGCCTCCTCATAGAATTCCAACATGTTAGTAAAACACGACCTCCCCTTCTGAACCCATGCTGACTGTTCAGAATAACTCCTGTCCTTGTCATGTGTTGCTCAATCTTATCCTTAATAATTCCTTCCATTAATTTTCCTGTGATGCTTGTTAAGCTTACTGGCCTATAGTTGCTTGGATCTGCCCTGTCACCCTTTTTATATAATGGGATGATATTTGCCATTTTCCAGTCCTTTGGAATCTCTCCAGTGCACAGTGACTTCCTAAAAATATGTGTCAAGGGTTTATATATGTACTCACTAGCCTCCTTAAGAACACGAGGATAAATATTATCTGGGCCTGGTGATTTGTTTGATTTCATCTTATTTAATCTGAGCAGCACTTCTCCCTCTACAATTTCCAAATCCCTCAGTACCTCCTTAGTAGTTGTGTTTACCTCTGGCAGGTTATCCACTTGCTCACTTGTAAACACCTCAGAAAAATGTAAGTTTAGGGCATCTGCTATTTCATTGTCTGTATCTTTTAATTCCCTTTACTATTCCTGATGAACTTGACCTCCTCCTTAACTGTTCTTTTACTACTAAAATACTGAAAGAATCTCTTGGGGTCTTCTTTGCCTTATCTGCTATATTCCTCTCCAACTGTCTTTTAGCCTCTCTGATATCCTTCTTAATGGTTGCCCTCATTTCTCATACGCTACGGTTCTCTTTGCAGTCATTAGTCTTATATGCCTTATACAGCAGTTTTTCCTTTGCAACTTCTTTTTAAATCTTTATTAATCCATCGTGGAGATTTTTTAGTTTCCTATTACTTCCAAATTTAGGTATGTATCTGTCCTGCATTACATGTAAAACATTTTAAACCTGTTCCACTGCTCCTCGACTGTCTCCACATTTAAAAGCTTATCCCAGTCTATCCTACTTAGACTTTGTCGCATCTGCTCAAAATTAGCCCTACTAAAGTTCAACTTAACAATTTTAGTCTTTGCATCTGTACTCTTACAAAATACTGAGAATTGTATTACATTATGGTCACTTGACCCTAGTGGTTCAATCACCTCTACACCCTCAATTCTATCCTGATTATTACAGAATACTAAATCCAGATAGGCTTCACCCCTTGTTGGTGCTTTAACATGCTGTGTTAAAAACAGTCGCGATTACTTCTAAAACTCCTGCTCTTGTGCTCCTCCATCTGTAAGGTTATCCCAGTTAATATTTGGATAATTAAAGTCCCCCATGACTATAATATCCCCCTGTAAACTTGCCTTTTGATATTACTAAAAGATGTGTGTTGAAATTACTGTCTGAATTGGGTGGTCTATAACACACTCCTAAAATGAGACCTTTTCCCTAATATTTTCCAGGCGAAGCCACATGTCCTCACTAAGATGGGGCTCATCATCCAACTGAAGATGACTTACATTTAATTCCTGTTTGGCATAAACAGCAACCCCACCTCCTTTTCTGTTCTGTCTATCCTTCCTAAAAAATGTGTATCCCTCTATGTTACACTCATCCCCATCTTTGTTATTTAGCCAGGTTTCCGTTATTGCTATAATATCATAATTGTGCTCTGCTACATACAACTCCAACTCACTTACCTTATTTTTGATACTTCTAGCATTAAGGCAAGCTATTTTTAATGTGTTAATCCTTCTATCTTTACGTGTTTGCTTAAAATTTACATTACTATGCATTTTTATTTCTACACCATTGTTTGTTCTTCCATGTATAGATCTAAATCTGGCCTGTCCTAAACTCCCTGCCCCCCCATTCCCTAGTTTAAACAATCCTCGACTAGCCTACACATACGCCTCCCCAATACATTGGTGCCCCTCCGGTTCAGATGTAACCCGTCACGGCGGAACAGGTCCCATCTGTTCCAAAAGGAGTCCCAATGCCCCATAAACCTATACCCTTCTACCCTGCACCAAGATTTGAGCCACGCGTTAAGCCTTCTAATCTCCTCAATCTTACCTGGACTGGCGTGGCATAGGCAGAACTTCGGAGAAGACTACCTTGTCAGTTCTGCTCCTCAGCTTGGTACCTAACTCTTTGAATTTGGATCGCAGAACTGACAGACTACCCTTATGTATGTCATTTGTTCCAACGTGGACAATGACAACTGGATCCACCCGCTCTGGCCAAGAGCCTATCCACCCTTCCAGGAGGTCTCCCACCTGTGCTCCCGGAAGGCAACACACCGTGCGAGACTCTCTCTCTCTGGAGCACACCTGCGCTTCAATCCCCCTAATGATTGAGTCCCCAACTATCACTACCTCTCTCTTTTTGGGAACTGGTTTTGAGGTGGCCCGTTGGGGCTCCTCAACCCTGCCTACCACCTCAGAATTATCAGAGTCACCGTCCAGCTCCGCCAGGACATGATAACGGTTAGACACTTCTAATTCTGGGGTTGATGCCCCGGACAGTGTGCACCCTTTACCTTACGCCTTGCGACCGTGACCCACCTATTCCTACCTGTCTGGTCTGGAATCTCCTCCCGCCACCTTAGGGGTGCACACTATCTCTAAAGGACACCTGGGCCAAGTCCGCCAATTCTCTATTACAACGCAGGTCAGCCAACTCCTCCTCCAGTTCAGCGACCCTGAGCTTGAGGTGCTGGATCAGCTGGCATCTCTTGCAGATGTAGCCCTCATAGACAACTGGCTCTTCCCAAACCATCATCTAAAAGTCCAACATCCAACAGGACTTGCATTGCACTGGCCTCATTATTAAAATTTGATTTGGGATTACTAAGCTGCCTTAACTATATATTTTTTTTTCTTAAAATTAAATTTCTTCTTCTTTCAGCTGCTCCTTAACTTAAATGGTAACACTAAGATCTGCTACAGATATTTTACACCTTTTCCCCTTAAGCTCCTGTACTGTTCTCCCTCTCAGCTGCCTGCTGTTTGCCTTTCTATGAGGTTAACTTTACTTTTCTCTGTCTCTTCTAACTTTGCGCTCTTCTTACTTATAAGCTCTTCACTCGCACTGTTTGTATTCCCCCGTATTAATGAACCAATACGCTGTCGCCCACTTAACTGTTCTGCCTCTGGACGGCTAAGGACTGTTTAATCTAAAATAAACAAATAAATAAAACTTTACTACCTTATTTGCTCCTACTGCTCCTTGTGCCTGAACGGTGTCTTAACGCAGGCCGCTGACCTTCGCACTGCTGAGTTTCCACCTTTTACTGCTTTGAAGTCAGCCGGGACCTTTTTTTCTTTTCCTTTAAACTAAGGAATCGCTGTTACGACGACGCGGTTATTTATTTACAAATGCCGATATCAGTTACTGCTGCTTTCTACCCTGCCGCCTCGATGCTAATTCAAATACAGATAACAAGAAAAAGAACAAGTACAAGTACAAATAACTTTTCCAAGCGCACTTCCAAACACCCAGCTACTTTTGCTCTTGTGCGGGCGAAAAAAGCAAAAAACCCTTCTAAAGGGAAAAAAGCTTTAAAAATTCCCACACGGTTCCTTAGAGGCAACCAAAACCCAAGTTTTTAAGAGCAAAATGTATTTTTTAATGTAAATCTCACACCACAGAACAAACCAACACTCTCAACAGACTCTAGCGTTTGCAAAGCACACATCAGCACAAAGCACACGTGACTCTCAGCTCTGAGCACCCTCAACTCAGCTCATTATTATTATTATTATTATTATCTTTAGATGCAAAAAAAGCATTTGATATAGTTGAGTGGAACTATCTATTCACCACATTGCACAAATTTGGGTTTGGCCCAAACATATGTGCATGGATGAAACTATTTTATACTAGTCCGAAAGCCTCTGTTTGTGTTAACATTATTTCAGACTACTTTAAACTAGAACATTGTTCTTGACAAGGATGCTCCTTATCACCTCTTTGCAGTCACCATTGAACCACTGGCTGTATTCTTTTGAAATGCATCAGAAATAAAGGGGATTCTTAGAGAAGGACTTAAACAGAAAATATCACTTTATGCAGATGATATGGTACTGTATATATCGGACCCGCAAAATTCTGTGCCAGCAGTCCCAAAGCATTAGCAGACTTTTAAAAGATAGACAAAAGCAGACTCAAAATCAGTTTCTCTAGCACTGGGCATTTTACTATTTGTCTTAGCAGATCAGTTTAAATATCTGGGGGTAAATATCGCTAGTAAATATAAAGCTCTTTTTCAACAAAAATTCACAAGATGTGAATAGATGGTCTACCCTCCATCTTGCATTAGCAGGGAGAATCAACATTGTTAAGATGACCATCCTTCCCAAGCTTTTCTTTCTATTTAGAAGCACCCCATATAAAGGGTGTTTCATAAAGTAAGCAGTTTTTAAATATGCAATAAAGCAGCCAGAAGCAAAATTAAAATGTTTTATTTAATTTCATTCAACATATACTTCAATTTAATAATGAAAAATGATATCGAGCATATGTCAAGCTCCACTTTCACTGCATGCAGTCATCCGATCGTTGAAATTAATGCTTTCGCAGACATCCCTGCTGATTTCGCCGATTACCCGTTGAATTTCCACTTCAGTTCGGCAATCGTTTGAGGTTTGTTCACGTAAACTTGTGACTTCACATATCCCCATAAAAAGAAGTCACAAAGTGTGAGGTCACATGACCTTGGAGGCCGTTCTTGGTCGCTGCCGTGAAGCGAGATCAGACGCTCAGGGAATTTTTCACCAAGCAAGGTGATTGTGTCCCGGGAAGTATGGCAGGTAGCTATAACCTGCTGAAACCACATTTCATCAATTCTGTTATCGTCCATTTCTTCCAGAGCAGGCCACAAAAAGTTAGTGATCATGTCCCGATAATGGTTGCCATTTACAGTAACTGAATTTCCATCATCATTTTCAAAGAAGAAGGGGTCAATCACGCCTCCTGCCCAAAAATCACACCAAACCATGGCTCGTAGGGGATGCATTTCATGCTCTTAGATCACTCTACGGTTTTTGTCACCCCAAATGTGGCAATTTTGTTTGTTGACATACCCCGAGAGATGGAAATGTCCCTCGTCAATGAAGATTCTTTTTGAAAAATTGTCATCCTCTTGTTCAAAAATCCAATCAGTGTATCTTCGTCATTTTGCATGATCTGCTGGTTTCAGCTCTCGAATCAACTGAGTCTTGTAGGGATGCATCTGTCTATAGGTTAGGAGCACGCACTGATACAGCACATTGCCGCTCCCACCACACGACAGACCACATTGGGGTGCATATGAAGATCTTTTTTGAGTATTCGATACACTGAAGATGGTGATATACCCAACTGTTGTGAATGATGGTGAAGCGACTTCACGGGGCTCACATTCACACTGTCTTGCACCACCACAATGTTTTGTTGCATTCGAACATTACGGTTTTGACTGGGCGATTTTCTGGCAACTGACCCAGATTTTTCAAATTTCTGTACCAACCTCGAAACTGTTGTTGCAGTAGGGGCACTGTCACGTCCAAAGATCTCGCAAAGTTTACGAACAGTTAGTTTACAGATGACTTTTCACAATAAGAATGCGTTGCTCGATACTGAACCGCTCTATGGTTACTAAATGGAAAAATGACAAATGGTCTTCTAATCAAAGTGATAATGAAAATGATAGGAACAGTGCTGACAACTTTCAAACAAAAAAATCCCACGCAATTCAAAAACTGCGTTCTTTATGAAACACCCTTTACATTAAGAAATCGTTTTTTAAGAAATTAGACTCAGTCATAACTTCATTTATTTGGAATCTGAAACATCCATGAATCCAAAGGGCGACTGTACGACAATCTAAAGCAGGGCACTATCTAACTTTCAATTCTATTACACCGTGGCAAATATACAAGCTATAAAGACCTGGGGCCTCATGTATAAATGGTGCGTACAGACAAAAATGTTGATTAAACCCATTTCCATCACTCACTTAACGTAAAGCTATGCACTTTTACATTTTCATGCCAAGTCAATCCCTTGCATATGCAAGTTCTCGGCTTGGTTTTGCAAACTGGCGGCACCCAGCGTTAAAGCAGTGCTACTGTTCCTGTGTGGTTTCCCTTTATTTTTTAGTTTCACATCCCTGATGCGGCTTTATCAAATACACTGAAATTAACCTCATATTGTTTATTAGTTTAAGGCATCTGATTGTAATTAACCTGTAACCATATAATGGTGCACAGAATGGCCAAACTATTTCAAATACTATAGCTGCTTTAGCGTTATTAGTCTCAGTGCACCCAATGTATCTAAGTGTGGAATCACAGCTCTACAGCAGCTGATCGTAAAGCTCTAGCGCAGATTGTGTCAAGAGTGGGGAGAAATATCAGGATAGAGCTTCTAGCACACGCTGCCTCAGCCATGTGCACTGTCTAGTTGAACTTTTCCCATTTGGCAAATGCTTCAGAGCCTTTCCTGTACAGACCTTGTGGTTCATAAACAGTTTCATCCCAAGAGCTATAAATGCAATCAATCAGTCCATCAAGTGCTCACGGTAGAACTGTTTGTACTTATAAATACAATTACCTCACTGTAAACTTGCATTACAGTTGTAATATTGAGCTGATTGTTTGGCGATTGGTTATTTGGAAAAAGAAAAGGAAGGACAGGAATTGGGGGTTAGTACGTTTTTAAAGAGACAGTACTGCTGCAATAAATTATTTTGGCTTGGTAACAAATACATAGGATTCTGTATAACTGCATGGACACCAGGATTCCAAGACTGGCATGATGGCTGCCCCAGTCTGTGGTATGTGAATACTTCTCTGGGTCTGACAGTGCGAGACAATCTTCTTAAAGTGTCCCCTTCTCTGTCACTCTGGTGTTCTGTTGCTAGGTCTTCTTGACCATTTGTGGGTTCCACTGCTTCATCAATGTTCCCCACCTGAGGTTCAGCAACACTGGTCTCCATTTCCAATCCTTGTTCCCTTGATGTTCCTTGCGAAGGATTTCGGTTGTTGTGGTTCTCGTGGTTCAGGGTAGAACTCTCGGGCCTTGGCTCTGAGCCTGGAGTGTGACTCAGGTTCTGTGACCTCAGATCTGACATGCGAAGGAAAGCATGGCAAGTGGCCAGAGCCATATGAGATTTCAGCTTCCTCATCGGAGTGATCAGACGCTGAGTCTGGTGTCTCACTATATGTTCTTGCTGGTCTCTGCATTTTCCTTTTCACTGTGTTCAATTTACTGTCTCTTTCAATAGGTAAGTCATTGACGGTCCTTGGACAGGTGTGTCGCGTTGTGGGTTCCTTAGTCTGAGAGGACCTGTTACTCCTGTTTCCCAATTCCCACCTCTTGGTACAGCCAACTGCTCTGTGTCCCATCTGACCACAGTGGAAACAGTGGTGGCACAATTCTTTTCCCTGCTGGACACATCCTCTGCATCTTTGTTTGGGACTAAGACATGATACCTGAGAGTCCAGTTGTGGAAGTACACAAATGGCTCTCCAACTATTGGTATCAGTATATTTTACAATGATTTCTAAATTTTCTGCTAGTTCTGACACTCAAGCTATTAGCTGCTCAAAAGTTGTATTTTGAGCTTGAGGTGCACTGATAGCTGTCAGATTATCATTATAATTAAGTTTCACAATTGTTTCAAATTTCTTTGCTAGTTCAGACACTTGAGCTGTTAACTGCTTAACAGCTACACTGTCCACTTGCATTCTTTCATTTGCCCGACTCACTTTAGTCTGATCAGCCTGTGCATCATCTTTTGCCTCTACTGAATTTACAGTGACTGACCTATGTTTACTCAGTGGATTGAGTCGCTTTATTCTCTCTGCTTCTTCCCTTGTGGATCTAGTTATCTGCTCTAGTATTACAAAATCAGTCACCTTCGGGTCAGTGAAAATTGGTTTTAGGTCTTATCTGATGTTGTTATTTTTCTCATTCAACCCTTGATAAAGGGTAAGAAGAAATATGCCCTGCACTAATCTTCTGTCATAGCTGAATTCAGCTCCATGCTGCTCTGATGCGAGCAGCACACGCTGTCGAAGATCCATTATTCTATATACAAATTCTTCAGGTGCGTCCCTATCTTGTTGCTTCGTATTGCTTAGTTCCTGAAACAGTTCTGTGCTGCTTTTTTCCTTAATGTGTAGCCTAAGAAATTGTTTGAGATCTTCTAATGTGAGATCATCTCTACTCATGAGAAAATTCTTGAAGATACCTGATTTAACTACTTTTAATACAGACTTAACAATTTCAGACTCAGTAAATCCCTCATGTAGCCCTACATCTATTTGTTTGCAAAGGTTACTGTATAAAATTTCAGAATCCCCATCATAGTTTTGGCCACCATGGACTTTGAACTCCCTGCGAGGCAGAAAAGCAGCAACATCAGTAAGTCTTACCACTTGATCTGAAGTGATATAAGGGAGGTATCCTTTCCCCAAGTCCCCAGAGTTCCTCCTATTTTCACAGTTTGTGCCAAGATGTTTAGCTTGGCTTAAATGGGTATCCAGATCCAGTTCTGTGGTGATGACACCTGTACAATCCTTACTCCTAGCAGGGGTGAAATCCTTTCCGGTTAGGAGTTGTGAAATCATATCCTGGAGATGAAGTAGGTGTGACATGCCTTCGTCCTCCAAATTTCTCAACTTATCACCCTTAACATAATCAAAAAGGAAATAATAAAGTTCTTGTTCACCTAGTTGTGAGAGTTCTACAGTTTCATTCCCTTCTTCATCTTCTATAATTGCAGCCAGAATGCTAAATTGATTGTAATCCAGTAATATTAGTTTCCAGTGGATATCCCAGATCAGCATCTTGCGTGTTCCAGATGTTGCCATCTCCCTTCTGTACCTGAAGCTGGGCTCTCTGGATGACACAATTACAGGAGTCCTCCCTGAAGCTTCACAACAAGAATTCCCAGGTGTAATGATGACTGTCTCCACGACAGGGTACTAATCCTGGACGAGCCCCCAATTGTTACCAACCTCAGGCCTAGGGGAACCTGGGCCAGGTACAAGCCACTGTTGCTACAGGGTGTAGCAACAGCGATATGGTGTAAAGCATAAAAGAAACAGACAGCAGTCCCACGCTCAGACCATACTTCTCTGTTCTCTTCTTTTTTCTGTTCCCAGAAATATATATATATACTTCAATTTCTGCATAGATCAACATGGCAATCAGTGAAAACAATGGTGCAAGCCAATTTCCTCTGCATAACAAATAGTGTAAACACATTTACTTTGAGTACTTGATTAGAAACCAATTTTCCAAGGAAGCAGACAGTTCTGTATCCCCACATTGTATGTAGATGAGATACTAAATCAAAGCAGTCTGACTATTCAAAGTAGGTGACTCTTTAGCAAGACAGGTAAATATTTATGTCCTGTAGATAGCCATCAGCAATAACCTGTAGCAGAATTTTCCAGAAATTCTGCCTTTTCTTTAAAACAAAGGTTTATAGCCCATTACACTAAGCAACATACCGAAATGTTATTTTCTTTATAATACTGAGTTTTAGCCCATATACCACTGCGCCAACATGCCTCAATGTTTTATACATGCTTTAATTTCTATCATCATGAAAATTATATCAAGTATACAGTACATCTTAGTATTTAAATTGTTCAGAGAGCTGTAACATCATGAATGTAATGTATTCTGTGTCTTCTCGGCGTAAGAGAAAACTAGTTTAAGAAGCATGTACTGATTCACACACGTAAAAGTACATAGATTATGAAGCATTTAACGTGCTACTTTAGTTACGATGGGATTTGCGAAACTATTAAACATTTTAAGATGAAGTTTATGATGTTCTACTTTATAGACAACATAAATAATAAAATTAAAGTAGTAATTTCAACCTTTTTTCACACTGTGTCCCAGTTTTTTTCTTTTCTCTGTACCCTAATATGCTTCCACATGACAGTCAGACGGTGGGCTACAAGACAACTTTTCACTGCAACTTTAATTTCTGACCACTTCTGATTTATTTCTGGTACTGTGTGACTTTCTGAACTTGAACGTTCACGTTTCTCCGCCACTTTATCAACTTCTTTTTGTCAATTATATCACTGCCAACTTCCTTTTGTCATTTATATTTCTGCCAACTTACTTTTGTTGTTTATATCACTGCTTAAACCAACAAATAGTACATTTTTCCTTGCCTCTATTTGGTATTTGCGGAAATTCTTCTTTTTCCCCCATGCTTTTGCCATTGTCTTTTCACAGAACACAAAACATAAGGGGCTATTTATATTGATTTGCATATTCAAATTGGGCACGGTGGTGCAGTGGTAGTGCTGCTCCCTCGCAGTTAGGAGACCCGGGTTCGCTTCCCGGGTCCTCCCTGCGTGAAGTTTGCATGTTCTTCCCATGTCTGCGTGGGTTTCCTCCAGGCGCTCCGGTTTCCTATCACAGTACAAAGACATACAGGTTAGGTGGATTGGCGATTCTAAATTGGCCCTAGTGTGTGCTTGGTGTGTGGTTGTGTTTGTGTGTGTCCTGCGGTGGGTTGGCACCCTGCCCAGAATTTGTTCCTGCCTTGTGCCCTGTGTTGGCTAGGATTGACTCCAACAGACCCTGTGTTTGGATTCAGCGGGTTGGAAAATGGATTAATGGATATTCAAAGAGGCGTTATTCTGGGAGGAGTCAGGTGGGGCCGCAGGTGCGTGAACAAGCGTTACTTTTCAGGCTGACCGGGATTTATGGAACAGAAGAACATGGAAGTTGGCATATGCTCAGATTTATTTATCTAGATTTTTTTGTGCATATGCACGTTTCTGCTTTTGTTCGTACGCCATGTTTTAGTGTGAATTCTACACATTATGCATGAGGCTCCAGGACATTGACACAAATCTATGAATATATAAAAGCCTGGTCTGCAATAGAAATAAAATCTTACAGTATTTCTTTATTTTCCTTGCTCTGTGCCCCAGTTAATACTAATTACTGTCAATACAGTAATAATCCAATTGCTCTTCATTCTCTCAGAATATGCAACCAATGTAGGAAGCACTTTAAGACAGAGAAGCTTTTATCTGTTGCACCTCTACGTGACAACTACCTTTTTCCAACCTCTGAAACGTATACATCATTTAATGTTTGAAAAATGTCCAAGATTAAAACACTAAGTGATTTGTACAAAGATAATGTCTTTGCATCCTACGAACAGTTATGCTTCAAATTCAACTTCTCATCTTCTCAATTTTTCCACTACTTTCAAGCTAGAAACTTTGCTAAGCAGAACCTGCCTATTTTTCCTCACCTTCCACTTTGTTCTATTACAGAAGAAATATTGACCAATGTTGAAGACTCAGATATCATTTCTACAATTTATAAAAATATTTTAAAGTTCCTTCCTTTCAAAGACTGCTGAGTATGTTGGAGAAACGATCTTTTCACAGGCTTTGATGAGATATGTCCAGCATTTAATATGTGGATTTAAACCTTTCACTGCAGCTGCATACCAAATTAGACTTAATAAGGTTCACACATCATGCTAGTTTTACAATTTGTTAAAGAGAACAACATCTAAATTGTGAGTGACTTTAAAACTCATGGGTATATTATATTCATAATTCAGGCCCAAAGGACCTGGTAAAGTAAGTTTGTAAATTCTGTGAGCATGCAAAAACAGATCTTTTCTGTCTTAGTCAAGGACTTAGTAAAGTAATTAGGTAAATGTAACCAAAATATCTTTAGAGGGAAATGCAACTTTGGGAAAAGAACACAGGTAAAATTTAAAGCTTCATAAGGTCATATACTGTATGAGGGAAAAATCAATGTTATGCTGCAATTTAATTTTGCAACTTTGAATGTACTGCTACCGATCAATTCAACTTATCGGGTCAGGGTTAGATACTATATAAAACATTAAAATTTATTTAGAAAGCTAGAAACCTCTGTCAAAGGCATGCTTCTCTACTCCAGCCTAAGAGTAAAGTTTACTTAGCACTTGCAGGCTTTGCCACAAAACAGAATGTAGAATTCAGTAAAACTTTTCTTGGTGCTATCTTATCTTATCTTATTCATAGAGAGAAAGCTCGGGTACACCTTTAAATGGCATTCTGTTATCCCAGTCTTTAACAATGAAAATATGCTAGATGGTGGTACTTGTGCTTAGTGAGCTGTTCATTGATGGTTCCACATTTCATATTCCAGAAAAATGTTCTTCACTCTTGGTTTTTCTTTCATTTCAGCTTTGGGCTGCCATAGTAGCTCAATCTTGCTCTACATGTTCACCCTTTCTTTCAATTCCTTAATTCTCCAATGTTTGCTTTTAAGGTATTACTTTCCTTTTCTTTATTCTAGGACTTTACAAAAACGAGCTGAAATTAAACTATAAAGAACTGAAAAAATGCTATACCTGGTTACTTAAGTGCTTAATGGTCAACGGCATTCTATATGGCATGTAGGCGAGAAGTCATGATGTTATGTTCATCATATTGCTGCAATAAGGTGTGTTAGAAATGAAAAAAGTGTTATGACGATAATATAGAATGACAAGAAATATAATAAATTATGGCAAAAAAGAAAAACAGTAAAATCACAACATGCCCTTACAAAATACCTTGTGTTAAAATATTGACAAATAAAAACTGATTGATTAATTAAATTAAATGGAAAGAAATAAATTGCAGAAATGTTAGGATTGAATGCCCTAGTAGAGACAGGGGCACAGAAGTAACTCAAAAGACAACAGTGTGAGAAAATCAAGTCAAGGGAGGCAGTGGCATAGCGAGGGGGGTGCCGAGGGGGCCATGGCCCCGGGCGGCGTATCAAAAGGGCGGCGGCAATCACCATGATATTTAAATTTAAAAAATATAGGTATATTTGAAACTGCAAATCGCCCGCTGATTCAAGCCAAGCAGACAGCGCGGGTGCGGAAAGGGTGGCAGGTGAAGCAGGTGGTGCAACAGAAATTTTCTCAGACGTTTTTACAGCGCATTGTAGTCAATCTACGACAGTATCTAGTGACGATAAAACCTACCTAAGTGAATTTTCAATAGACAGAGTATCTGCTGAAATTCGAGAAAGATTCCAACAGTTGCAAAATCTAGCGCAAAAATATGATTTTTTAAGACCTGAAGTGATATTGAGCAGGGACGAGCTTAACTTAGACCAAGCTCCTCAAGACATTAATAAAGAAGAATTTCTACTTGAGCGCGTACGTCTACAAGCTTTTGTAGCTGCAACAGACCCAGACTGTAAAAAAGAACTCATTAGGTCCGGCTCTCTGAGTTTATTAAAATATATTATTGAGTCCAAACTTGAAGATGGTTTACCAAACATTGTCATAATGTTGAGAATTTTTTTAACATCTGCCATCAGTAATGCTAGTTGCGAGAGAAGCTTCTCTAAACTCAAATTAATCAAAAATTATCTCAGATCAACTATGTCCACGTTAAGGCTAACAAATTTAGCTATTCTGGCAATTGAACATGACATACATATTGATATTGACAATTGTATAAAAGATTTTGCTATTAAAAAAATACGAAAAGTAAATTTTTAATCAATAAAAAAATTTAATGCAGCTTTTTTTATTTTGTCTATTTTTTTTAAGAATAACTAAATAGAGGGGCGGCAAATTTCCGGTCGGCCCCAGGCGACGAAAGCCCACACTACGCCACTGAAGGGAGGTTGTTATTTAGTGACATAATGCCCTAAGTAGGCCTCATCCATAGCTATTTTGGGCTGAATTGCCTGTTCTCGTGGCAATTGTTGTAATGTTTTAAAGTTGTAATACGTAACTTAGTGTTTTTTGTTAAAAACTGGAGGACATATATTAATTTGTGTCCTCATGTAGAACATCCATCTTGATTGAACATTTTACATATTTTATTAAAAATAGATTAATGTAATGGAGAATAGATTGGTTCTACTTTTGTCATCTATAACTAAAATATTGGAAAATTTATTTTACATTTCTAATGGACACTTCAACCCAGATTTTTCATCTTAAGACACAATCATTTGAATTTTGTAATTCATACAATAGATGTACTATATGATAAAACACTAAGGTCTGTGTGTTTTTGTGTCCAACTCCTCTGAGCAATATGATTGGTCAATTTGGCTTTGGTGTGATTGGTCAGTCTAGCTTTCGTAACTCAATCGAAAGAGGAATTGTGTGAGACACATAAGGAAGAGTAATGGTGTAGGAGGCATGCTGAGAGTCACCTTCAAAGACGGGAAATATGAAAGTGCACAGAGGCAAGCAAGGTTCCTCAAAATGACCGAATCTGAGAAGCAGGCTTTACAGCAACACGCTTAAGAGAGGATGCACCAGTCAAAACAGGTTCAAACACACAAGTGTACAGAGGAAAGAAGCCAAAGGTATATGTAGCAAAAGAGATATGAAATATTTTTAAATGTATTCTTTTGTCTTCAGAGAGTAAGGAGGCCAGTATGTATATAATAAATAAAAACATACTTTTTTTGATACACTGTATACAAAAGTCTTGACATAAATATTTCTTGCTTGCAGTGTAAAACTTGATTTTGATAAAGAATGATGTATTGTTGTTGAGTCACAAATACAGGGTATTGCATATACAGTAAAATATAGTTTATTCAGCTAAACCATATTTTATGACATAAACGCTGGTAACACTTAAGCAAAGAGAGAGTAGATTAACAAAAAAAATTTGCACAAGAAACATTTCACATATAATAGCCAGAAAATATGCAAGTGTATATATATATATATATATAACAATAATATAGATAACTAGCTGTGCCAGCCATCTAAAATGGGTTAAAATATAACTAATTAATGTAGACATCAGCATTAACGTTTGCAGTGCACCACGCAATTCATATGTCTTTGTTATATGCAATTTGGTATTGGATTTGTAAAAGTAGTGTTAATGTTTGTGATGTGCCATTTATGAGAATGAGAAATACAATGCATTTTATTAATAAAAATGTTTGTGTTGCGCCATCTTTTGAAATGACAGAGACATAGCAACTGGACAAACACACAGACAAAGATACAGGCACTTATCCACTTAGGTGGATAGGTTTCTTAAGCTTCTGCAAAATTACCAAAAACAAATAAATATTAATACTTCCAAAGTAGAGAATTAAGAATCCATCTGAGTATAGTCTTTGACTACATGCTGCTTTTAAAAAAAGATTTGCAGTAGTCAGAATGAAAGTAATTTTCATTCTAAAACAGGTAGTGTGGTTAGTAAAACTGGAAGAACTCATTTCACTATAAGTTAGCAAAAATCAGGTTGAAATGTTTCTTATATGTAGGTTGTAAAATTAATTATCTAAGATACAGTAATCCCTCGCTAATTTGCGGTTCAGTTTTCGCGGATTCACGACTTCGCAGGTTTTTAAATATAGTACTAGTATTTCCTAGTCTAAGACAAAACAAAACAAGTTCGGTGACTAAGTGCCTCGTAACACGGGCTGTGATTGGTACATGGGAGGGAGACGACAAATCACAGCTTCCCGCTTTCTAATTGGACCCGTGATTGGTGCTTTGACTGATAGCCAGATCCCACAGCACCTGTCGCGGCCATTTCGCTTCAAGCTTTCTCGCCGAGCGGTTTACTTTACACTGTACTGTGTGTGATTTTTTTGTGGTTTCTTTGTGTTGAACTTCGCTTCAATTTTCACCCCCTGCAATGGCTCCCAAACGTGCTCCTTCTTCCAAGGCTGGTGCTGAGCCTAACCGCCAACGAAGAATGATGACGATCGCTGAGAAGGTAAAACTTTTGGATATGTTGAAGGAAGGGAGAACGTTCGTGGCTGTGGCTGCAGACTGGCTAAGGATCTGCAAGAGCGGTCACAGGAATGGGACGACAATATGGTTTGATCAGTCCAATTTTGACACAAGGTCGACGACGTCATGATTGCCTACAAGCTGCTCTTCGACCGGAAAAAGAAGCAGCGACAGCAGCTGCCGATCACAATGTTTTTGCAGCCTCGCAAAAAAGAGCCAGTTCCTACTACTACTACTACGGATACATCTTCGGAAACCGTGGAAAAGGTGCCCCAGGAAATGGCACCGCCGTCTGAAGAGACGTAAAATACAGTCATCGGCTGCACAGTAAAAGTCATCATCACCTTCATCGTCATCATTTTTACTGCACAGCATATTTATCACCATCATCACGTCATATATAGGTACGTGTACTTCGCTATACAGTAACTGTAAACTTATCTACCGATTTCATATTGCTTAACAGTTGAACCTGTTATTAATAGAGTAAAGGGTGGGTTGTAAACAGTATAGGGAGGGTTTAAAAACGTCCAAATACACGTTAAATTATTAAATCCCTACTTCGCGGAAATTCAGTTATTGCGGCCGGCCTTGGAACCTATCTCTCACGATAAACGAGGGATTACTGTATGTTAAGGAATTACAGTATAAGATAGAAAAGAAATAATATATCAAAAAATAACCCTGTGAAAGTTTTGTGAAACTTCATCATGTGCAGTGATGCCACAGCCAGTGTAAATTTATAGAACAATGGCTTTAGACAATGGTAAGGCAGAGCATGTAGGCATAGGATTAAGTCTCTAATGGGTGGCAAGTAGCACTAAATGAGTTAATATAGTTACTAGAGGCAACAACAACAACAACATTTATTTATATAGCACATTTTCATACAAAAAGTAGCTCAAAGTGCTTTACATAATAAAGAATAGAAAAATAAAAGACACAATAAGAAAATAAAATAAGTCAACATTAATTAACATAGAATAAGAGTAAGGTCCAATGGCCAGGGGGGACAGAAAAACAAAAAACTCCAGACGGCTGGAGAAAAAATAAAATCTGTAGGGATTCAAGACCATTAGACTGCCCAGTCCCCTCTGGGCATTCCACCTAACATAAATGAAACAGTCCTCTTTGGATTTAGGGTTCTCACGGAAGGACTTGATAATGATGGTCACGTAGACTTCTGCCTTTTAATCCATCCATCATTGTTGGAGCATCATGATGCTTTGAGTAGGTGGAGGTGGCGCAGGCCACCACCACAAAGAAACCGGAAAAAGAAACAGAAGAGAGAGTAGGGGTCAGTACGGATTTTAGAGCCACCATGAATAGTTATTATGATGAATTGAACATACAGAGTATCAGGATTAAGTTAAATTAAGTTAGGAGAAAGCCATGTTAAAGTAATGTGTTTTCAGCAGTTTTTTAAAGTGCTCCACTGTACTAGCCTGGCGAATTCCTATTAGCAGGCTATTCCAGATTTTAGGTGCATAGCAGCAGAAGGCCGCCTCACCACTTCTTTTAAGCTTTATTTTTGGAATTCTAAGGAGACACTCATTAGAGGATCTACGGTTACCATTTGGAATATAAGGTGTCAGACATTCCGATATATAAGATGGGGCGAGATTATTTAAGGCTTTATAAACCATAAGCAGAATTTTAAAGTCAATCCTGAATGACACAGGTAACCAGTGTAGTGACATCAAAACTGGAGAAATGTGTTCGGATTTTCTGTTTCTAGCTAGGATTCTAGCAGCTGCATTCTGCACTAGTTGCAAACGATTTATGTCTTTTTTGGGTAGTCCTGAGAGGAGTGCGTTATAGTAATCTAGTCTACTGAAAACAAACGCGTGAACTAATTTCTCAGCATCTTTCAGTGATATTAAGAGGTCTAACTTTAGCTATGTTTCTTAGGTGAAAAATTCTATCCTAGTGATCTGATTAATATGTGATTTAAAATTCAGATTACAGTCAACAATTACCCCTAAGCTTTTTACCTCCGTCTTGACTTTTAATCCTAATGTATCCAGTTTATTTCTAATAGCCTCATTGTATCCATTATTGCCAATCACTAAGATTTCAGTTTTCTCTTTATTTAACTTGAGAAAGTTACTATTCATCCATTCTGAGATACAAGTCAGACATTGTGTTAGTGAATCAAGAGAATCGGGTCATCAGGTGCTATTGATAAGTACAGCTGTGTGTCATCAGCATCGCTGTGGTAGCTCACGTTGTGCCCTGAGATAATCTGACCTAATGGAAGCATATAGATTGAGAACAGCAGCGGACCCAGGATAGATCCTTGTGGAACACCATATGAATATCATGTGTCTTGAGTTGTAATTACCACAACTAACAAAAATTTTCTCCCTGTCAGGTAGGATTCAAACCAATTTAAGACACTGCCAGAGAGGCCCACCCATTGACTAAGGCGATTTCTAAGAATATTATGATCAATGGTGTCAAATGCAGCACTCAGATCTAAGAGGATGAGAACAGATAAATGGCCTCTGTCTGCATTCACTCGCAAATCATTTACTACTTTAACGAGTGCAGTTTCTGTGCTGTGATTTGTTCTAAAACCGACTGAAATTTATCAAGAATAGCATGTTTATTGAGGTGGTCATTTAACTGCATAATGACTGCCTTCTCCAGAACTTTACTTAAGAAAGGCAGGTTAGAGATGGGTCTAAAATTTTCAAGAGCGAGGGTCGAGATTATGTTTCTTAAGAAGGGGTTTAACTACAGCAGTCTTAAGACAGTCTGGGAAGACCCCCGTATCTAATGACGAATTTCCTATGTCAATAACATTATCAATTAGCATGCCCGATACTTTGAAATAATTTGTTGGTATTGGATCAAGGACATAGGTGGAGGGTTTTAATTGAGATATTATTTTTTGTAAATCAGGTAAATCTATCCTAGTGAAAGAGTTTAATTTGTTTATAACAGAATGCTGGGGTTTAGGAGGATCCTTAGTGTTGGAGGGATATACTATGTTATTTCTAATATCATTAATTTATTGATTGAAAATACAGCGATAGCCTCACAGGTTTTACTGGAAGTACTTAGGAGGCATTCCTTTGAGTTACCTGGGTTTAGCAGGCGATCAATCGTAGAAAATAAGACTCTGGGATTACTAGCATTGTTATTTATAATCTATAAATCTATAAATAGCAACGCCTCTCAAGACGGACAGTGTTATTGTATTCTGTTATTTTAACTTTTAATATTTCATAGTGGATAGTTAGTTTAGTCTTCCTCCATTTATGCTCAGCTCTACGGCATGTTCTCTTTAAATCAGACACTCTTTGGGTCTTCCATGGTATAACAATGCTAGAAGATTTTTTCACTGTCTTTTCAGGTGCAACTATGTCAACAGCAGCCCTCACTTTAGTATTAAATCTTTCCACCTTACTATTTACATTATCCTCGCTATTATAGTTGGCACTTTAAATGGACTGATTGCTTAGAAAGTTTGTAAATTTTAAAGCTGCTGCTGAGTCAAAGAAGCGTTTTTTAAAAATATGCTTTTCATGGGTAATTTTTATCATTATTTCTATATTAAAAAGTAGAAGAAAATGGTCTGATAGACCAATATCAATGATCTGCTTTATATCAACTTTCAGTCCTTTAGTAATCACTAAGTCTAACGTATGACCTGCTTTATGTGTAGGCTGATTTACGAGCTGTCTCAAATCAAAAGAATCCAGGAGGTTCATAAATTCTTTTACTTTTAGATCACACTGATTATCTATATGAAAATTAAAGTCGCCAACTATTAGGAGTGTGTCATAGTTAGTAATTAAAATTGACATTAAGTCAGAGAATTCCTCAAAAAAAGACGCGTTGAATTTTGGAGGTCTATACACGGATAGTACTAGAACTTGAGAATCTCCATGGATAACAACGGCGAGATACTCAAAGGACTTGAACTTACCAAAACTGACATCTTTACATTTTAACCGGCTCGAGTAAATGTTTGCCAAGCCGCCCCCTTTTTCCCTGGTGGTCTGCACGAGTAAAACTGTAATCCGGAGGAGCAGATTCGATTAAAACAGCTGTGCCGTCTGAGTTAATCCACGTTTCACTTAGTGCAATAAAATCTATTTTTTTATCACTAATAAGATCGTTGATAAAAAACGTTTTGTTAGTTAAAGCTCTAAACTTAATAGTGCCATATTTAATGAAAGGCAAGGCTTTTCCGTAATACCATTCAATCAATTTTTATATTTCTGTGTATATAGTTTTTGTTTTTTCAGAGAGAACAAAATCAAATGGTATGTCACAAAATACACAACAATACACATCAGAGTAGCAAGATAAATTGAATTACAGCATATTTAAATATATGATAAACATAGGAGAAATAACTTTGGAAAAAGCTTGCAAAAGTAAAAAAATAAAAATAAAAAAGTAAGAATGAATCCAGTAGTGATAGATGTGTAAAGTAAGAAATAGCACAGTAAAGACAACATCAGTAAGGCAGGTACAAAACAGATTTATTTTTTTAATATATAACAGTGTAGAGTAACATTGCATTTTTAGGTAAGATTTGTACTTTATTGTTGATGGAGTCTCAGAAACAGACATAGGGAAAGAGACTTCTGGAAAACAGAAGACACAAATAAAGACAAGGTAGTACAGTAATCCCTCGCTATATCGCGCTTCGACTTTCGCGGCTTCACTCTATCGCGGATTTTAAATGTAAGCATATCTAAATATATATCACGGATTTTTCGCTGGTTCGTGGATTTCTGCAGACAATGGGTCTTTTAATTTATGGTACTTGCTTCCTCAGTTTGTTTGCCCAGTTAATTTCATACAAGGGACGCTATTGGCGGATGGCTGAGAAGCTAACCAATCAGAGCATGTATTACATATTAACTAAAACTCCTCAATGCTATAAGATATGTTTGCCGAGCGGTACTTGATTGTTTGCTTGTCTCTGCCTCTATCTCACCCTCTCTGACATTCTCTGCCCCTGACGGAGGGGCTGTGAGCAGAGGTGCTGTTTGCACAGAAGCTGTTTGCCTAGTGGATAGGAACGCACCTCTAAGAAATGCCGGCCGCTTTATCGCGGTGCTTCCAAAAGTACACTTATTGATTTTTTGATTGTTTGCTTTAATTTCGCGCGCGCTCTCTCTCTCTCTCTGACGTTCTCTGCGCCTGACGGAGGAGATGTGAGCAGAGGGGCTGCTTGCTTAGAAGATACTGACGCTCCTCTAAAAAATGCCGCGGCAAACATAAAAGCACACGTATTGATTTTTTGATTGTTTGCTTTTCTTTGCGAGCGCTCTCTCTCTCTCTCTCTCTCTGAAATTCTCTGCTCCTGAAGAGAAGAAGATATACTGTATTTGCATTCTTTTAATTGTGAGAAAGAACTGTCAACTCTGTCTTGGCATGGAGCACAGTTTAAACTTTTGACTAAAAGGTGTTATTTCATGTCTAGAGGGCTCTAATAATGTTAACAGTGTGGAAGAGTTTATAAGGGCTTAAAATATATAAAAATAGCTATACAAACATATGGTTTCTACTTCGCGGATTTTCATATATCGCGGGGGGTTCTGGAACGCAACCCCCGCGATCGAGGAGGGATTACTGTATATGCTGTTATTTTGTTCTCTTTCTGTTCCTGCACTTATTATATAAAGCCCTTGCACTATTCCAATTACTTTGTTAAAAGCACATTTGCCCACTATTAATCAGTAGCAAATCTCCTCTATTAGTCAAACTCTATACTACTTACTCAAGGACTGTGTTTAAATCTATACTTAATTGATACTAAAAATGCTGTTTTAATTACGCTTACTGTACAAAATTAAAGCTATTAATGACTTACATTAAATGAGAAATATCTGACAGTGTTTATTTATAAGTGCTAAGTTACCAGTACTCTTTCCTTCATGCTTCTGTTCCTTGGATTTGTGTATGATAATGAAATAAATTATGAAATGAATTAAACTAAAGAAGAAGAATCTGTTTCCATTACGAAAGTATAAAGCAAATTTGACTGCTGCCATATTTGTTTTTATGAGGTAAGAGATCCCTAGACATCTGCTTTGAGGAAGCAAAAAGAAGACACCACTGCAGAAATGGACAGTCTATAATCAAAACTCTACTGTTTAGGTAAAAGGCAACACATCTTTGTGTTCCTTGCGTGTTGTCAGAATGAACTGAACCAATATTCATGTCAAATTACATAGACTGTTAAAGTGTGTTACGGATGTTTTGCTTTAAAGACAAAGTGAAATAAATATAATACAACACATTGAGAAGTAGTTTCAACAAAAACTATCTTGGTTTTACCTGAAGCTTTATTTACCCTTAAGGTTTGTAATATCAATTTATTTTCCACAAAACTCAAAAAAACTGCAAATCTTTGTTCCTTACAGTTGCATTAATTTCCACACTTAAGTGACACTTTAAGAACTCTGCTGTGATTTTATTCTGAAGTAAAGCTTAACCACAGTACGGTAGAAGTTAGACTTCTGAATAAACACAGTCATTGATTACCTTTAATTAACTGTCTGTTAACTGATTGGAGATCTGCAATTAACAACCAGTTGATTTAAGGAATTAAATGTGTTTTTTATGCTAAAGAAAAGCTTCAGGTAGATGGATACACAGTAAACAGTGCTTTGTGTGCACAGATAAAGTTTTATGCACATTGTATTTTCTCATCTTCATTTTGACATGTACAAAATGCTAAGCCCTTGGATATTTACTATACACACTGTAAATTATTAGAATACTATATAGGCTAAAACCTTACTGAGAATGGCTGTTATTATGGCAATAATAAACTTGTAAGTTTCTACCAGCTAAGTATACACTTACATGTGTATAAGAATGTTATTGGGATGAATTGACATATCTGGACCCAAAAGGTCAAATCTACATACCCTTTTAAAGATACAAAGGGCAAAAACACACAAAAAGGGCCCTAGAATACTGCATTAATCTCGAGCTGACATTCACAACTAAATGGCTGCAATATTATTCCATGACCAATTTATTTTATAAGCTGCAACATCATCCTGGGATATGATTATGAAACCAGCCCGGTTACATTCATGGATGTGTAAGAGCTCAAGTGTATTGGATTTAAACACCATATTTTCCCCTGGATCAAATATTTAATTAAAAGAGAAAGGGTTTTTAAAATACCATGGACTCCATGAAGGAAATAAGCTTTAATTGCGTCAGACACCTTTGACATTGAATTTCAAAGGGCTGTCAGTAAATGTTAAATAAATTTCCTCGGGATCTATTGACAAAAGCTGTTAGTTCATGTTCATCAAAAGTTTCCTCAAAATGCCATACATGATGAAAGAAGCATTAGTTTACTGAAGTTTCTACACACACCAAAGCATATGCTGCAGCACATAGTGAGAGGAGAAAATAAATTCACAAGTGTTATTAGCAACGCTTGAAAGGCTACATACACTGCTGTAACAAAAGCTGATGTTCAATCAGAATTTTTTTTCTTTTTGTTTTTTTGCAAGCTTCTTTATTCTAAGAAATATGCAGACTGTAGTTTCATTTTAGTCTTAGTTTAGAAGACTACAATAAAACTATATGAGCTTTAAAAGGTAAATTAATAAAAGCTTCAAAACTGGAACAGCTGAAGATGACTTTGTCCAAATCTGACAGTTAACATAATGGTTATAAATATTATCTTTAAAATGAAAAAGAAAGCAATAAAATTACTAATTTTAAATACTTTGCACATCTGAATGCATTTATTCATTGTGTATGTTATTTTAGTAGTGTGACTGAAACAGATAAAAGTGTGTAATGTGTAACTATTTTAGACTGGATTACATCAAATTGCTATTATGGTCCAAAATTTTAATGTTTCCTCCAGTGGACAATTCTAAATAACATTAAGACATTTTTACATACTGTACAATTCAGGCACACTGACTCAACATGAACAGGCAGCTGTGCAGCAGTCCTGTGTGACTTTGACTGAATATAAATTACTACATTTACAACAGATAATAAAGTTTGTCTTTTCTGTTGAACCCATTATGTATTTTTTTTTTACAAACAAGCTGTGTTACCCTGCCTTAACTGATGTTGTCATTTTATAAGACAGAGGGCTTACATTATAGTCCCATCTGTTAATCTTGTTTATCAAAAGTACTATGTAATTTGTATTTTTTTTAACAAGGGCTTTGAAACAGGACTTCAAACCCTGAGGTTGTGGGTTAAAATTGTATTTTGTTAAAACAAAATTTTGTAAGTCGCCTTGAAAAAGTCAAACAGTATGTAATAATCACATTATAGGTCAATGGAACGGCATACTATTGAAGATGCTATACACAATTGTCCATGAGTAAAACATTCTAGCCATGGATCAATTCGTGCTTTTTCTAATGACTTGGTTCTTACTGATGGCCATTGTAAAACACAATTTTATAGGAAGGTATATTCTTTTGAATTGAAACGGATAATTAGCTATGTTCAATCTAAGCTTTGGAGTGGACAACCGCACAACTTTGAACTGCTGCACAGCTATTATGGTACTGTTCACTCACCCTCCTCTGCAGCAGTTTGGAAGAGCCTTTCAGCTGTTATCGTGCCATTCACCCTTTGGTAAAGTACCCACGGCTCTCAAAACTCCACAGGACAGTTCCCAATTCACCCATTGACCCCCGCTCATCGTTTATGTGTTGGCGCTCAGTAAATTACGAGGTCTGCTTGCTCGTTGTTCGGGTAAGAGTGCTTCATGGTACTCACTACTGGATGGCAGGAGATCAACAAATTTGAATAGATAACCCAGATGACAGCTGGTACGTATTTGTGAGTGCTGGTAGCCAACTGCAAAAAACGCTTGCTAACCATTGAGCTTTGCATCTTCCTTTAGGTTTGCCGAATTTTCTGTTTTCATCACATCTGTTTTTTTCCTGTCAAACAAACCCCCATCTGCATTTGTCCCTCCACCCTTTTGGTTAGTAGTGTTATTTGCATTAGTAACTCAACAAATAGAGTCCAGAAAGTCACTTCTCTTGAAATAAATGGATGGGGAAAGCAATTATGTAAGAGCACAGTATATAAGACTGAATTGATTGAATAACAGTATTTGCAGATTATTATTGTAAAGAACTAACATTAACAGCTTGCAGCTAAACAATGTTTTTGAACTAACTATTTACATGGGAAACATTCAGCTGCCCTATTTGATAGGACATGTTTAGAAATGGACAGTTGCATCGGGATGGGGCTTAAGCTCCTGATCTGTGGCACCCAGCCCCTAATGTTTTAGTCCCAGATATGCACAAACAATCACTGCAATCCCTGATCTTCTTGCCCATGATAGTCAATGGTGAATATTTTATTTAAGATATATGTACAACTTATGAAACCCCGAGGTACACAGACCCCCGCTATTCCATTTTACATACAAGTACGAGTTGCATGAAAGCCCACTCTTCAAATTTTCATCTGTGTGTAACAATGACGAAGGGGCTTAAATCTCTGATCTAAGCAAATCTTACAGACATCCCAGGAATTGGAAGTGCAGTTGATGTGTAAACAGAAGATTGGACCACATTGGCTACTAATACAGTAGCAAGGACAGAGCAGGATTACAGTTTTCTTGATGCTGATTACTTAGCAGTATAACACACAACAGACTGAGCATGCAATTCAGTTTATCCATACCCAATTAGCCACCTTTGCTTCCTTATATTTTAAGACTGGGATTAAAATATTTGAGATTATTGGCACGTTTCATATTCTCATTATACAAAAAACCAGTTCTTTCCCAAGTTATAACTTATTTATATAATTTTTAACAAACTAATATGTGGAAACTAATATTAATAGCTGGATTATTAGAACTTATTTCAGTTGCTTTTTTCTTTTATTGGGTATACTGATAGTGATTTTATGCTGGTATTGGTCATTTTTAATTGCTAATTACTGGGTACTACTATATCCAATAATCGTTATGTTTAAAAAAATTTAACAACAGTTAGTTACAGACCCTACACCACTAAAACACATCAGTCAATGCCCTTTTTACATCTGTTGAACCGAAATCTACACTCTTCAGAGCAATGACATGTAGATTCCAGAAGAAACCTGTATTTATTTAGATCTGTTGCAGGCTCTGTTAATAAACATGAAGAGATAATAACAGATTTCCCTTCTAATTTTAAAAAGACTTGTCACTACATACAATAATTAAGTTGAGTTTTTTGTGATCTGTCAGTATCTTTCTAGGGAATCTCCTATAAATTAAAGTTTTCTGTTTTGTACACATATGAGGAACATTTTCAAAGCTCAAAGAACCCATTTCATTTACATTGAACCTTTCCCATAATTAATTATTTCTTTGTCAAGCAAGGGTTCTAGGAGTAACTACACAACCCAGTAAAATGCCATTACAGAACCATTATTTTAAGAGTGTGCTGTGTATGAAAGCTATTGAGCCATCACAAGCCTATTTGTGCTCTGTTTTTAACTCCACTGTAAAGTGCTGTTAAAAAGCACATGCAGTGTTCTCTATAATGCTTGGGACATGCTCCAAAGGTTAAAATTACAAATCAAATAATTCAGATGTATTTAAAGTACACGTTGCACATTTTAATTTAAGGGTATTTTCATTCATTTCAGTCACACCATGTAGAAATTACAACATGTTTTATACTGGGGACATTGCAATGGTCGGTATATTAAAGCTGTCATATTTAGGACTTGCTGCCTATCCCTTGCATGCAATGACTTCTTGAAGTCTGTGATTCATAGACATTACCAGGTGCCAAGTATCTTCTTTTGTGATGCTCTTCCAGGGCTCTAATGCCACCATCTTTACCTCCTGTTTGATTCAGGGGCTGGTGCCCTTAAGTTTTCTCATCAGCATATGAAAGGCATGCTCAGGAGACTTGCTTGGTAATTCAAAGATGTTTTAGCTTGAAAAACTCCTGTGTTGCCTTAGCAGTATGTTTGCTATTATTATCTTGTTGCAGGATAACGTTTGGAGGCATTTACTGGAACTTGAGCAGATAAGAAGTTTCTGTACACCTCAGACTTTATTGTGCCACTTGCGCCAGCAGTTACATCATCAATGAAGATAAGGGTGCCAGTACCAATTCATAACACTCCCACCACCATGTTTAACAGATGAGGTGGTATGCTTTGGATCTTGGGCAGTTCCTTTTTGCCTCCACACTTTGCTCTTGCCATCACTTTGATACAGGCTCATCATTGTCTCATCTGTCCACAAGACCATTTTCTAGAATTCTGCAGGTTCTTTTAAGTACTTTTTCGCAAACTGAGTTATGGAAAAAACCTACCTCTGTTTTCAAAGAAGTTATTCACAGAGACCAGATGAGAATGTAGAACAATTCTTTATTTGCATTTGATATGCACAAATGGCTTGGTCCATGGAGTCAGCAAGTAAACAATTTGTCTGCTTTTATGCTTTTCTGTTAACATTACCTCATCTGATACATCGCATCATCTGACTCTTAATATGCATAGCTTTATTATTTCATCCAATCATCTGGTGTCACTAGTATTTTCAGACTCCTGTAGACTCTCCAATTTAACTGAATGCTGCCTTGATGAAAGGGGAGTCCTGCAAACTTTAATATTGACTTAATCCAGATTCAAAGGAGGGGTCTTTGGGCTTTCCTATTACTTTATCCATGCTTTCTAGAATAGGTGTTCATTACTCATTTACCTCCTTTTAAACATGGACAATCAAGTTGCTGGTTTTGCCTAACATGAGACAGACCTCGCATGCTCAAGCTTTAAGCTACATTTAGTTAACCCTTTAGTTCCTTTCTGTCCATTTTCTTATGTTATAATTATTCATTGTTACAACTTCATGTATGTATATCTATACTAATAAAAGGCAAAGCCCTCACTGACTGACTGACTGACTGACTGGCTGACTGACTGACTGACTGGCTGACTGACTCACTCACTCACTCACTCATCACTAATTCTCCAACTTCCCGTGTAGATAGAAGGCTGAAATTTGGCAGGCTCATTCCTTACAGCTTACTTACAAAAGTTAAGCAGGTTTCGTTTCGAAATTCTACACGTAATGGTCATAACTGGAACCTACTTATGTACATATATATACGGCCATAGCCTGCAGCTCGATCATCGTGAGAGGCAGGAGTTGCGTCCCCCATCATCATGTGCATTCTTTCTTCTTAATGATATGCCACAAAGCTGATTTAGATAATCCAAAGATTTTGCTAATGTCTCTTTTTTATTCTTGTTTTTCAGCCTCTTAAAGGCTTCTTTGACTTTCATTCGCAGAGCTCTTTGTCCCCATGTTGAACAATGACAACTACAGACACTAAAGGTAGTCTGTAGGTAGAAGCATTACTAGGAATCTTATGCCTGCACTGATGAAGCAATGAAACACACCCGAGTAATCACAAATAGCTGTGACAAGAATTGTCCCAGACATTATGATGCCCTGAAATGGGGGGAGCCAATGTATAAAAGTGTTGTCATTTCTACGTGGTAGGGCTGAAATGTATGCGGTTCTTTAATGAAAGTCTGCAATGTGAACGGTAAATAAAGGAAAGATATCTCTTTGTCTCAAATATTATGGAGGGCACAGTACTTTAAGTATTCTACTAACATACAGTATGTAATGATATTCTATTATCTCTGTTATTTTTGAGTATGATTCATTGTAACAAAAATACTTAAAAAGTGCTGGGATGTATCAACATTACCGTTTGGATCTTTTAGCCACTGCATCTCCAGCCAGCTCAGGGGGGCCAGGTCATGACATCTCTTCTGGCAGGCAGCATGAGACCAAAGCCAGGAACCAACAATTGATGGGGCCCTAATCTATCACACTGTACACTCACAAACTCACTGACACTCACATTGTGCTAATGTTCAGAATTGCAAATGATGCTAGCTGACATATCTTTTGCATATGGTAGAAAAACCAAAGTAAGTAATGGGCCACCATGCTAAACTTTCAGAACCAGCACTTTTAAAATTATTCTTTAATAATGGTTCTCATTAGCTTTATTTTTCTTGCAGACATCAAAGAATATACTTCTGGAGTTAAATAAGTGCCTGAGTAGTGCTTACAAACGGTGGTTAATAGCATTTGTGGGTAATTTTAATTCTTACATGTTTTTATGTCAATATACAACAACACAGAAGAAAACAGTGGAAATGGTAGCTATTTTAAAAGAAAATAAAATCAAAGGGTAATTTTTGTACATATTTCTTTCTGAAAATGTCTTAGTTTTGTCAAATACACATACAAGATTGAAAAAAAGGAATCCATACAACTATTTATCAATGCAAATAAAGCACACAGATCTGTTATGTGCTGAACATATATACTAAGATCATCAAAGATGGCTTTTAGCAATAATGAACATATCAATTTTCAACTTATGAAAGTAGAGTTTAATGACGTGTTGACAACTGAACGATGAGCTGGAAGCATGCCCAGCTCAGTTTGGCAATGTTAACAAAGAATAATATTCCTTTTGTCACATGACACACTCAGCTGTATTATGAAGGTGTCCTCAACAAAGTACTTCAACACAGCTGTACTTGCTCCTGTTTACTCTATCTTTCAAAATTGGTAGATTAAGAAACATGAAAGTTATTTGCATAGAAATAGCCTGTCAAAACTGAAAACAAACAAATACATAAAGAAGAACATTGCAAGCATAAGTGAGTGTCTTTATTTTGCCAAGTAATGCCAGAAAGATTTAAATTTTCTACTGAGACTACAAGAGTTTTATAAAGTAGGAGTAAATAAAATAAAATCTAGATTTTTGATGTTTCAGAACTAGCAGTGCACTTTTACAGATGCTTCAGCTGACCTCTGGATTAGTAAAATGTCTGAAGAGACTGAAAATACAAAAAAGTGAACATACCTTCTTTCAGTTACAAGTTTATATTATCATTTATTCTGTGTGTGATTTGATGATATTCTATTATTTTAATGTATGTTTATTTCATAACACTTTTCATTCTGGGTGGCAAGGTGTCAGTGTGGTTAGAAATACTGCCTCAGTGCACAAGGAGATGTGCACCTGGTCTGTTCTTTCTCTGTCTTGAGATTCCAGGATCGACTTGTGTTTAAAAGGATTTTATCCTGGTAATGCTCTTTTATTACTCATTTAAAAAAAAATGTGCATGTTATATTAATTGGCTGTTTATGAGAGAGTTTAGGACAAGCTTTCAAGAGCAACAGGCTGATTCCATGGCTACTAGGAATGTATTTTGCTGAAAGATTAAAAGAGCTGAGCCTTTGCAGTTTAAGCAAAAGAAGATTAAGAGGAGACATGACTGAAGTGTTTAAAATTATGAAGGGAATTATTACAGTGGAGCGAGGCTGTTATTTTAAAATGAGTACATCAAAAACACGGGAACAGAGTTGCAAACTTGTTAAGGGTAAATGCTGTACAGATATTATAAAATTTCTTTACACAGAAAACCACAGAGACATGGAAGAGGTTACCAAGCGGTGTGGTAGATGTAGGACTTTAGAGACTTTCAAAACTAGACGATGCTATTTTGGAAGAATTAAACAGATTGGACTGGCAAGCTTTGTTGAGCTGAATGGCCTTTTCTTGTCCTGACTGTTCAAATGTGGTTAGCTTATACCTTACATCCAGTTTGACAAAGCTGGTTATGGTTCTCCATGACCAAGAGATGTAACATTTCTGCTTACAAAATGGATGGATATGATATGTGGACAGCAGATATAATGTTAAAAATGTATTTGATATTATTATAAACATAGGGTGTATGGTGGCACAGCACTTAACACTGCCTCTCTTCTTAATGCTGTCCTGTTCTGGTTTGAATCCCATGCTTGGCTGGTGTCTAGTGGAGTCTGCATGTTCTAAAGATGTGTATTGGGTTAAAAGCCATTTCTAATGAGTGTGATTGTAGGCATGAATGTGAGTGAACCCAGTGATGGACTCATTTCATGTCTGGTGTATTTTCCCTCTTTGCACCTACTGCTGCGCGAATAGATTCTGATCCCCAGCTACTGCAAACTAAATTATTGGACTTGAGAATGCATTAATATGAATATTAACATTGTACAATATCACTAGGAATAATGTGATTAGGATAATCATATATTTTAAGAAAACTATACAGCCACTTTCATTATAGAAGTGTTTTAGGAACAGATTTCTGAAATGTCAAATAAAGGGAGAATATTGCTCCTTGTCTAAATACATTTCTTTACACATTCTCACCTGGCTTGCTTAGACTAATCAAAAATAAGCAAAAAAAAAAAACTTTCCATAATAAATGCAGTAAATCAGAATAATTTAGAAAAATTGACCTTGGTTCAGTATTTCTAATTAATTTACCATTAGAACAAATTATCTTACATTGTCAATGCCCTCTCTTTAACAATGAAAATAATTAAGTTTTTATTCATTATTTTCTATTTTTCTTTGACATTATATCATTGTGATATTTATGTTTAGTTGTTTTTCTGGTCATTTATTTAGTTCAGTAATGTCCAAAGTCCGGCCCGCGGGCCAGTTGCGGCCCGTCCTTTACTTCCATACGGCCCCCAGAGACACGGCTGAGCAATGTCTTTCTCTGGGTCTGAGCCATCGCACATCCCCGCCCCCGCTCTTTTCTTTGTGCCTGGCGCCGCCTACGACGCGGGAATGCAGAAGGATTTGAAATCTGCATTCCTTCTCTTACCACGCAGCCACCTGTAGCCCCATGTAGAGTTGACCGAGGAGGTCTACTTCCTGTTTTAGTAAGTGCAATTTTATCCGTAAAGCCCTGTTGCTTAATTCCATATATATGTATATAATGTAATAAAAAAAGTCCAGAAAGCAGCGCCGAGAGGTAGAAGGGGAGGGGTGGCGCCGGGACCTCCGATAGCAGTGCGTCCTTCCTTATCCTCTGCCCTGCCCGCCCCCTTCTACCTCTCGCTGCTGTTTCCTGGACTTTTTTAAAAGTGATTTGGATAATATCAATGGCGCTGGAGAATGGTGCTGCAATTCTTATTTATTTGATCACTTTGTATGCGCTGATTGTTTTTTTCCTTTATTACGGCCACCTGTATGGTGTTGAATCCACTGTGAGGAAGCAATTCTGTATGCACAGCGAGACATGACCTTGATTTCCCTTTTTATTCGTCTTTGTTGCAACATGGAAGCGTCACTTCTCCTTGTGCTGCGTCCTCATTGCTCACATCTATTAGTGCTCGGGCAAACACACTTAGGGCTTGGGTGAACATACTTGAACCAAAACCTCTGGCACTGCGCTCATAATTTCTCCCCCTTCTGGCCAATTTCTAAAATGGCGACTGTAAATAAGAGAAGAAAAGTTGACAGTGAGGGCCGACGTTTCCAAGATAGATGGAAAGTAGAATATTTCTTCACTGAAATACGGAATTACTGCGTTTGTCTGATATGCCAAGAGATTGTGGCTGTTTATAAGGAATTTAATGTCAAGAGACACTACCAGTCGAGACATAGCACATATGACAAGCTAAAAGGGCGTGACGCTGAAAAGTGTAAGCAACTTGAAGCTGTTTTAATATCGCAACAGCGATTTTTTACAAGAGCCCGTGAGTCAAATGAAAATGCCACAAGGGCGAGCTATGAGGTTGCAACGTTAATTGCTAAAATGGCAAATCTTTTCTTGAGGGTGCATTTATCAAAGAATGCATTATGAAAATGGTTGAGAATATCTGTCCTGAGAAGAAGCAAGAGTTTGCCAACATTTGCCTGGCTCGTAACACTGTAGCACGGAGAATTGAAGATATTTCATCAGATATTAAGAGACAGTTGACGTCCAAAGGAGTGGATTTTGACTTCTTTTCAATAGCCTGTGATGAAAGCACGGATCTATTTGACACAGCCCAGTTGCTGATTTTCATGAGAGGGGTTGACGATGAAATGAATGTGACTGAAGAGCTACTTGACCTTCAGAGCCTTACGGGCCAAACAAGAGGAACAGATTTATTTGTTTCTGTTAGTTCTGCCATAGATGACATGAAACTGCCTTGGAACAAAGTTACTGGGATTACTACTGATGGGGCACCTGCCATGGCTGGTGAACGAAGTGGATTATCAACCCTAATCTGTAACAAAGTGATGGAAGAAGGAGGCAAAGCTATTAAACTCCATTGTATCATTCATCAACAAGTTCTCTGTGCTAAACATCTCAAATATGATCATGTTATGAAACCGGTGCTAAAGACTATTAATTTTATTCGCTCTAAATCCCTGTGCCACCGCCAGTTTAAACAGTTTCTTCTGGACATCCAGGCTGAATACGAAGATGTTTTATATCACAACGATGTAAGATGGCTCAGTCGGGGTCTGCACTTCAGCGCTTCTACTCTCTCAGGAAGGAAATTAAAGAATTCTTAGACACAAAGGGACAACCGATGCAAGAACTATCTGATCCTATTTGGCTGGCTGATTTGGGGTTTCTAGTTGACACAACAAAGCATCTGAATGTACTGAACACAAGTCTTCAGGGGAAAGATGCAGCGGTGAACCAGCTCTATTCACACCTCAAAGCCTTTGGAACAAAGCTGCAACTTTTCATAAGGCAGTTGTCACAAACACAGCCCATTACCATACATTTTTCAGCGTTGCAGGAAATAATGAACAGTTTTCCACAGGATAATATCAGTGCGCAAATGAGCAGATATGCAGCAGACATCACATCTCTGGCTGGGGAGTTTAATAGGCGCTTTCAGGATTTTGAAGCTATTGAAAAAGAACTCAGCCTTTTCTCCTCTCCATTCTCTGTTGACCCCAATGATGCTCTAGATCAGCTGCAGCTCGAGCTCATTGAGCTGCATTGCGACAGCGAGTTACGCAGTCGTCACCAACAGCTCTCTCTTGTGAACTTTTACCACCAACTGGATAAGAGCCAGTTTCCAGAGATTCGAACATTTGCTAAGAAAATGCTGAGCTTGTTTGGTTCAACATATTTGTGTGAGAAGACATTCTCTGCTATGAACTTTAACAAGAACCACGTGAGGACAAGACTAAGTGACTCTCACCTGCGTGACATTTTGCGTATCAAAACCACTGCCTTTGAAACAGACCTAGCCTATGTGCTGAAGTCCAGATCTCAGTTTCACCCTTCACATTAGTGGAGGCCATTTTTTTCAATAGAGATGAATACATGATAAAAAAATCTCAGTTAATGTTAGTTGTGTTCCTGGCATATATTTCAGCATCCTGTGTTGTTTTTTTTCATCTGGCCTTTAAATATGAAAGGCAGAGTGATTTTACTACTGTTTAGAATTGTAATTCAAATCGTTTGCAATAAAGTTTACATAAAATAGTTCATTTGTACATAATTTTAAATGTCAGACAAAATTGTCGGCCCTCGCGCATGTTCACTTTATCAAGTCTGGCCCTCTTTGAAAAAAGTTTGGACACCACTGATTTAGTTTAAGAGTAACAAGTACCAAAGTGCAATGAATGCTTGAATAACAAACATATCAGTTGTACAGTATGGTTCTGCTCTGTTATGAAATATTAGCTTAAGCCAGAATGGTACCAACGTGCAGGGTAGAAAAATGTTTTGGCAAGAGGATGGTGCACATTTCAGTGGCCTTAGAACTGTGTCTCTGCTTTGTGCAGATGAAGTTGTTCTGTTTGCTTCATCAGGCTATGAACCCCAGCATGCACTGGGGTTGGTTTGTGACTAAATGTGAAGTAGCAGGGGTGAGGAACAGCACCACCAAATCGGAGGTCATAGTCCTTAGTAGGAAAAAAGTGGACTATCCTTTTTGATAGGGAAGTGAATTACTGCCTTAAGTGGGGAAGTTTAAGTATCTTAGAGTCTTGTTCACAAGTGAGGAAGAAAGGTGATGGTGAGTCTGAAAGGTAGATCGGGGCAACGAGTGCAATTATGTGGTCTTACTATCAATCTGTAGTGGTGAAAAACAACCTAAGCCAGAAGGCAAAGCTCTCGATTTACCTGTCAATCATTGTTCCTACCATAAGTTTTGAGTAATGAAGGAAAAGACCTGATTGCAGGTACAAGCACTGGGAGAGAGAGGATGAAAAGCACAGTCATCCAGGGAAGTCTCGGTGTAGAGCCACTGCCCCTCAGCATCAAGAGGAGCCAGTAGAGATGGTTAATGCATCTGATAAAGACCTTCCTGACACCTCCCTGAGGAGGCAGGCACAACCTGCTGAAGACTCTGGCCCAGCTGAGAGTATTATATATCCAAGATGGCCTGGAAGAACCTTGGGATCCCACAGTATGAGTGTTGGCAAGTGTGGCTGGGGAAAGGGACATATGGGCCTCACTGCTAAAACTGTTTTCCCGATGAACCAGTCTTGGATAAGCAGTGGAAAAATTAAGAAATAAATGATAAATAAAAATAGTAAATAGAAATTAAATAAATTCCATGTAATGCTTCTATCATTAATAATAGATAAAATGGGTAAGTTACAACTGTAAAGTTTCTGTCATCCACACATCACTGTACATATATAAAAGAGATGAAAAGGAACTTTATTTTGCAGGAACCGACAACTTTTCGTATTTCTGTTTACTGGGGAATTTCTAAAGGTTTTTGCATTCTCCATTGCATTTACTTCGTGGTTCTACATCCCAAACCTTGTACATATAGAACAGCATTAGTATCAAGGGTGAGAACATCCAGAACCATGAGTTCCAAGAGAAAGCACAGAAGTGGCAATAAAAGATTGCTTGATATGAAGATAAGGCCACTTTTAATTCTTTTTAATAGAAATAAATAACATTTAGTTACAAAACATATCTCACTAGTAGACTCAAATCCCTTCATGGAAACAGTTTATTTATATACACTGCACATCTTTGTATTAACTGATTAATCTTTGTGATCTTTTAATGTAGGAAAGGCAGTCAGCCATTCTTCATTGATTTACTCATAAAATGGTATAATATTTTATCTATAGCTCCAAGTAATGAACAATTAAATATTCAATAAACAGACTCATTTTTTTGCAAAATGTATACATTTTCAAATAAAGTTAGGAAGTAAGTAGGTTTATCAATTATGTTGCAGCATGTTCATTCCTGAACACACACTGAACTTAAATCCACAGGGAAGTAAGGTGGACACAAGTGGTAAAATGAAAGGGGGAAGCAGAAGAATTAGATGCAGTAGGCATGAACATGTTTATAAGAGTAAAATGTTGTCTATGACAAAACACGTTTTTATTCAGTGGGATACAAAGTAACTTAGAGTGGGAGAACTTGTCAAGTTGCCTGCAGTTGACTGGTCTCACTGCCTTTAACAGCCAATTAACCTGCTGCCTGAGGGCAACACTGGCTATACAAATGTTTTCCAGTTATGGTGAGATCAGTTTTAGTCTTGGCATATTTTTTCCTTTTTCTATTCTGTCATGGTACAGAATACATATGCCATCATACAAATTTGGCTCTCTTCTGTTTGCAAAGTCCAAAACACTTGTTTACCTTTTTCTTTATGGCAGCACTGTTATCCACACAGAAGCACACGCCTAAAAATTAAAACAAAATAAAATATTTTTTGTTGTTGTTGTGAGTCACAGACTACTATCACTATCACTGAGTTGCTAAAAAAAGTCACGCTATATAACTGGTAGACATGATTCGATTATCTAAATGTAGACAATAACTGAAAATTGCTCGAAATGTGAAGAGTTTAAAAAGTATAGGAGTCTAATTTGTTGCATTGTTATTAAACATGGGACTGTAGAGTTGTATATCTGGCGTTGGGAGTTTTTCTGTGAGATAGGCCAGTCCCAATCTTCTTCATTTACAAATGTAATAAGTGACCACTGATATTCTGTTGCGTACATACTGGGACAGGAGGCACAGTAGCATTACAAATTGTTAACCATTTTAATTGGCCTGTACTGTTTAACTTACAGTAATATGTAATATGAAAAGCAGCATTCCACATTAAGAGCAAGATGTTTTCTCTGTCCTGAATGAAATGTAGTTTGAAAACAGGATAAAGGGGATACTTTTCATAAATGTCTAATGAAATCCTAAATTGGCTGATGACAGTCAGATCCCATTCACAGTTGACTCCTGTCTTGATGTACTGTCGTGGCAAAAAATTCATCATCAGAAGGCTTTCTACCTAAAAAACAAGGCTATTAGGACTCGAGATAGACAGACAGAGTTTTAAGGCTTTATTGCAATAAATCAACAACACGGACTCAACCCAATTAGGCCGAATGAGATTGAGCCCAGAACATTGCCATAATCGAAGTTTTTATAACAATTTCTTATCATTTTAACCTTGTTCAATGAGCTCATTCTGCACCTGGCTATACTGTCTATTGTTTATTTCAGTTTCTGTTTTTCTTATTCCTGATTGGTTCTTCAACTGGGCAAATGTCCAAGATTCCATATTTGGTCTTTCATGGTGTCACTTCCTCCTTTAGCCTTTCAAGCTATACTATAATATTGACCTAAAGCTAAACTTTAATCAAAAAGAAATATTGTATATGCTTTCATTTAATCATTGCTTGGCATATTTGATATGTCTTAATTTCCACACTAAAGCTAATTTCTAATATATTCTTCTAATATTTTTGCTAAAGCCTGAATTTACCAAGATTTTCTCTTCATGAATTACAGTGTGACCTTGCTTAGAGCAAAAAAACTTTTGTTGCCTTTCTGCTGATTCATCAACCCAGCTGGTTTCGCTACATGCCTTCCAGAGCCATCTTCTCTGTGTTTATTGCTTCCTTAGCTTCCTAAGCCTTGAACACAGGTGTTCTCAACCTCTTATCCTGTTCTAAACTGGTTTCTGTGCGTCAATTTTCTGTTCTTTTCTTACTCTGGAAATTTTGCTGTAAGCTTAACACTAGAATTACCAGAGCCTACGAAAAAACTTGTAGATCCGTCCCACCTTAAATCACTTTTTAAAACTGTTCTCACCTCTCCGCCAGCCTCCTTTGTCCTGTAAATGTGCCGATAAAACAAACTACAAGCAGCCGGCTATTCCATCCCCCCACCAACTCAGAACGTGCACAAACTTCTCCGAGCTCATGCCTCGATTATCTGGGAGTGAAGTGGAATTTTAGAGTGGAAATAATAGATTGTTATTTGGAACACACGCATTTCATGTGTGTTCCGTTTCTACAGTAATCTGTGTAAACACAATGTTAAAACAGAAACTTTTTCATATTTTAGTAATAAATGTTACAAAATGTAAACATAAACTATAAAATGTGTGAAGCCTGACAGCCAAAGAGAAAATAAACACTTTCATAAAAGGTTCAAGACTTTTACAACAGCTTCCGTGGTGTACTGGTAAGATTTTGTCACCTTGAGCGCAGCAGACTTGTTGTACTTCAAGAGATACCTTTACAAGTATCATAAATTACACCGGCTGTTACACACTGAAATCAAATGTATGTTTTTATTCTAAAATAGTAAGAATAAGAGCAGTTTACTTCTCAAAACTGAATCGAACTCATGACCTTTTGACTAGTCAGTGGTTGATACCATTACACTACCATGGCAGCTGTAGTACATATGTGTCAATGTGGCATGCTAAAGCAGCTTTTTTCTGCAGTTATATTTTTGAATAAAAGCATACTTATTTTGTTATATTTGTACCTTTTGTGAAAGTGTTTGATATTTGGACTTCAGGCTTCATACATTATATAGTTTATGCTTACATTTTGTCATTTACCACTACAATATGAAAAACTTTTCTGTTTTAAAAATGTGTTTACATGGATTACTGTAGAAACGGAACACACGTGCAATGCGTGTACAGTATTCCAAATAATGATCTATTATTTCCACTCTAAAACTCCACTTCACTCCCAGATAATCAATCAAGGCATGAGCTGGGAGAAGTTTGTGCACATTCTAAGTCATTGGGGGGATGGAATAGCCGGCTACTTGCAGCTTTTCTTTTATCAGCACATTTAGATTAACAAAAGACGCTGGCGGAGAGGTGAGAACGGTTTTAAGAAGCGATTTATGGTGGGACGGACCTACGATTTTTTTCGTAGGCTCTGGTAATTCTAGTGTTAAGAAATAATGCAATATAACTGATTTTTTAGTTAACTATTTGCTTGACCTATCTTACTTGCGTAACATTCTAATTTATGCTTAATCTAATATTTTAGAAGCTTTTGATTACTTTTTATGGCTCGTTATGTTAATTTGCTATTCTCTATGCTAATATAAAAATTTTTCCTTCTACCGTACCTATTGCTACCAATATAACATCCAGCACCTTGATTCTGTAATAGATAGTCTGGTTCATCTTTCAACCTGTACTTGCATGGGTTACAGTGAAAATGGAATCTGATACCAAATCCTCCTTTTTCTGCTTTTAGTAGTTATATTATTTTTTACTTGTATATTATATAAACACATATAACACAAGTCGCTGACACCATGGTTAACAAGGAAGTATTAAAATACATAACTTCATTTTATTTAACAAAAAATAAAAATTAACTTACCTGATATATTAATAGCTTATGTTTCTGTGCTCTCATGTTCTGATGCCTTGTGAAAAGAAAGACCCAGAACAATACATACAGTATACGTAATATATTACTATTATTATTTTTATCATCACTATTAGCTTCTGTTGAGAATATAGCACCAATCTACATTAGGTGGCATCTTCAATTTTTTTTGAAATATTGAACAGCATTTCATTTCTGGGATAAGAAGGTTATGTAGACTTTTATACAGAAGATACTTTTGCATCATACAATTTTTGTGACCAAGAACATTTTTTTTTCAGTGCTTGTGCTTACAAAATTGAAGGTTTTGTCTTCAAAATCAAACTTTAGGCTTCAAATGAGGTATAGTGATCAAAATAATCCTCACCTCCCAAATCAAGAAGCAGGCTTCTAACCTGCGCAGGCCCAAAACAACTGAGATGTGGGAGGGAGAAACTGTGAATACGTCTCAACCTAAATCACAAAAAAATGTCCCTTAAAATATAAATATGTTTTGACTAGGAACATTCACAAATCCAGAAACAGAGTGAAAAATTACATCAAAAACAATACAAAACAAAACCAGTCCACAATTTCAAAAGAAAAATCAAAAACAGATACAAAAAGGACTCAAAACATATACAAAATCTTACAAATATTAGCAAAAGAAACTCCCAATAGATGTTTTACCAGTGCAGAAGTCCACATTGCAGTGGTTTTAGGCATATAAAACCCTTTAAGCAGTCCCACAGATGCTGCATCAAACAGTCCGCCCACCCCCCACCCCCCAGTCTCATTATGAAAGGGACTAGAAATATAAGAAATGAGTAAAACAATGATAAAATAATATTTCTTACAATAATATAAAGTAATGAATAAACAAAAAAATATATAAAAAACAGAAGACGAAATGCTTTCAATAACAAAATAGTTAAAAGACCACAAAAACACATAAAACATAAATGAATAAGAAAAGACATCTGAGCCAGGAGACCATAACAGCTTGGAAATAAATGATCTAGTTCAATGTAAAATATCTCAATTTCCAAAACTATTTTATTTTAAAATTTTTAACTATTATAAAGACATCAGTATTAAACAATCCTATAAGTAAAGGAGTAATGAAAAAATTATATCAGTGTCTACAAGACAATTCATAGTTTGATCTTAACTGTCACAACCCTAGTCAAGGTGAATGTAATTCTAATACACTCCTCCTTAAGTTAGATAAAGGTTAAAATAATTTTAAATAAATATCACACATGACTGTCTGGTTTAACATATATGTAGAATTAAGTCCCTCAATGCACTAGTCTCCTTTGAAAACAGAGTTTCTCCAATGGAACTCCAGTCCCAACATATTATTTTCAAGTAGCTGCCTTTCGTTAAATTAGTAGCTTATCAACTAAGTGGCTAAAATGTACTTTATAGTGGCTAAAGCATGTATTATACAATCTGAACCCGGAAAGACTAATGCTTACACAGTGGAGATTTGCTTAGGTATACTATTCAAGTGCAGCCACCTGGATATTTGAGTCAGGAGTGCTAACAACTGAACCATTGTTTCACTCTTTAGAAAAAATATTTAAACATAATTGTTTTTAATTAATTAAACAAGTACAATGAACAGTTTTTTTGCATTTCTCTACTCTCTGATCATCATTACTTACTGTAAATGGGAGCAAAATTTCCAGTGCAGGAAAATACAGTTCAGAGTGACTTGGACTCCTTGACCCACCAAGGAGTCTGGAGTCTGTATTATACGAAACACAAGTTCACATTTTCTTTGTCTTATTTTTCCTTTTTAACACCATTTTTTAGTCACAGAGTATCCATCTGACACAAGGGTACAAGAATTTGTGAATGACCGATGATGAGACTAAAAAGTATGAAAGGGTAAACTGTCAAAAATGGAAACGTTTCGATAATTTTGGCGGTCGGAATATCCATCAATGGCTAAATGTCCAAAAAAATATCAAATGTTTGAATTGTTGATATTTTCTTACAAAATTTAAAACAATCTTATTTCACACTAGAATACATTTTAATCAAATAATACATCAACACATTTTACAAGAATGTCTGGCCTCATTGTATTTTTTAGAAAAATGTGATTAATTAGTCAAAGCAATCCATTTGGAATTTAATAATGAATGCATGTAATCTTTTTTACAAGGTCTGAAATGTAGTTATGATGCAATACAATGCTTAATAAGGGCATTATATATGATACTTAATTTAAAATCAGTATATTGATGCTTAATTGTTAACATTTTATTCATTTTTATTATAAGAAGAACTGTGATTTCCTTTGAAAATGAGTATGACTTTGTCTGTTACAGCTAACAATGGACCCTCAGGGGGTTAATTTGTCAAGGAATTCTGATCTATCTGCTGTTTGTCACTCTAAGTGGGATTGTCTCCCATGCCAATCGACTTCTGTCTCCTAGCAGGTGATTTCAACAGCCTGCCAATGTCTATGGTGATATGCTATCATGATAGTGCTTGTTTAGTTCGTGGAATTTGGTGAAGCTGGTACACCAGACATGAGGCACAAAACCACTGCAACTCTTCATTGATCCTGGATCAGTAGAGTTAATGCATTCTATTGTTTTTTTCATCCCAAGTTGTGCTCCTGATAAATATACAAGTACCAGCTCACACGCCTCATGACAATATACCCAAGGTACCAGTAAAAGTTGGTGGTTCTCTCCTTGATAAACTGCTACCCAGTATACTAAATAATTTTCAAATACAAAATGCAGCCTTTCAGGAGATGCATCTAATGTGTGTTGGCTGAAACAACAGCGTTCCTTACATTTTTTATGGAGTCGATAATCATTTTCTCCCTTTTAAAGAGACTGGACTGTTTTTCAAACATAAACTTCAAAGCTTTTAGTGGATCACATGTGACTTTGTGGTTGGTCTCTGATTGTACAGAGGAGTACACTTGTTCTAAGAGAGTTATTGACTCATTTCCTGTATTGCCTCCCACAGGACTGATATCCCATCCATTTCTTACCCCTAAAACATCAGAGAGCATACAGCTGTAGGATACATAGGGGTGTGAGTCTGAATATGCACTGGTGAGGGAAAATGAAAATGTTGTTGCCAAAATTGACCAAAGCGGTTACTTAACTCACGATTATTGGTACCATACCTGCAAAAGGAAGAGCTAAAGGGCTATCCCCAGTCAAATAATAATACACCAACCCCACACCCACCTCCATCACACATAGGTTCATCCAGCTAAAGACAGTTTGGCACTCTGTGCCCTTATAGCAGCAACGAGGCAGAGGGGGCATTTAGTTTCCAGAGTGCAGTATCAATATATTTTCTCACTGAGCTTCTCTTCTTTCGTGGAGAGGTAGTATTCAGTTATGTCCATGAGCTCTTCCATAGTCTTCCAGAAATATTACACAATAACCTGACAAGAGATTCTAGTAGTTAGATAATTACAAGTAGTTAGATAATTACAAGAGTCAATCTCAACAACATAATCTGTCAAAATCCTACCCAACTGAAGAAAGCAGATCATCTTCCCAGAAGCATCCAATGCATGTAAGTAGACTGGCCATGAGCTTTTGAAGTGCCAGTTTCTACATTTCTTAGATCTAATGTGAACCTATATTGAGCAAATAGGCGTTAATCAAAATCATAATAAGCTTTCTGCGCTTCTTTAAACAATAATTACACTACAATATGATTCCATTCCTGTTGAGATGAGCAATACCTAAGCGTGATATATTCAAATATTAATGTAGAAGTGTCTATCTTTCAGTAAAATTGAAAGAAAACTATTGAAAGGTGATGCAACCATTTTAATTACACTGCAAGATCTAATAAAACACAGTCAACTTGTTCAAGGGTATGGAAAAGTTACAAGCCAAAGCCAGACATAAATTCACCCTCCAAAAAGTTTTTTCAATGTTAGCAAATTTTGTTTTTTTATTTTAAGAATTTTATTCAAAATAAATTAACAATCAGTTCCTTTGAAAAACAAGTGGACATTTATAATTCCCACATTCTAAGCAGAAATAAAGTATAACTAAGCCTCTAACACTGGTTCGTGTCCATCTCTGTAAATATGAGCCAATTTAAAGCTATATTTTAATTATACAAAGGTCCAAAAAAAAAGTATAATTTATGCTTTCATTTGTCAATTAGTATTTTGTATTGCCTAGGCAGCAAACAAGATTGACTCAAGTGAAATGAATGTATCTGATGCCTAATTGTTAAGTTAACATTTTATTAAACTGCTTTACTCATTGTTATTGTATGTACTTCAATGCTGGAAAGCAATATAATGAGCTGCAAATTCCTTTGCCAATGAAGCAGTAATTAATTCTAGATCTCACTAACGTGTTCTTTGGTGTTAGCACCACAGGACATAACAAGTTTCACCTTTGTACCCAACAGTTACAGGTTTAATTGTTTCCTGTTCTGTGGGTTGAAGCTTCTATACATAAGAAGGCTTTATTTTTAACTCTGAAAAAATATACTGTGTCAGTTGGGGGTTGTTAGTCTAAATTAAACTTGAAATATAAGACCAAACTCTGAATGTGTATTATGTTTCACCTTAGCATATATCACAGTATACGAAACTGCTTTAAGCTTTTTCAGCATGTACATAAATACCATATTCTTAATCAAATGCTTCATTTTATACAATACATAAGGTCCTTAAAAGTTAATAAAGGCACTATATATTGTATGTTCTAAATATACAAATATAAGGCTAAGCTATAAACTTAGGCTAGTTAGCAAAGAAGAAGAGGAAAATAAAGTCTCACTTTGTAGAAATCCTGCAGAAAAAGAAGGGTAGTCAATGTGATTTTTGTAAAGGTCAGCTTTGTCACCAGTGATGCCACTGTGTCTATACTCTCCATAAACTTCAGAAATCCCTTATTGGAAGGTAGCTTACAGTACATGTTTGAATTCAGCTTTGTAGGTAATAAAAATAAACATTTAAATGTAAATTTTACAGTAACTACTTTCTCATTTTTAATTAATTTTTCCTCTCTGCTCTTGACAACCCTTGTAATATAGTTCATTAATTAAAATATACCTGTATGATATTCTTAATTAAAGAATTCTAATGCAATACAAAATAGATATGTAATCAGTAATCAGACTAAAGTACTATTAACACATTGTTGTTATTTTATATTTTAATTTATTTTGATATTGTAAATTCTCACCTCTACTAAGAATATATGTATTATTTTATTCTTAAAAGCAGAATCAATTTGATGTCACTCAAACTTTTTTTAAGTAGAAAATTGAATTTTTATTCTTTATTTGGTTATTCATTTAATCTGTTTTACAAGCTCTGGTATTCCACTGCAGGTTCATTCCTGGGCCTTTCCCAATGGCACTGGACACAAAGAAGCAGCCACTCATACAGGGCCAGTGTGAGGTCACAAAGTATTTTAAATGTCACATTTGTGCGATTTGGGAGAAAACTCACATAATCACAGGGATGACCAGCCAACTCTCCACACACAGCAATGAATCCTGGTTTCTTGATGTATGAAGCAGCAGCATTGATCTACAGTAAGTTGTTGTCTTATTTATTTTTAAATTTATTACTAATCATTAATTTTTTGATGTATTAAATAATCATTTTAAAAAAATGAAGGAAATGAAGCTTATACTTCATATTTTTCAAAATACACAAAAAATATACGTCCTCAAGTATCACATATAGGATTTACAAAAAAAAAAAAAGTGTATTTTGTTTACAGATCTTTAAATGACTTAGAGACCTCTCAGAAAACTAAACTAGCTTACATATTATATTTTTCTTATTACTTTACCCTTACAGCCTAACAGGCACACTTAGGGACAGGAGCCTGTGCCTGCAAATACAGAATGCAGGCAATACAAAGAACTGAATACAGGTTTAAGTAAAGTGACAGCTGCCATCAGAGATAAGGTAATTCTCATAAAAAGCTGCAGCTAAGATCAAAGCCTTTGCCTGCAGAATCATACTGAAGGGATCCAATTTTTAAAATTCCTTTTCTTGGCTTTTTTGACCTAGTGGTTATTCCATTAGTTTTGTTTGGTAATGGTCTACCTGGTTCCTGGGAAATACTGCTCTTATACTCCATTCTAGGTTCATCATCCATTTTCCTGCTAGAGCACTATTTTCTCAGAACTACACTTTCACGAACAACTGAAAACTACAGCAAAAATATCACTGTCTGTATAAGTCCCAGAAGTGTCAAAGGAGAAACTGAGGTTTCACTGTTTTACACCTCATTTTTAATTCTTTGCAAAACAAAGTTCAAATTATTGCACAAAACCCAATTTAAGTAAAGCAGTAATGGAGCAAGCAAGAGATAAGAATCCAAGTGGAATACAGAGACAAAATCAGGAACAGAGCAGAAGATTAGAGTTTTAACTGTAAGAAGAAATCCGGAAGTGAAATATAATAATCATTAATTAAAGTTCATACAAAAGATGAAAAGCCATAAAAAATACCAGTTCCTTTCACAGCAGTGGCAATGCCATTAAAGATGTAGTGTTTTATATTGCAATCTCCATAATGACACAGGCTAATGGAACATTAAATGCTCAACCACAAATCTAGAAAGTAAATGAAGAAGGTTTGGTTGGTGTTGGAGAATTGGGATTACTGGGTAATATAATTGTCAAAAAATACCTTCCAATAAATATGAATTCTCTTATTATATTCATTTTTCTATTATATTTAGAGGTTACATGGGTTTTCTCTGCTTTTGTCATTCTTTCCTCTTTATCTCTTTCTCTTGGATGTGGATTAAATCCTGTTTTGTTTTTACCTTTGCAGTTTTGTTTTTCCTTTGTTTTCTCTGGTTTGTTTTTGAGGAAAATTGTTGTATCTCTTAAGTTATTATAATTTGTTTGATTGACTAGTAATAACTCAAAATGACATGTACATGGACCATTAACATACTTAAAAATTGTCTTAACAGTTAGTCTTTGGAAATGTCTGTTGTAAAACAACTAGAGAACTGTACAAACATAATGTCTTTGTATCTTATGAACAATTACGCTTCAATTGCAATGACAATTTTTCCCCACTTTCATCAAATCAGACATTTTGCTAAAAGAAATGCACTCAATTTTCCAAACACCTCCCACCCATTTCTATTCCAGAAGAAATACTGATCATTCTTAAAGACTCAGACAACATCTGAACAGTATATAAAAACATCTTAAAGTCTCTTCCTTTCAAAGATCCTAGAGTACAGTGGGGAATAAACTTAATATCTCAAAAAATGAGTGGAAGGCAGTCATTCACAGAATACACTCCAACTCCATATGTGCAAAACATTTAATCACTGAACTTAAACTGTTTCATCAATCACATTTATCTCATTTAAAATTGCCCAAAATGTATCCAGGGCAAGATCCAGCCTGTGAACATTGCAATCTAGCTCTTGCCTCACTGGGCCACATGTTTTGGGCCTGCACCAAACTAACATTTTTGAATGCCTATCAGATAGTCCTAGTGTCACAATCACTTGTAACCCATTAACAGTAATGTTTGGTGTAGATGGGCTTTAAAGTGATGAAGGACAAATTGATTTTAGTTGCCTATGCCACACTACTAGCACGAAGACTAATCCTGTTTAACTAAAAGAATCCCAAGCCACATTTTTATAAGTCAATTGGAATTGATATTCTACTGTTTGAAATTGGAAAAAAAACAGTTTCTCGCTTAGAGGATCTTTTCAATTTTCTTTTTAATTAGATTTACACAATACACTTTTAGAATAAGTACTGTAATTGTATTAGGGGAAAGTTTTCCTTCTTTTTTTTCCTAACTATTTTTCCCAAGACTCTCCACTCTTTCTCTCAGGTGGTGGTTGAATTCTGTTTGGTTAGATTTTGTCTTTTTTTTTATTCCAGCATCTTTTTTTAACTTTCTGATATATATATTTTTTACTTTTCTTCTTTTTTTCTAGATTGACCCATCAATTGAAAAACTCTGATCTGGTCACTGCATTTTAAATGTTTTTTAAATTTTAAATTTAAATTTTCTGCGGTGGGTTGGCACCCTGCCCAGGATTGGTTCCTGCCTTGTGCCCTGTGTTGGCTGGGATTGGCTCCCGCAGACCCCCGTGTCCCTGTGTTCGGATTCAGAGGGATGGAAAATGGATGGATGGAAATTTAAATTTTAAATGGTATAGAAGCTGTGTTAGGCATCATCCTGGATTAGAGATATAATGCTGCTTGCTAAAGTAAAATTCAATAAAATGAGCACATGTAAGATCAGTTGGGTGATTATTATCACTTGTCATTTAGGAAGCTTTGCTCATTAAATCATTAAAGCCATATTCAATATCTTATATATAACAGATCACAAAGGAAATGTAAAAGTTCAGCCAAAATGTGAAAGTTTTTGTTTGGTCTAGTGAAAAGTTAAATACTGGCTTTTCAGAAGTAAACACTTTACATGTAACAAGAGTTACTTTGTTCATTTCTTTATTCACTTACTTACATCACCAATCTAAAATTTAGAGTCAGAGAAGGCTAGAATGTCAACAGAACAAAGTAAAATGAAAATGTCAACCGTATTAACAGGTGCCTGTCAGTCACTGTTCACACACAAATCTTTGCTCACTCATATCCAGCCAATTTAACAACCAGAATTACTCATGTTGTGGTTTGTGACAGGGGCTTGGCGTCCTTACCTAGCCGGGACGCCCCTGCACACTATATTCAGGGGGAACAGCCATGGACGTTGCAGTACCTCCCCTGAATGCTAGTTGGCCACCTCCCTGAGGTAAAACAGTGTATTGAGTTCCTGCAGGGCATCCTGGGAGTTGGAGTTGGGTGCAGCCCTGTTGGGTCCCGCAAGTACCGCCAGGGGGCGCTGTATTTGGTTCTCCTGAGCCCATGTGTGCAGCCACCCAGAAGTGAAGCAGGAAATCAGGGATCAAGCACCTGGAGCACTTCTGGGTGAACTATAAAGGGAGCCAGCGACCACCACTCAGGGGCCAGAGTCGGGTGGAAGGAGGATGAAGCTTGGTGAGGAGTGGTGGAGTGAGAAGAAGAAAGTATTTATTGTGTGCTTGGGATTGTGTTGGGCTAGTGAGACACGGGGAAGACATGTCTCACAGCTGAAGAAAAATAAAAACTTATTTAATTTTATACGTGCTTCCTGTGTCTAATCTGTGTCGGGTCGGGTGCTATATAGCGTCTTTCTTAGAGGTTGTGTATCATAGCAATGGCAACCAATGAAAAACCCTTTGAGATATATTGAGTGATTGCAAACTCCACATAGAAAGGGTCTGAGCTGGGATTCAGGCCCAGTTTTATAGAACCAAGAGAAAGGCCATAATGTCATTCCAGTTGCCATTTATTGAAGTGCAGTGCATATTGCTGCCACCACGCAGATCAAGCATTCTGGGGTTTAGTCCCACATCTAGATGTAGACAATGTGAGATTTGCACAGGGTAATACAGTTTCTCTCAAAAATCCCCAAATCCATGCAGATTAGATAAGATTAACTTTTCCAAATTGGCCACATGTGTGTAATTGTACCTTACAATTCACTAGTGTCCTGGCCAGGTCTGTTTATAACCTTGTGCTGTGTGCTGTCCCTGGTGACCCTGAGTGGATTAAGTGGATATGAGAATGTTATGTGCACATAAAACAAATATATATATAATGATCAACTGTGCGTGTATCAAGTTAACTACAGTTAATTTGAATAAGTTCAGCTATGGCCTATTGAATCTACTGTATAAAAAGTAGCTAGGACCAAGGCCTATTTTTTAAGTAAAAAGAGGTGGCACACAAAAAATACAAGCAGCAGAATTTAAATAATCTTCAGAGATGTTGTTGGAGGCACATAGGGTACATCAGCTGCCTCAATACATAAAAAGAAGGCTATATAACTGAGAATGTTGTTAACAAAACCGTATGAAGAGAATGTGAAATAATATTTGCAAACACGCTTTACTTTATCATGCACAATCAGATTTCTAATGTCAAGCTATGAGCATGTTATAAAGCAATAAAAAAAGATCATAATCATTTAGCACAATTAAACTAATTTCAAAGAGCTCTTACATTTGAATTAATAATTGCAGTTACTTCCACTACTGCACATTTTATACTGTGTATTCATTACAAAAACAGACTGACATAATTGTTTTAGAAATATATGTATAAAAATGCAGGAACTTCAATACTGCCAAATACACACCTACATAAATATTTTATATAAGAAGCTTGCAAAGGCAAAAAATGCAGCATTCATATGATGTGACATATTTGATGGAAAGGAATTGAGTTCAGCTGAGATATTACCGTAGATACTCGCGTATTAGTCGATCTCGCAGATAAGTCAAGTCTATTTTTAAGCCAAAAATTACAAAATTTGTTATGACCCGTGTATAAGTCGAGGGTAAAACTTTGTTTTTTTCATGGCCCATTCTCTTAATAAGTACGGTCTTCTCACCAATACCTGCTACAGTTCGATTCCCCAAATGTCATTGGCGTTTCATCCATGTTACCAATGTTATTGAAGTCAAAGTCATGCTTTTGTCTTTGCTTGATAATAAATTTATGAAAGGAACTGACCTTTTCTTCTAGATCTTTCGGCCGGTTCTGCGCGATTTTTGTTCGCTGACGAAGGCACAGCCCATATCTGTTCATAAACCGCGTACACCAGCCAGCCGATGCTTGAAATTCCAACAAAGGCTTATGTGATGTTATGAGTCCACAGCTCTCTTAGCAAAGGCCGTTTTAGTTTTTAAATAAATAATCACCGCGCTCGCGACTTAGCGAGCCGCAAGGCGATCTGCTATGTGGGCGCTTCTCACCTAGTGCACAGGTGAGGGACTGCCCACATCCGTGATTGTTCCTGTGGCTAATGTGCTGCAGCTGCTGTGTCCTCTCTGCATATAAAGAGAAGCGTGAGTCAGTTAGAGAGGAAGGAAAAACGGAGTAAAAAAAAAAAAATAAGGAAGAGAAAGAAAGACGGAGGTGGCTGGAGAAAGCAGGAGAGAGAGAGAGAAGGTGTGCGAGTGGACGAGCGAGTGAACGAGCGCTCGCAGGCAGCTGTGTGGAAGCCTGGGAGTTAGGCCGGGTTTTTAAAGGATTGTTTTTCTGTTTTATTGATTTTTAAACCTCCATGTTTGCTTTATGGATTATTTATTTGATGAAAAGTTCTTTTGAATCACTTTATTGTTTACTTTGAACACTGATTTTGATTGACTGACAGTTTTAAATAAAAGCACTGTGCACTGTGCCATTACCCAAATTCTATGGAAAATTGTGTTGCCCCGTGTCGACCCTGTTTTTTTAATGAGTTTTATGGCATAAGTTTTTTGACTTATACGCGAGTATCTATGGTACTGTTCTTAATAGCTTAAGTTAAAATGAAAAAGGTCAATTAGACTTTAGCTCAGAAAAGAATGTGGGAACTGTTACATGCTAAAAATCTGTTTTAGTTCTTGCAACCTTGCACAAGACTGAATAAAATAAAATGTCTTCTTTTAGTAACATAAGAAATCCATACTAGTACTGTTTACCTAACAGGTCAATTTTAAGAAACTCTTTATAGCATTTCAATATTTTTGCACTACAAATTCAGACTGCATTCAATGAAGTAGCTGGACCAATGATGAAAGAAATGAACAGTATTTGAATGAATGAATGATCTTTATCGTCATTGTCACAGGTACAACGAAATTGGAAGATGTCTCTGGTCAGTGCATTATCACATATAAAAAAAAAAAAACGAGTAGAATATAAACAAACATTATAAACAAACATTCAATAGTGCAAATTGCATAAGTCAGTGCATAATTCATACAGCTGTTATGTGACCATTATCTGCTTTTAGTGGCATTAAGACGTGTTATTGCAGTTGGGTAAAAACTATGTTTGAGCCTATTTGTCCTTGCATGTATTGCTCTATACCGTTTGCCTGACGGCAGCAATTCGAATAGGGAGTGTCCAGGGTGTGAGGTGTCCTTTATGATGTTATGGGCTTTTTTGAGGCAGCGGGAGCTGTGTAGATCTTCTAGTGTGAGGAGAGGGCAGCCGATGATCCTTTGGGCAGTGTTGATGACTCCCTGAAGTGCTTTCCTCTGAGCCACTGTGCAGCTAGCGTACCATATGCATATGCAGTATGTTAGGATACTTTCTATAGAAGCTCTGTAGAAGGACACCAGCAGTCTCTGTGTGATGTTATTCCTAATGAGTACTCTCAGGAAGTACAGTCTCTGTTGGGTCTTTTTCAGCAGCTCAGAGGTGTACACACTCCAGAATAGGCTTTCCTCTATGTTGACTCCCAAGAACCGGAAGTCTGCCACCCTCTCCAAACAGTCACCGCTGATGATTAGTGGTTGGACTTCTGTCTTGTTTCTTCTGTAGTCTATTATGAGTTCTTTGGTCTTTTTAGTGTTTAGGAGGAGGTTGTTATCCTTGTACCAAGAAGACAGCTGCTCCAACTCATCTCTGTAGGCAGACTCGTCTCCCCCAGATATGAGCCCCACCACGGTAGTGTCATCTGCAAATTTCACAATGGTGTTGCTCTGGTGGGCGGGGGTGCAGTCGTGTGTGTAGAGAGAGTAGAGCAGTGGACTAAGCACACAGCCCTGAGGTGACCCAGTGCTGAGGCTTAGGGTTGGTGATGTGTGACGGCCCACTCTCACTCTCTGTCTGCGGCCAGTGAGGAAGCTGTTGATCCATCTGCAGGTGCTGTGAGAAAGCCCCAGGTCTTTTAGTTTGACATCCAGTTTGCAGGGAAGAATGGTATTGAATGCAGAGCTGTAATCTACAAAAAGCATGCGTACATTGCTTCCTTGCCTCTCCAGATGTGTTGCGGCGACATGGAGTGCTATGGCTATGGCGTCCTCAGTAGATCGGTTCGCTCTGTAAGCAAACTGGTGGAGGTCAAGGCTGCGGGGTAGGGCTGCTGTAATGTGATAACGGACCAGCATTTCATACTGGAGAGTGCACTTTGGCAAAGACTGCACAGATGTTACAGTTTAATTCCCAACAACATCTACTAGTATGCTATACAATGTTAGGGCTTCCAATTTTATGTGTCAGTCACTATTATTAACAATACTGCTGTCTGTCACATTGAAACTTAAAAACTATAATTACTTCAGTGTTCCGGTTACTAAAGTATACTTTTCATGTTCAATGAGAAGTTAAGTAGAGAATTATTAGCTAAAGTGGTCAACTTCACATGGCTTTCAGTAATGTCTATAGGATTATTAACAATGTGAGAGTAGGTATACTGCAATTATTTTTATATCTTTTGGATTTATGACTTGGATGCTGAGCTGTTTGCAAAAATGTTATAAAACTTAAACACCTGGAAGAATGAAAACTTTGTAACTGTGCTCTTATGAAGCTATTTTACGAGTTATAAAGACACCACATTCTCAGGCATATTCTTTTAATTCCTTAAATCGTTACCTTTTTTTAAAACAATGCAGCAGAGAACTTTACTTGATATAGTTTTAAAATTACACAAGAACATAATTAACTACCCACACATTGCCTGAGTACACTTTTTCCAGCCCCTCTTCCTGCCACACCAGGGGCCTCATTCATAAACAGTGAGTTTGCACAGAAATGTTGCATAAGAACGTTTCCACATTTAAATTAAAGTGTAAAGCCACGCACATTTCCACAGCACCTCATACCTTGTCGTACGCAAGTTCTCCGCTCAGTTTTGCAGACTGGCGGCACCCAGCGTCAAAGCAGTGCTTCTGTTCCTGTGTGGTTACTCTTTATTTTCCTGATGCGGCTTTATAAATACACTGAAACTAACCGCATATTGTTGATTAGTGTAATGCATCTGATTGTAGTTAACTTGTAACAATATAATGGTCTAGGGAACAGCCATAGTATTCCAAATACCATAACTGCTTTAGGGTTCTTACTCTCACTGCACCATCTTCTTCTTATTATTTTTCTTATTTCAGCTGCTCCGTTTAAGGGTTGCCACAGTGGATCATCTTTTTCCATATTACTCTCACTGCACCACTTGGAGTATTTATATCACTGTATCTGAGTGGGGAATCACAGCAGCAGCTGATTGGAAGGAGAATTATCGGTATTACAGCATCAAGCCCACGCCGCCTCAGCCATGGCAAAACGTTTCAAAGCCTTTCCTGTATGGACCTTGCGGTTCAGAAACAGTTGTATCTCAAGAACTATAAACGCACTCAATCAGTTGCTCCTTGTAGAACTGTTTGTACTTATAAGTACAATTACCCCACTGTAAACTTGCACTACAGTTATAATATTGCACAATCTGCGCCACTTTATAAAGCGCGTATTTACATATGATGAGGGTATCATTTTTAAGATGAAATGCAGCAAAATATGTTGATTATATTATATAGACAAAACTTTAACTTCATTTAAATAATCTGTATTGTTAATAATTAAACATGTGAAGACACGGTGCCGCAGTGCTAGCAGGTTCACGTATTGTTCCTGCCTTGCGCTGTATATTTGCTGAGGCTGGTGCAACACTGGAAGGATAGATGGATAGAATAATTAAACACGTACTATGAAGATATTTCAATGTTCCTTAAAAGTTTTGAAGAATCGTTGTTGTAAGCTTACAGATGGCTTAACGTCTATTACAGAGCTGATTGTGTGTTGATTGGGTATTTGGGGAAAGAAAAGAAAGGACAGGAATTGCAGGTTAGTAAGTTTGAAAGAGACAGTACTGCAGCAATAAATTATTTCATCGAAGGCACAGCATCATGCTGTGTGAGACATAAACAATCACTGCGCCATCGTGTTTCCATGTTTAATAACATGCTTTCATTCCAATTATCATGAAAATAATACCACGTATACATCTCAGTATTTTAATTATTCAGAGAGCTGTAATATCACGAATGTAATGGATTCTGTGTCCTGTCGGAGAAAGAGAAAGAACGGAATCATGTAGTGATTCACACACATAGAGCACATTGAAGATCAAACACAAAACAAAGCATTTAACATGCTACTTTAGTTATGATGGGATTTGAGAAACTAGTAAATTAAATGATTTTAAGATGAAGTTTATGATGTTCTACTTTAATGACAAAATAAACTACGCGATTAAAGTGGAAATTTCGAGATTAAAGCTGACATTTCGTGCTTTTTTCCCACTGTGTGCCTATTTTTTTGTCTGTACTGTAATAAGCTCAGACAGTGGGCTACAACTCGCCTTTTCACTGCAACTTTGATATGTGTCTTCTTTTTTATTTTGGCACTGTGCAACTTTGTGAACGTGAGCTTTCGAGTTTCTCTGACATGCTATGTCACTCGATCAACTTCCTTTTGTTGATTATACCACTGTTTAAATCAACAAATTGTATGCTTTTCCTTTGCCTCCACTTGGTATTCCCTGAAATTCTTATATTTTCCCCCGTGCTTTTCCCCATTGTCTTTTCACAGAAGGCTGAGCTTAAGAGCGATTTATATTGATTTGCATATTCATAGAGGCGCAATTCTGGGAGGAATTGGGGGCGGGACAGAAGGCGCGTGCACGAGTGTTACTTTTAACGCTGATCGGGATTTATGGAGCGGAAGAACATGGAAGCTGGAGTACGCACAGATTCCTGCATCTAGATTTTTCTGTACGTAAGCAAATTTTGGCTTTTGTGCCTATGTCATGTTATAGTTAGCATTCTACGCACGGCGTTATGCATGAGGCCCCAGATACAAACCAGTTATCCCTGGATGTGACACCACAACTGTACAGGCCTTTTTCACTTTTTCAAATGGGAATAAATATGCGTTTCTTACATTTAACAAGTTAGCAGCTTTGTTTTTTCTGGGGCATAGAATAATGCAAAATAATTGTAATCGTAACAAAGTCAATAACATCAGAAGCAATGTTAGGCACAATTACCTTAACAATATGGTCTAATGCTATTTTATAGAGAAAAATATCCTGAGGAGGTTTACAGCTACAGAACTGAGGCACAATTATATCTGTGTGCATTCTTCACAGGTAGAAGTACAGGTGGATTAAGTGATTTGTTCTGTATCACAAAGTGAGTTAAAAGTTGGAAAGGGATTGGAAAGTTTGGGATATAAATTTACTCTCTTACCTTTTAGACCCAACTGTATGTCGAGAAATGAATTCCAATGCTACAGCAAGGCATGCTGTTTCCCTAACATGGACAGTTAAGAGTGTAACTTTGATTTCAGTTTTGGTGGACATTTCATAATAAGTTGGTTAGTTTACTTATGCCTAGTAAAAATGCCAAGAATCTGTGATCTCCAACCTTAAATTCAGAAAGCAACGTGTTACATTCCATCCTATTTAGGTGTGATAATATAAAAGATATGTAATTTAAGTTTAATTTAGAGTAAAGTGCATTTGTAAAGCTAATTTGCAATATATATTTGTAAGGTGTTATGTTTGTAGCAGGCATTTGTATGAATCTTTTTTTTATGTATTAGTGCAAGTGGTTTAAGCTTTCATAATAAACATATGTTTTCTATTCCATGAGAAAACTGTTGCAAATTGAAGTGGTTGCAAATCGTGTTGATGGGCTAAAATAATTAAAACTTTCATAGTAAAACTTAGAGAAAAAATAAAGATATTTATTTCAGCAATATAAATGGGCCAATTATTGCATCTACAGTATGTGTGATTAACAAACAAATCAAATGGTTTCTATAAACAACACATTACAATATATCTTCTAGCACTGTAGCTATACAAATAAATTACCTCAACAATTATACTTAATGAAAATTCAACTAAATAGACACAGTCTATTAGAATTAAATGTAAGTGCTAGATTTCCTTTAAACAGAACACTCATTAAAGACTGATCATTTTTATAAACACTCAGCAAAATTGTTTTTTAATTTGTTTACATCACTGGAAATGCACAATATATTTTGATTAATGTATTGCCACTGATTTAAAGTCAAGAAATAATTAGTAGCTGGGTAATGAAGTCTATAGCACATTATAAGGTATTCATTTGGAAAAATGCATGACTGCATTCCATGTAAAAACCCTTTATTACCACATTTCTGAGATTATATTGAAGACCAGTATAAAGATACCTGTTGAAAAGCTATTAAAGGTATGAGTATTCAAACTTTGGATAATTGGAAACATTGATATAAGTTATTATTATAACCATAAACTTCTTTGCCTGTTTCTCCTAATAGTGTCCTATCTACAGTACCTCCTAGGTCAGTGAATTGTTACTATCTCATAAGAGAACAGTATTAGGATGGGTTATCATGGACAGTCAGATGTAATGAGGATTTGATAACCATTTGCATACGGATTTTTATTTTCCTTTACATTTTATTGTAAATGTCTCAATATGTTTAATAAAAAAATTGTAGTAAAGGTATCATGGGAAATACATATACAAATGTAATAATTGTAGTAAGGTTTAATACATCAGAGAGACCATGCTCTCTGCCATGGCTATGACCCTTCCAATGAGTTGCATGGCCCAGAAACTTTTGCAAAGCACCCAGGATACCTTGGGATTGCTTTCCATTGTAACAGAGCACGATTACTGAAAAGTGTGAGTTCTTCTTTTTAACCAGCTAAATTCCAAATGTTGCATCGTTACTTTTAGTGCCTTGGTTTCGTAGACTCCACTGCTCCTATCTCTGCCACAATTTCCAACTCTCTTACATAACTGGATGGTCCACTTTCATGTTCCTTTTCAACAGTAGGTCCCTTTTATTTATTGTCTGTGATCTTAGAGTAATTTGCAGAATGGGCAGGAAGTCAAAATATAAAAGACAGGTACAAATACAGGTACTTCAGACCAAATTCAGAATTCAATATTTGATGCTTCTTATGCAATGGTGTCATTGTGATGAAAATGAGAAAAGGCCATTGAAATTTATGATAGGCAAAAAATAGGAGTGACAAATACGGAAACAAGTCTTTTCAGCCTTCAGCAATACATATTTTAATCTGTTTTATTTTTCATTGAGACTTTCATCAGAGTTTCCAATTTGTGAATGTGTTTTCATTTTTAATAATGTATCTGTCTCCACAAATATTTTCAACATGATTGAAATCTCCTGGTCAGTCAATATCTGGCCTAATGACTTTATTAATGTATAAATGAGTATTGATATTGGTATGTGTTTGCCCTGTGATAGACTACCTGATTTCTGTCTTATGCCTGATGCAACTGGAATAGGTTTCAGCCCTTTAATGGAAAAAGTAATCTCAGAAAATGATTTTAAAAACTGTTGTGTTTCTTACATCAGTCACTATAATTTTGAAAGACTACAAACATTGGACAGCTTTTTTCTTCAGTAGTATGTTGACATTCAAGTATTACACCATGTCAATTTAAAAAGAATTCTTCAACCAGAAAAAAGAGCAAAGATGGAAAGCGCCTACAAGTAAATTATGCACAAACATTAAAAAGTTTTTCTTCACACAAAAAAGCAACAGATAAATGTATTTGTTGCACTGCTGACAATTGTACTTTGGAGACATTTAAATCTGTATTTGATAACAAAAACTGGCTGATTAACTTTCTTTGGGTGAATAGCCTGTCAAAACTGCTATTGTTATCTTATATTAAAAATCTAAATTTTTAGATCCTGTTTGTGGTTAATTGGTTTGTTCATATCTAATTTCTAACGATTTGTTTAAAACTACAAGCTGGTTAAATCTATTTAATTACATTTCAGTTATTTTTGCACAACCAGACCAATCTGTGCAAACTGGTGGTCAAGGTCCAAGGTGGCAATCCAAGCAGCTGGCACTAAAAGCTTATTTAAAATTCCCACACATAAAAACAAACCCAAACTCATTTAAAGCATAGCACATTAATACGAATTTTTAAAAATGCATTGTTAAAACAAGCAATAAATAATAGTCCGTTAAAAGTTTTATATTGAAAAAGCCTTTCTGGCTTTTGTACATGGGTTCTTTTAATGTCTGGTACAAACTCTGTGTTGCTGTTCTTCCATCTTCATTCCTCACTACCACTATTTCATTCCATCACTGCCACCTAATTGTGATTCTTGGGTTACCTGCAGCTGGCATAATCCGTTTTTGCTTCTGCATATCAATAGTCACAACCGGAATGGCTAGGGCTATGAGGACACATAACAACACAGACTGATGCAAACCAAATTGCTTAGTGTATTTATTAAATACAACGAACATTATCAAAAACAAATTACATTGCAGTTTCTTCTTTCAATAAATAAATAATCCCATAAAACAGTGATTTTTCTCAGAGGGAGTTAAGATCAGTTATTAGACATATATAAATGAAAAACGTATGTATGGAGCAGTCCGCTTGCACTTTTACATTTTTTTGCATGCACCTTACTTCTCACGACAAAAGACCTGTGTGCAGCAAACACTGCCACGTAACAACGACATTGTGCTAATGACACAGATGAATAGACACTATGTTGAAATAAAGCAAATGTAGCTACTCAACAAAGTGCAAGTGAAACACCTCAGCAACAAAAGGCAAAGCTGTGAAGTTTTCACTAAAAACATTACCTATCTGGGGGAATTTTCTCGAGACAAAGATTTATAGGACTCATATGCCAGTGATATTGCTAAGATATGGTATTGCCAGTGTCTTCTGAACGAAAGCCAGTGGGGCAGCAAGCTCAGGTGGGTCCACATCCTTGGCACTGGGTAATTCCTAACGCCTCTACAAGTTACCGAATATTGTAAAACTGCTAGAGAGTCTTCAGTTTGTTTATTGTCCTGAAGACCCCACACAGCTAGTCAATAAATAAGCAATAAATAATCTTAAGGAATAAAAAAAGGAATAAAATCAGATAAATAAAATTGGGGCTTTTCTCTCCTCTGCAAACCTTGGAGCCTTATTGATTTTTCTCTAAACCCCATAACACACAGTTCAACCATCAGATCTCTTAGGTTAGATTAGATTCGATACAACTTTATTAATCCCGTACGAAAATTTAAATGCATACAGCAACAGTATAAAAAAACAAAAACACAGAAACACAGAACAGATAATACAATCAATCGATAAATAAATTTAACAAGTATATCTGGTGGAAGCATTGAATTGCCTGATAGTAGTGTGCTGATGGAATAAATTGTTCATACTGTGTGAAGTTTTTGTATTATAGGACTGTACAGCATTATATAGTGTAGAACAAACTGTGTTTATGGCCTCCTTTTTGTGTACTCTAGCAACTTGTTTTAGGATAGTCAATTACTGAATTGTGTGTCATCTTTTGTTTAGAAAATCCTTGAAATATGCAAGACACACTCCTCATGAGGTCATCTTTATTGATGAGACAGGCTTCAACCTCATTTAAAGAAGGAAAAGGGGGAGGGACATAATTAGCCAACAGGTCCTTGTGAATGTCCCTTTGCCAGCAAGGGGGGAATGTGACAGCATGTGCCACCAGGGGTCCTTCACGGACATGCAATCCTTGGTGCATACAACTCCATGCTTCTACTGGCTTTCCTCAATGGTCTCTGAGATTATGTATAACAACTTACCTTGAGGGAGCCAGCACAATCAGAGCAGCCATGGTATGTTGCAATTTGGGGCAATGTCAGTTTCCACTGGGCTGCTCTGGTTTATGACTGGTCCCCCAACAACCCTTGATTCAGCAACATCTTTAAGCCTGCACATTCTCCTTTACTAAATGCTATAGAGGATTTTTTTTTTAACATGGTGCTGGAAGGACTATGACCAAGACCCCTACATTTGTGTTCACATCCTCCAGACCATTTAGGAGGCTTGTTTGGACTTCACAGTTGATGATTACCAGGGACAAATAAGGCATGCAAATTTTTTTTTTTTCCTCACTGCCTGGCCATGGCATGTGATGTCGATGAGACTATCCGGCCTGATGCTGACCAGAGAAGGGATGCTGTGGCTGAAGAGAATTTTCTTTTTCTTTCTAATTCTTTATGTATTACATTGCACATTAAAGGACATATTTTTTTTAGAAAATTTTTACATCTGTTGTTTATATAGTTTTCATTATGTAAAGACATTGTGGAGAGGCATAAGTAACATTAATCATTGCAATAACAGGTGTGGCGGTCGGCCACTTGTATGGACCGGGGGAGCAAGCCTGGTTAGGACAGTACCTTCCCTGGAACGCTAGATGACAGCCCCCCCTCGGTTGCAGCGGTGCCTAGGACAAGGCTTCATGGGAAATGGAGTTTGGTGCAGCCCTTTTGGGATCCATGGATGCCGCCAGGGGGTGCTGTAGCTGCTGCTGAGCTCTACAAAGCAGCTCTTCCACCACACCTGGAAGTGCTGCTGGAAAATGGTCATCAAGCACCTGGAGCACTTCCGGGTGCGTTATAAAAGGAGCCAACAGCCACTACTCCAGGAATCAGAGACGGGTGGAGGGAGACGAATGCTTGCCAGGAGGAGTGGAGGAGAAAAAGAAGAAGAAGAAAAGTAAAAGTATTGTGTTTGTGCTGTGCTTGGGACTGTGTTGTGGGCTCGTGGAAATGGGGAAGACATTCTCCATGAAGGGAAAGAAAATAAAAAAACGTTTGTGTGCTTTAAACCCGTGCCCTATGCCTGTCTGTGTCAGGGCTGATCTTTACACAGGTTTTTACAGTAGTGTTTTGAATTGATCTCAGTATGGTGTTAGGCTGTATTGCAGTGTATGTGTTTTGAGGGCTTTTGTGTGATGTCTGAAGGAAAAGTTTGGTTTTGATATAACGTTACATGGTTTTGACTGGAGAGTTTGGCTTGGACCAGGATGTTTGACGTTTGAGGCACTAATTTTAAATAGCTGTATGAAATAAACATTTACACAAGTAGTGAGATACTTAATTGGGTACTTACTTACAGACAAACTAAATTTGATACGTGTGCATGATATGTCATTTTTTGTAGTATCTTTATTAATTTTTCAAGTTCACTGAGTTGAATATTCAAATAATATTTGCTCAGCAAATAAATTAAGCCATATGATTCTCTGATCCTTTGGTTACTAACAATTGAAATATATGTTAGAAAACAAATCAAAAGAAAATGAGGGCTTTAAATAAATACAGTTAAAACATTCACATTTACACAAGAAACAAAATTGAAATAAGTTTGATGATTGATATGATCTGTCACTATCAACAACTGGTCACTAAAATTAAAAAGAAAATTAGTTATCCTGATTGAGTTCAAAGAATGAGCAACTTTTTAAAATATATTACATACTCAATATTGCAAACAAATCAAACTTGCATCCTTTTCCCTCCTTTTTCATCCCTAGCAATAATTCTCCTCTCTTCATTATTAAAATCTACCCATCTGATGTTTGCATTAGTGTTTTGCTTCCTGGTTAATTTGAAGATCCCATGCTGAAATTTTCTCTTCACAGCATGCATTCTCCAATAGTTTTAGCCATATCCTCTTGTGATTGAAGTGCCGACTAAATTCTCGTAGAAATTCAGGTTGTATCTTTTTCATTTAACTACTTTTTTCTTTAGAATTTTACCCGTGTAGAGTTATTATTTCTGATATGTATTGTAAGGATTCAGTTGGTGTCATAAAGCATATACATCCTAGGTCACTTGAGCATGAGAAAGTTACAAAGGAAATGACAATACAGAGCTGTTAAAAGCCAGCATGAATAAAGTGCTTATTTACAACAGTAATTGAAAACTGCAGAATGGCAGAATGAGTATAAACCTCTCCTCTTGGGAAACTGTATTTATAGACGCCAATAAAAAGTGTCATGAAAAAAGTCAGAGAAGTTATCAAAAAAAAAAAAAAATAGGCAGCAGATGCTACTTAGGAAAAAAAGAGAAATCTCATAAAATATCCTCTTAGTAAATTTCCTGCAGCATACTCAGAGGAGATAACAAAATAATAACAATCATCAACATATATAAACAAGAGACATGTCAGACTCAGAATTTTTCAAGAATTAAAGAAAATCATTACCTTGCCCCCAAAACCCTTCTCTCCATAAATCATTTTAGTGAGCCGTCCCTTTGCTCAACTCATATCACTAATTCTTTGAACTGTTTTGGGAAATGTGTTTTCTTCAACTGCAGCTTATATGTGTAATTATTAATATATATGCTGCATTGAATATTTGAAGCATTTTTGTTATTGACATTACATATTATGGATAGGCAAACCAGTTCACCGCTAAATATTACTAATTATTAGTAGTAGTAAAATTAACATTTAAAACTTTCAACATCACACTTATCACTTGTTCAAATTTAAATTATTGTCAACAGTTGTATAATACCAAACTGTTCAAATTGTCAACTGCTTGTGTGTTTACATCAGTTTTAATGTATGTTTTGTGCTTTTACAAATGGTTTCTGCTACCAGTACCTGAGCTAAAGTGTATTTTCCCACATTCAGGTTATCTCACGTACACCTGACTGACCTATGACACTGCAGTAGCACATTTCTTAAACTGCAAGTATACACCAAAGTAATCCTCATTTTTGCTGATGCAGCCTTTCCAAAGTTGGCCTCTGGTGGTCTCTAAGCAAAAATGCTTGCAGACTGTAAGTACCATCTTGTGCTCCTATTTCTCACAAAGGCACTTTGTATATTTTTACTGTTGGCCTTTCATAAAATGTTATGGAAAAACCTAGATGTATAGCAGCTGGGATTCAACTTGACAACAAAAGTATTTATATTTTATTTTATAACTGTGGTTTGTTTATACCAGAATATTTTAAAATGAAAAAAACTTTGTCTTATGTTTTCTATATAGCTTGTTGCAAGCATACAAAAATATACTCAAGCCATGATGCCAAGTCTGAAGCATTTAAAAGTATTTAGAAAGTAAAGAATACGCTGAAGCTGAGATGCAGTAGTATAAGGAAAAGTCCTACTTCACTAATCCATAGTAATATACCTTATGTCCCAAATTTTAATTAAAATAAATAATTCCCAGGATGAGTGTTTTTACTTTTCTTTTTTATATTTTCATAAATTAATTAATAAATCTACAGCACAATATTTAACAAGAATGTGATACTGCTGAAGTGAGTAACATTTTCATCTATTTTGCATAGTGATGTTGTTCTGAATTGTAGCATGTGCATTTTTTAAATTATTCTACTGTACAAAAACATATAAAAACATAGTGAAAAAGTCCAATCAAGTCATTGCAGTATATCTAAAAGGTACCATTAATAATATTAACTGATCCTTGTATCTAAGTTGCCAAATATACTTTAATGTCAGTGTATCTCCCAAATACTTGATTGTTCATTATTCTATAAATATAAATTATGTTGAAGTTGACATAAAATATTATTTTTTTATCTTCACCATTCTTTATTCTGTTCAGACACTAATTGCAGTGATGTCATTAAAAATTGGCAGCAACACTCTTTAGTTAGTTTGAGGGTATCTGGAAATTAGAATCATGACTCACCTCACAACAATCATCACTATACCTGTGCACTTTCAAGCTACTAAAAATGATTATTTATCCATTGATACTGTTAATTAGAATTCTTGTTTTCTTTTCTTTAATTTCCAGAATGCTTTACCATATGCTATGATGTTAGCCCAACTTTGTTCATATTACTGTATAACAATTCTTTTACCTTGATGTATCATGTAGCTTTGCTCCTCTGAGATTTCCACAGTTCTACAGCTACTGAAATGGGAAGGTTCAAGCATTAAGTATAAAACCTACTATGCAGAAAAAAAAATCATAATCCAAGAATCTTCACTTTAAAACCTTTTAGCGAAATCCAAAATAAAAGTAATTCACATGAATGGAACGAGAAAATCCATAGCATAAATAAAAAAGGAAAACATTTCTTACCTGTAATCTTTTAATTTTGTGCTTCTACAGGATATTATTATTTAGCAGACACCTTTATCCAAGGCAACTTACATCTTATATCTTTGTTATGTTTCTACACAGGTTACTGTATATGCTGCAGTTTATGCTAAATGAATGATCTGTGGTTGTGTAGCATAATATGTAGTAAGTGCATTTTTTTATTTTAACTTCAGCAAGAGCTATTTGCCATTACATTGAAAATTACAGTAGTTTAATATTTTATTGTTATGACAGTCGTAAAAACTTCAAGCAATTCAGCTGGGCAGCAGCATGGGCACTAACTGCCTGCCTTGTTATGCCCAACAGACTCGTTTGAATAGTCTGCTGACAATAAGACAGAAAGAACAACTGTTAAGATTTAATCAGTAACAAACCAGGTGATGTGCCAGTCTTTTAACAAAGAAGATAAAAACCAAACAGTCTTCTCAAGAGATTGTGGTTTGCTAAGAATACCAGTGGGTTAAACTGTTACTGTAGTTTGACTCTAATTGAGAGGAGTCATTTACTTGGTCATAATAGGTCAAAACGCTTTTGCAGACAACTGAGTTTAGACATGAAGCATATGAATTGAAAACCAGAATGTCAAAGCCTCAATCAGTAAAGTACATTTGTTCACAGCTCAGATCCATAATCTCAGACAAAGAGTTACTGTTGCTGCTGTGGAATTTATAAGCTTGACTTCCTGATGAAAATTGTGGTACCACTTGGAGGCGGTCCTTAATAACCTGTAATGTCACCATTATCTGTCCCCAGAGATTCTAAAATGGTGGTGGGGTTGGCATAAAGATTAAACTGAAAAAAATACAATTCTTTTGCAGGGAAATAAAACAAGAATACATAAGTGAAAATAAATTTTGAAATTTCAGCTATCAATATAGTAAAGTCTTCTAAACTGAAAAAGTTAATGCAGAAAAAATTTAACTAACTGATCAAAAAAGGTTTTCTAATTCTTAACCATTTTTTCTGAAAAACCCTTTGTGATTAAAACAAAAAAACAAATTTGAAAAATCTGGCAAGTAAATATCATCACACAAAAATATATAACAATTTACATATGGTATATCTTTGGATCCCAAAAATAATTACATTTCTACTTATATATACAGTATATTTAAATCTAAATATTTTAGTGAAAGAACTTTTGAATATAAATTCACCTAAATTAATGTAAATGCTGCCAGAAAATAGTATTTATATGTTTGCAGGTACAAAAACATCAATTTTATAGAAAATGCTCTTAAAAACACAATTTATTTTTTACATATAGGTAATTTTCTGTTAAATTTTAGATGACCTTGTACGTTTTTAAGAAAATGTATTTTACCTTCACTGTCCATAATATTTATACCTTTGAGGTCATATACTTTTTTTATAATCTAATATTACTAATATGCTACTGTAGCACTTAGATTCTTTGACCAATGTTCTAGTCATGAAGCAAGTCACAAATGGTGGAACCTTTTAGTCACCAGTGAAAAAGTTAGTGAACCCCATATAGAAATTGTGGAATTTTTCAACATAATTGAACAGGCAAACAAAGCCTACAGATAAAGGTGATATACTTGAATAAAAGTTGCTTTTCCATTCATTTATTAAACAAAAAATTAACAGATGTAATAGTTTAATGGAGAAAATTGGCCTCAGCAGATAGTAATACTGGTAATACCCCCTGCAGCAGAAATTACATCTTGTAGGTGTTTTGCATAACTGCCCACCAGTCTCTGACATCAAGTCAGTAAAATTTTGAACCAGTGATCCATTTAAATTCCTATCATTTGCAAGATGTTTGTGTGGTTTCTTGCGTGTACTGCTAATTTCAAATCCCCCACAACATTTCAAGAGGATTCAAATCATGGCCTGGTGGATTTGCTAGTGTGCTTTGGATCGTTATCATGTTGAATGGTCCATTTCTGGTTCTGGTTTGACACCTACATTTGCAAGATTAACCTGCAGATAAATTTATTTGGGGTTCTTGGAGGCTTCTTTTAGTATCAAACATTCAGCTCTTTGCTAGGCGGCCTGTCTTAGACAAATTAGCAGTCATGTGAAATCTACACCATTCGTAGGTGATTTACCTTACAGTGGAATGACTGATTTTCAAAAGTACTTGCCAGACTCACAGTCTTATTTCTGAGGGCCCTAGAGAGCTCTTTTGATCTTGGCATGATGACACTACAAATATCAATAGCAAAGAGAGCAGCAGACCCTGGATATCTGTGGTTTAAATAAGATGGGTTCCACCTGCATATTCTCCCTAAGGAGGTTATAACCAGTGGCACCTAATCTGGATGTCCCGATTCTAATTTTATAAATTTGAAGTGGTAATAAATGTACAAGTGTACTTGCTGTTTTCACATAACAAATACACATTTTTTGTTCATTTAGATTATGAGAATGAATACATCATGTAAGTGTTTTGTGTCATTATTTCAGATGTATCACTGTTACTTGTAGACACTGTTTGCATGAAAATCTACTGTTTTCTTGTTCAAATAACGGCCAGCTTAACATCAGTTGCAGAAGCCAATGTTGGAAGGGACAGCCCCCCCTGGAGTATATAATGCATGATGTAGTACTGTACAAAAGTGTGCCAAATGCCTAATATTGCAGCAAAGCTGTATTTGAGTTGAACAGCCAGCATCAGTTTTACATGGTGAAAGGAGAACAAGCAAGATGGCGTATTGACAAAGCCATTCATAAGTGAATGCATATCACTTGCAGTGTTTTCACAGACGTGGCAGACTTGACAAAGTATGCAAATGCAAGATTGAACAGCTTTCTTTGCATGTGTATACATTTGCCATCAAATTATGTGATTTCATATGTGTGACTGTTGTGTGTATGTAACTAAACACATGAAACAGCATTTCAGCACAACTGAGGTCAAAATTATATTTTTTTCTCTTAAAAGTGTGCCTCATTTAAGGTCAAGTCCCATGCTGCATCAGCCCTTCCATTTTTACAAACAAGGCTAAATATGTATTCCCACATTTGCATTCATTTTTAGATTTGACATATCTGTGAAACCTTTGTAAGTGAGCCACTATCAACCTCTTCACTCTGGCTCAATTGCTCCATCCAATTCACATGTTCTCCTTTCCCCACATCATATTCATGCTGACTATGTACTTCATATTCTATAGTGTGTGAAAAATATTGCAATGGCATTTCAAGTGAGTTTATAGTCATTTTTTAATTCACAATTGTTTGGTGTAGACAGACAGCAATTCACATCTGGGAAAACAATTTTCAGTAATGTAGATAACAGAGGCAGGACAGGATTTATAGAGGTTGAAAAAGGAAATGGAAATGCAGTCAAGTGTGAGCCTGGAGGAAACAGAGACAACAATTCAGACCTAGGTGTTTTCAATGGCATGGCTTGATGTGGTAATAAGGGGATTATTAAGAACTACTTGGCTATTTTCAGACAAACTAAGGAAAATCAGTTTTCCCGAATGAATAAATCTAATGACCCTGATGCTCAGTAAAATTAATATTCACCTATCCATCCATTATCCAACCCGCTATAACCTAACTACCACGTCACAGGGGTCTGCTGGAGCCAATCTTAGCCAACACAAGGTGCAAGGCAGGAAACAAACCCTGGTTAGAGCACACACACTAGGGACAATTTAGAATCCCCAATGCACCTAACCTGCATGTCTTTGGGAGGAAACCAGAGTACCCGGAGGAAACCCAGACAGACATGGGGAGAACATGCAAACTCCACACAGGGAGGACCCGGGAAGTGAGCCCTGGTCTACTAACTGTGAGGCAACAGCGCTACCCACTGTGCCACCGTGTCTCCCATATTCACCTAAAATGTTAATTTAATGGTGAAAAAAATCAGAAAAAACAGGATAATGTTTCACATTAAATAGTGGAAAGGGGAAATCTTAGTACCACTCTCCACAATGTTGCAGAATAATGCAGATGGTAGGTGTACGACTGAAAATCTTAAGCCTCATTGTTTAAATCCTACCTACTTATTAAGTTATCTTGATTTTGTTTATGTTTCATATATAAAATATATGCAGATGAATGAATAACACTACTAAAAAAGTAATATAAAAAATGATTACTATAAAAAAAAAATTTAATTGAAAAATATTGTTGCACATTATTCTAAAAAATGTATGGTTTTAACACTGTTAAATGTTATCTTTGATAATTTCTTATGCCTTAAGGTAAGCATTTATTTTATCCTATATTGTTTCTTGGAAACATAACATCTTTTGATTTATCTTGAACTTCCATTGCCATATTCTTTATTCTGTAATTTAAACTGATTAAACACAAAAGTCCCTTCTGAAATCATAATATATGTATCTATCTATACTACATTGTTCTTGACCCTGAACTATTATTTAGTTGGGAGTTTAAAATGATCTGTTTAGTTGATAAGTGTCAATAATGTTTTGTAAACTTCTCTGTGTTCTTACATTAACTGTGTTATCCATTCTATGAGAAAAAAAAATTTACTTGCAGAATGAAAACCGTAAATACTACTAGTATACAAGAACATGTTGTTGGCATTATATTCTTTCTGTGTTCATGTAGTATGTTACAATATGTTACCAAAGTCCAAACATCTGCTTTCATGATAGTTTTCAATACTGAATTCCAAGTTGTTACTTTATGTAGTATGACTGTGCTTGTGTGTGAACTTTGATGGATTAAAGTTATGTCCAAGGTATGTCAATTTTTTAGTGAGTTTGGCTTTTGCTACTGATTTATAAGACCCAACATTAAACCGAATTTGACGATAGATAAATTTACATTTTGAATTGACTGCACTCATTTGGTAAATTTATGGTTTAGTCTGTGCAATTCACACCCAAAACACTAGCATTTATGTTTATTACTGTTCTTAAATATTTTTTAGTTTTGCCTCACTGATTACCTATACTGTAAAAGTTGTTAAGCTAATAGGTAACTTCGTAAAAAGTCAAATATTAAGCACTTAACACATGCAGTTTTTTGGTACTTAGAATCAGAATGTTTCACTTTTGACTAATCATACCAGCAGAGTTTGCATTTTATAACCCATTCAGAGCTGAAACTGCTCTTGAAGTAGCTTTCCTGTTTTATAGTGGAACGGTTTTGAGGTGGCCTTCCTAAAGCATAAAATCCTTCATTACAATGTGCCAATGTTTTCCTTGGAGACCTACAGTTCTGTTACATTTTGTCTTCTTGCTCTCTACACTGTATTCCTGCACTTACCTACCTGAAAGGAGACAGCTTACAGCTTCAATGCACGTACACCCAGGATTATGGTCCAGTTTCATCCATTATTAATTGCTACTGTGACCCATCTTTTTAAAGAAGGCACCCCCCTTATATCTATCCCAGAATAGATCTACAAGGCAAACTGGTGAGTAGATTTAAATACATTAGATACTATATTTAGTCATTATAGTCTTTAACATTAATTAGGCCAAAGGGGAAGCAATACAAATGAGTGTGACAATCACACCATACAACCTGGATGTTTAGCAGCTATCACAGGTGGTGGTGATAGAAGCACCCAGTGTGCAGTGGTGTTCAGGTGGTTCTCAGCTCTTGTAGTTACACTGCTGTAGTTCAGGTTTCACAGCATATACCGTTCTCTTGATGACTATTTGTCCTGCTGCTGCTACGTTCAGCTCATTGTCTGACCTTAATAAAGCTCGTCTAAAATAGGTCAGTTTCTGGGACATTGCACTCATCTCCTGTTATGGAATTATTGTGAGCTGTTCAGGTCCAAAACATGTTTCTGACATTTAAATCCAGCAGATGGTGCATTTGGTTGAAATATTTGGTGCCTAATACTACTAGGTACGCATGAATGCTGAACAGCTCAAACTTTGCAAGCAGTTCTGCCCTTTCAGCCAGTTCAACCAAGTCCTCAGTCTCCATCAAAATTCTCACATAGTCAATATTATGTTAGCTGAGGATGTCCTACCTAATACAAATGTATTATCTTAAGTCCATTAACATGTTAAAGTTGAAAAGAACAATAACTAAAATACACTCTTAATAATGCTACTACTTAATGAAGTAATATATCCGCAACATTCCCTCAAAACGTTTTTTGCTTTTTTTTGTCTATAAACTATGTTTAGGGCACAACCAGATCTAAGCCATGTATAATGAAATTTTTGTACTTTATAAACTTTTTTTTATAATGAACTGCACCAAGCAGCAAAAGATGTCCTTTGATGTGTGCTTCTCCATAATCAGACCTCTAACTTGTTAGAATGCTCTTTTGTGTTCACATTGTATCTTACTTTTAAAACTCTCTAGCCGAACTATGGGGCTTTTCAGAAAGAAAGGTTGTTTATCCGTAAAGATTAATTTAAAGCAGGTAATCCACTTTTGAAACTCTATAAACAAACTGTGGGACTTTGCAGAGAAAAAGAGAAGGCGAGAGAGTGGATATTTATCCTCACAGATTGATTTTAAACAGGCAATCAAGTAATTTCCCACACAGATAGAGTCCATCAATAAGTAGGGGGACTTGTTGTCGTAATGCATTATATGTGAGTAAATGTATTCTGTTTTTAGAAAGAGGATAAGTACTTTTTTCAATCTAATGCATTTTGCTTTTCATTGTGTTTTGAAAGTTTAAAGCTTTTTAAAACTGATGTCATTTTTATCTTGATTTGAAGTGATACAGAAAGCTTTGTAGGCCTCTTAAGAACTTATATTCAGGTTCAAAATGTGAAATACCAAATTGGGAAAGATATTGGTAGCTGAATACTTTCTCATTTCATTGCATATATTTATTTAATAGAGTGGACACAAGATAGCATTACTAACTTAATGCACTTTTCTAAACCTACTTTCTTCATTACAAGATCACAATGAGAGAAAATCTATTTAATCAACATTAAAAACATATTCAAAGCAGGGACCATACTTAGAATGAAAGCCAATCTATCAAAAGACTCACTCAAACAGACAACCATGCCCACACTAGTGGATCACCAGCCTAATACATGTGGGATGTGGGAGAAGACAGGATTAACTGGAGAAAATGCATACATGTATTGGGGAGAAGTGCAAAGATCACACAGGTGGTAGCTAGAACAGAAATCAAAATGGGTCACTTTGCCTAAGGAAGCATTTACATTGTTTTAAAATAACAATGAAGAAAATTTCACAGTAGGCAGGAACTTGCAGAGCGCAGCTTCTAAATTATTGTCTTATCTTGCTTCTCTGCTAACCCGGACATGCACATCAGGGAACCGGTGATAGCAACTGTGCTTTATTTCCATACCTGCTGTGAAGGGCTTTCAATCACTGAACACTATCATTCATTACAGTTTTTCATTCTTTTTAATAATCATTCTATCAATTAAAACATATTTACACAGCTTGACACTGACTGCTAACAGCTGATGAAGACTAACGTTTTACAAGGGATTCACCAATACTTAACAAGACTTGGGGATTTTCTGAATGACAAATAGAGTGTTACTAAAATCTTTTAAAAAGTAAAAATTCCACAATGGACTTAATGTGTGAAAACAAAATAAATGGTGAAAAATTATGTGTAAAAGAATTCACAGTTGTATATGTTCCAATATACAAGCAGGCACTTGATCCCAACTCTCCTACTGTACAGTGTATGTATTTTAAATATGAAATATCAGCATGCAGAAGAATGGCTTGAGTGAAAATTACGCTGACTCAACTATGTACTTTCACAGTGAACTTTTATTTATTTATAAACACCACAACTAAATGAAAATGACTGGGAGGCCCAAAGTAGCCTAGTATCTCCAAATCCACTTGTTGTTCAATAACCAGTATGCTTTGTAGAGACATCCATCCATCCTTTTTCTAAACCTGCTTATTCTTAGCTGGGTCACGGGGAAGCTGGACCCTATCCCTGCAAGCACTGGGAACAAGACAATAATAATCCCTGGACAGGAAACCAGATCATTACAGGGTGAATGCACTTACACACAAACAAACGCTTGGTGAAATTTAGCAACACCAATCCACCCAACAACTATGACTTTGGACTGAAGGAGGAAACAGAAGTAAATGGAGGAAACCCACACAGATTTAAGGAGTATATGCAAACTCCACACAAAGAGCACTGGAAATGTGAATCCCATTCTCCTAGTTTCAAGGCAGCAGAGCTGCTACTGCACCACCGCATCACTTTAGAGACAAACTATATAGTTTTTTTATGATTGCCAGAAATATTTAAGTGTGTAAAATTAGATCTTCTAAATGTATGTATTATCTCTTCAGGGTTCATCAACATCATCTGGTTTTCTTTGTCATGCTGTCTTCACTTCCTTCTTTATAATGATGGAGGCATCTCTTTAAGTTACCAAACCCATAACAAAAGTAACAAAAAAGCAAATTCATGCTAAATGTAATATTTTCCTACATATAAATTCTAGCTTCCTCTCCAACTATACACATTTAGGATCTGTTCTACAAGATGGAGTGGTTCATCCACCTAGCCAATGCCCAAATACTGTGCCACATACAAAAAAAACTGTGTACCAGTCCTCTCCAGAACTCTTTCCTATGCTATCATAGAACTCTGGCCACACTACATATCTCCAGATTACCTAGAATGTTTTGACAAGTTCTTGTTTATAGGAAAGTTTTAAAATGATCCTTTTATCGCCTACATTAAGCATTATGATTTTCATAGTACAAATTAAAACTAGTTTAAGTTTGTAAGATGCATAATGTGGGCTGATTCTAGAGCCATGTATTGGTTTACCAAAGAATTACTCAGGCCTCCTATTTTTGAAGGCAGTGGTGGTACATTTATGTACAGTATTACACTGATCACTTTTAGTTCCAGGATTAACAAAATATTTACCTACATTTTCAAAAAGAACTTTCATTGAGTTTTCTACTAATTTCTCTTGCAATGTTGTCCACAATACCTTTAGTTGCACAACATATGCTTTTACTTCTTGGGAAAGATCAACATAAAGTTTCCCACATCCAAAGACAGGCTAAGGCAAGGAAGTATCATTTTTTTTCTGTTTGTTCTTGTGACTAGTGTTGACAGCTGCAAAGCATTATTCTCTACATGTTCATACTGTTCTTCATGCAGCTTTCAGTTAATTCAAAATGCAAGAATTATCACAAGAACCAGAAAGTATGTACATACAACTCCACTTATTAAGTCCTTACTCAGGTTCCCAGGTAAATTTAGGGCTTATTTTAAAATTCTCCTTTTAATATATAAAGAATTAAATGGCCAAGGCCCTACATAATTTTCTGAACTTATCATTACTTACAAACCAGAATGCACATTGAGTTGTCAAAATGGAAGCCTACTTACTGTATGATTCCAGAAATTAATAAAATGACTGTTGGTGGTCGAGCTTTTAGTTATAGAACCCTGAAGCTGTGGAATGAACTACCTTCCAATACAGGAGATGTCCCTTCAGTCCCAGTTTTTAATTCCAGGCTGGGGACTCCCTACTTTAGTCTAGCATACCCTGACTAAAGCTGTTGATTAGCTGTGCATACTGCATCTCTGTTTCTTAGTCATTTATACAGAAATATAAGTAAAACAAAATATATTTAAAAGGTAATATTTACCCTCCTGTAATCTGTTTCTATTCTCAGTATCATGATGTGGGCCTTGGCTCCACTGTTCTATTGCCAAGCTGTTCTCCTGCATAAGGAAAGGTCATCTGAAATACAGGAGCATTGGAATCATCAATGGAAAGATTCCCTCATCAGACTGGGCGGCCATCAGAGACTACACTATAGAATGCCCAGAAGCAGGTAAGCAGTTAGTTTTCTGAGGTCTCCAGGACTGTTACTGTGTCTGACTTTGTCTTTCTTTTTTACAATTTTAATCTCCTCAATTGACAACTGACCATAGTTATCAACTAATTAATGAACAGATATTGTTGGTATTTAGTAATTCCTATAATCTATACTTATACTTACCACTGTAATAGGTCTGATCAGTGAGGACAATGAGACGGCCTACAGGAAGGAAGTCAGACTCCTGGCAGAATGGTGTCAGGACAACAACCTCACCCTCAATGTTAGCAAAACTAAGGAGATGATTGTGGATTTCCGCAAACAGGTAACAGAGTGCATCTACATGGGAGGTGAGGCTGTGGAGCAGGTCAACAGCTTTAGGCTCCTTGGAGTCACCCTCACTGATGACCTTAAATGGTCAAGTCACATTGTGGCAGTAGTCAAGAAAACCCAACAATGCCTCTACTTCCTCAGGAGACTGAGTAAAGCCCGGATGTCCCCCACACCCCTATGCAGATTCTACAGGTGTACTGTTGAATCCATCCTGACTGGATGCATCACATCCTGGTACAGCAACTGCTCAGTTCAGGACTGCAGAGCTCTGCAGCGTGTGCGATCCATGACATCCATGGGACCACAGCCACCCTGCACTGTCACTTTTCTTCTGGGAAGCGACTAAAGTCCATTCAGACACACACCTCCAGGTTCAGGAACAGTTTCTACCCAACTGAAATCAGTCTCATGAACAATCAGTAACCTTGTGTCAGCTCCACTGCTACCTGCACATATACTTCTGCCACTGTCTCTGTTTATTCCAAGGATTCTGGTTTTATTTATTTACGGATTTATATTAATCTATTTATTGTGTGTGTTTTTTTTTTTTTGTCTATGTTTACTGTCTGCAGAGGCACATGCAAGCAAGCATTTGATTGTACATGGTACTTGTACTTGTACACATGACAATAAAGAACTAAAATTGAAATTAACATTATATTTTACCTGAGAATTTGTTCTCAATGCTCTGCACCTGCACTTATGTGCAGTTGTATTGTATAAGTTGTATTGTACTTTATTGTACTGTACTTAATTGGAATTCAATTGCAGACTTAATTGGAAACTGCCTGCACATCATATTAAAAGGAATGTTTATATCCAATAATGATAAGTCTGTTCTTGGAATCAATGCCAATTCTCCATCTGCTGATGCCGTCATTACTTCAGCCTTATGATTCATCATCATTAGATTTTAGACCTTTTACAATTAATCTTGTGCCATTGTACAATCCATGTTTCAGGTTGAGATTACTCAGCAACATCACAATAGCAACCACATTTACTTTCAAAAGATGGACAGGCATGCCGGAAGGTGTCATGCCATTAAGAAATTCTGTTGGAAAGTTCTTCCTTTCAAATTATCTTGTAAGTCAATTGAGTAGTCACTAATCTAAATTTGGCATTCACCTTCTAAAATATGCAATACTTCATCATAATTCAATCCACATATCCATTTTTGGTACATAAGTTTGCAAGCTTAGATGTAGATCATACCATGTCAACTGAAAAAGTTTCAACAAAGGTGTCTCTAACAATAGAGCAATATATTCAAACTCATTAGGAATTTCAATCACATTTTTACCAATAGAGTGCATGAGTGTTCTACAGATTACCATCGACAAGTTTTTAAAGCCACTCACTATGTAATGGGGCTTCAGATCTGATACTACTCACTATTGTTTAAAATATTGCCAATGGCTGGCCACATTGAATGTTGAATAATTGTAAGACAATGGCGAATGTCTACTAATAACAGTAGAACCTTTCCACCAAAAGGACCATCACGTTTTATCATTTCTCATAACAGCTTATCTGTGCAATTAAATGTATAGCAGGAGGCCATTGTACACTTAACAATAATCAGTATTTTTGCAGTTTTTATATTGTTAGTGTCTTGGATAGTTAAGCCCATTCTAGAAAACAAATGTTTCATTAAGGGGAAACTGGAAATTTACACTAAGAATGGAACATACGTCCAGCCATGTAATAAATTTGCAGCAAATCCAGCAGAAGCAGAGGATTGAACAATTTCACTTTGCCCTTTAACACAGTGCAGCAGGGTCTTATACAAATATGTTTTAACACCACTACCAGGACCATTCAAAATTTGGCATTTATGACTGGAGTCGGTATTGTCTGTCACAATAATCTATACTAATAAAAGGCAAAGCCCTCACTGACTCACTCACTCACTCACTCACTCACTCATCACTAATTCTCCAACTTCCCGTGTAGGTAGAAGGCTGAAATGTGGCAGGCTCATTCCTTACAGCATTACTTACAAAAGTTGGGTAGGTTTCATTTCGAAAAATTCTACGCGTAATGGTCATAACTGGAACCTATTTTTCTCCATATACTGTAATGGATGTTGGCTCGATGGCGGTGGGGGGCGGAGCTGCGTGTGACATCATCATGACTCCCACGTAATCACGTGAACTGACTATGACCGCAGTACGTAGAAAAGAAGGAAGAGCTCCCAAAGAGCGCTGAAGAAAAACGCTGAATACTTTATTCGAGAGATACAAGTTTAATGAGAAGACACGAGGTATAAACGAGACTTTGGATCACTTTGTAATGGAGTTAAAATTGCTACATAGTACGAGTGATCACTTCCATGCATCAAACCTGTTCAAAAAACGCATTACACAATTGACAAGGTAGGAAAAGAATATGCTCCAAGTTAATCTCCACAGCTAACGCGGTCTTGCGGAAGCAACTTCGTCGCGCTACCACCAAATACTCACAGAAAAATCCACAAGTTAATACACACGCTGTCTCTAGAGTTTCTCCACACTCAATGTATTCCTTGCATCCCCTTTATACCCTCTGATCTCACATTTCAATTCAGATGCCTCCAATTTCCAGTAAGGCTCTGCTTCGCGATGAGAAGTAGGAAGTCTCAGGGACAGACCCAACAAAAGGTTGCCATTGATTTCAGGCAAGATTGCTTTTCTCCTGGACAACTATATATATTCTCAAGACTGAGCTCGCGCAGCTTCGTCATATTACAACCAGAGTGCTGAACTGACAACGTGATATATAAAGAGAACTATAATAATCGTAATAAACGAACAATAAAACAGCGGAGAACCCGTGGATTAAATAAAAAGGCAGCTTCTTTGGCAAAGCAAGGAAAAACAATGGCTTTATATGTCCTTCGTTTATAAAACAGCAGAGAAGCTGTGTAAAGGCTGCTTCACAAAAAACCAGCGGAGCGCCTTATATGAGCAGGCAGTCAGCTAAAGAAGGGAATCAATAAATATCTCTAATTGTGATAAACAAACAAAAAATAGCGTACAAATGGGTACCTGAACAGTAAAGTAAGTCTCAAATAGCTACAAAATAACTATAAGAATTGTAATAAACAAACAATAAAACAGTACAGAACCGCGAAGCAAGGAAAACGACGGCCTTATATGGCGTTCGTTTATAAAGCAGCGGTGAATCTGTGTGAAGGTAGCTACACAAAAAAACAGCAGAGCGCCACACTCTGAATGTATTCCTCGCATCACCGTTATGCCCTCTGATCTCCCATTTCAATTCAAATGCCTCAAATTTCCAGTAAGGCTCTACTTCGCAATGACAATTAATAAGTCTCAGGGATACACCCTACAAAAAAGTTGCCATTGATTTGAGGCAACATTGCTTTCCTCCTGAACAAAACTATACGTTGCATTCTCAAAAGTAATCTCAGTGCACAGCTTGGTCATATTACAACCGGACTGCTGAACTAACAACGTGGTAGACAAAGTGATCCTTAACAGATAGTTATTGGTATATTTTCCCTCAGTTTAAAAAGGCTTTCTTTTCTTCTTAATAAAAATTTAAAAGCAGTTCTTTGTCGCTGCAAAGCGCAGGGATTTTGGTATATATAGTGTATATATATGTAGATATATATGTATGTATGTGTATATATATATATGTAGATATGTATACTGTATATATATGTGTTTATGTATATATATATATATAGATATGTATATATATATGTAGATCTGTATACTGTATATATGTATATATGTGTCTGTGTGTATACAGTATATATGTATATTTATCTGTATGCATGTATGTATATATGTATATGTGTATGTGTAGATATGTTTATATGTATATATTTTGGACTGGGACCCGGACACAGGCAGACGGACAACATGGTTCCACCACACACCGTTTATTTACAATACTATATACAGTTCAGTGCACTTGCAAACCCCAGTGCCTCTTGCACTGATTCCCCAAAGTCCAGGCCACACTCTCAGTCACCGTGCCTCTCTCTTGACCGCCTCCCGTCCTCACTCCAGCTCTGTCCTCTTCCACCCGACATCCACTCTCGACTGAAGGAGGTGGCCCCTTATATGAGAACCCAGAAGGGCTCCAGCTGCTTCCCGGCAATCAGTTGTTGGGTCTGGGTGTCCCCTGTCTGGGTGTCCCCTGTTCTTTTCCCCCAAGCACTTCCTGGTGTGGCGGAAGTGCTGGGCTCCAGGGTTCCTCAGGCACCTGGGCGCCGCCTGGCGATGGCCACGGGCCCCTACAGGGTTGGGCTTCCAAGCCCTCTACCGGTGGCCCCCAATACAACCAGGGCGATCGCCCCCTCGCAGTCTGGAGGAGGCACAAGCCCTCCTCTGGTCCTCCTGGGCGTCCCTGCCGGGAACCACAATATGTATATGTATATATGTTTATATGTGTGTATATATTTATATATATATATATATATATATATATATATATATATATATATATATATATATAGTGAACGCTGGCCCCAGCACAGACGGACGACATATTTTGCTCCACACACTGTTTATTTACAATATCTACAATTATATAAATGTCACGTGCACTCACACAACCCCAGTGCCTTCAGCACCGAATCCCCCAAAAGTCCAGGGCCCACAGTCACTGTGCCTCTCCTCTGGCCGCCTCCTGTCCTCTCTCCAGCTCCGCCTTCTGCCTCCCGACTTCTACCGCTGACTGGAGGGAGGCGGCCCCTTTAATGGGGAGCCGGATGGGCTCCAGCTGCTCCCCGGCACTTAACGGTGGCCACACCCCTGTGTGGCGGAAGTGCCGGCTGCGCACCCGGAAGCCGTCCGTGTCTCCCGGTCGTCTTCCCGGAATAAACAGGCACTGGGGCGCCGCCTGGCGGTGGCCACGGGTCCCTACAGGGCTGGGCTTCCAAGCCCTGTACCGAGGCCCCTGTCTAACCAGGATGGACGCCCCCACTCGGTCTGGAGGAGGCACAAGCCCTCCTCCGGTCCTCTAAGCGTCCGGCCGGGCTCCATCCCGGCCGAGGGCCACACGGATGAACCGGCATCGGCGCCGCCTGGCGGTGGCCACGGGCCCCTACAGGTAGGGCTTCCATGCCCTCGACCCGTGGCTCCCAACAGAACCAGGGCGGACGCCTCAGCGGTCTGGAGGAGGCACAAGCCCTCCTCACGTCCCGGCCGGGACCACAATATATATATATATATATATATATATATATATATATATATATATATATATATATATATGACAGCAACACTCATAACAGTGACAAAACAATTACATTGACAATCATGTTACGTTATTTTAAAAATGTTTCCTTTTCTTTTTCATAACTTCTTTAACACACTACTTCTCCACTGCGAAGCGCAGGTATTTTGCTAGTTATTTGATAAAAGGCATGCCGGTGCTCGAAATTTAGTGTAGTGATCATTTTTCCCACTACCTTCCTTTTGTTGATTGCATTAAACTGAATGTAAAATGTAATGAAAATTGAAAATTTCTCCAGCAAATCTGATGTAGGATCACAGAAGTTCAAGCATTGTATTCCATTAGGCATCAATGCTTCTTGAACATCTTTTACTTCATATGATTCATAATAGTTACATTCCCCATCGGTCTTCTTGCTCTGGAATGTCAGGCAGTGTGCCTTGGGACATCAGGAAAAGTTTGGAAATTAAGCACTTGCTATCATAGCATAGATGTGTGCATTATCCAATTAATTAATGAAAATTGCATACATTTTTATGCAAAACCAATAACAAAAGCAATGACTCTATGCAATACCGCCTAATGACAGTAAATTAAATTATGAAAAAACATGACTAGGATACAAATTAAAAAGAATGTATCATACTGCATGGGCTCCACGCAGTTGCAGGTGCTTTTTCCAACTAGTTCCTCCAGACTGCTGTGCCCTCTGAACAGTGATTACTGTATGTCTAAAATATTTATGTACTCCAGACTGCTCTTGGCCACCTGACTTTTACTATATGTGGAAGGGAACAACTTAATGCTCACTGATGTCACCAGTGGAGTGATTTTCAAAGGCTACAACTTGGTAGGATGCACGTGTTTATATAATCCTTCATAAGTTTCTCTTGTTCACATCTGCATGGTAGATGTATGTGAATATCCTATTGTCTTCTAAAGCAGGAGTCTTACACCTTGAATGTTTCTTAAAATTCAATGTCTTCAAAAGTGTTTCTTTGGGGACAAAACAACATATCATCTCCATAATCCTTGTCTTATTATTTCAGATCTATTTCCCATAACCTATATTTTGAAGTTATTTGCAATATCTGTTAACTCTCTCAAAGTTTATTGCTTAGAGTCTCAACTCTGGTTTCTTGTAATTTCATGTTATCTAAGAATTCTATTTTTCAATCTTGGGACTGCCACTACCAGAGACATAGGCAGTTGTGATCTTGTGATGCAGTGCCTGGTATTCATTGGAGGGCCAAGTGACTGAGTTATAGAAAAAAATGATTAAGTAAAAGCTCTGCACTGTGGCTGAAGCAAGAAACAGGAAATTGCATTCACTACCTGCTCAAGAATAAATTGCATGATAAATGCAAATAAAATAAATATTTCTTAGAATATGGCCAGGATCTCAGCAGCTTACTGGAAGTGAAGTGTAGTGGAAGTTAAAAACTTCAAGTCTGTCATCTCTCAAAAGTTATACAAGAGCAAGTGAGTCAATACAAGTTAGAACCTGTATTGTAAAATTAACACCTGCCCCCCACACAACCCATTGCCAACTCAAACGACTGTTTTGATCATCCTATATCAACTGCATACAATTTAACAGAGTATTATATACTAAATGAGTATATTTATATATACTAAATGAGTACATTTCAATTTCTATGTTTTCCTCATTCTATCTATTCTATTTTCTATATATATAATCATCTCAGTCTAACATCAAGTCATTTCAGCTTCACAGTCTGTGCAGTTAGGAAGCATAACAGATTGTGAATCAACTTCATCTTCTTTGGTGACAACAGGCGCACTGGAAAGGCAACAGCAATACACCCATCAAAAAGGGCATGGTTATGCAGATGGTGGCCACAGACCTTTGCTTTCTCCTTATCCTTCCTGACTGTTTTTCTCTAGTTTTGAATTTCTCTTGTGTCCTTGTCACTACCAGTAGAATGAGGTGGTACCTACAACCAATTCCATTTGCACTTGCATTCCAGCTCCTTCAGTATGGCACATCCATATGTGCTGTCACAAGAAGATTTGCTGTGTTTCCCAGCACAGTCTCAAGAGCACGGAGTAGATACCAGGAGATGGGCCATTACACAGAAACAGACTTCATTAGTGTAGAATGATGGCCTGATGTCCCCTAGTGGGACCTGTGCTCACAGCCCTTCACCATGCAGCTTGATTGGCATTTGCCACAGAATACCACAATTGGCAGCTCCACTATTGGCGCCATATTTTGTTCACAGATGAGAGCAAGTTCACGCTGAGCCCATGTGACAGATGTGAAAGAATCTGAAGACAGCATGGTGAATGCTATGCAGCCTGCAACATCGACCAGCATGACCAGTTTGTCAGTGGGTCAGTGATGGTCTGGGGAAGCATAACTTGGAGTGTCGAACAGACCTCCACATCCTTGGCAATGATACCCTGAGTGCTGTTAGGTACCAGGATGAAATCCTTTGAGCCATTGTCAGAACTTACACTGGTGCAGTGGGCCCTGGCTTTCCCCAAGGCAGGAAATCGGTGCCTTGTGTGACCAGAGTGTGTAGGCAGTTCCTGAATCACAAAAGCATCAATGCCATTGACTGGCTCACACATTCCCCAAACCAGAATCCAACTGGAAACCTCTGAGTTGTTATGTATCTGTGCATTCAACTCTGCTAAGTAGTGTCACAGACTGTCCAGGAGCTCACAGATGCCCTGATCCAGGTCTGGGAAAAGATCTCCCAGGACATCATCTGCCTCATCATCAGAAGCATGCCCAGACATTGTTGGGAGTGCATACAAGCATGTGGGGGTCATACACACTACTCAGTCACATTATGAGTTGATGTGGTGAAACTCACACAAATTGGATCAGCCTGTGATTTCAATTTTTGACTTTAAACTTCATTGCAATGTTGAATCCAGCCCTCAATGGGTTGGTGATTTTGGTTTCCATTGACTGTTGTTACAAATGATTTTGTCCTCAACAAATTACACACTGCTACTCAGTAAAGATTTTCCATATGTTATATTTAATTTTTTTTTTACATTTTTGAGCAGTGTATGTATATAAAAACTGCTCACAAAATTAAAGGAACACTTTGAAAACACATCAGATCCCACTGGGAAAAAAAATCATGTTGGATATCTATAGTGATATGGACTGGGTAATGTGTTAAGAACGAAATGATGCCACATTGTTTGATGTAAATGATCAACCTACAGAGGGCTGAATTCAAAGACACCCGAAAATCAAAGTGAAAAAATGATGTGGCAGGCTAGTCCATTTTGCCAAAATTTCATTGCAGCAATTCAAAATCATACTCGATAGTTGTCTAATAAGACGACAGGTGTTGTCCTGGGGGATCTCCTCCCAGATCTGGACCAGGGCATCACTGAGCTCCTGGACAGTCTGAGGTGCAACCTGGTGGTGTCAGGTGGACCGAAACATAATGTCCCAGAGGTGTTCTATTGAATTTAGGTCAGGTGAGCGTGGGGGCCAGTCAATGTTATCAATTCCTTCATGCTCCAGGAAATGCCTGCATACTCTCGCCGCATGAGACAGAGCATTGTCTTGCATGAGGAGGAACCCAGGACCCACTGCACCAGCATAGGGTCTGACAATGGGTCCAAGGATTTCATCCCGGAACCTAATGGCAGTAAAGATGCCATTGTCTAGCCTGTAGAGGTCTGTGTGTCCCTCTATGGATGTGCCTCCCCAGACCATCACTGACCCACCACCAAACTGGTCATGCTGAACAATGTTACAGGCAGCATAACATTCTCCACAGCTTTCCCAGACCCTTTCACATCTGTCATACGTGCTCAGGGAGAACCTGCTCTCATCTGTGAAAAGCACAGGGCGCCAGTGGTGGACCTACCAATCCTGGTATTTAATGGCAAATGCCAATCAAGCTCCACGGTACCTGGCAGTGAGCACAGGGCCCACTAGAGGATGTCAGGCCCTCAGGCCACCCTGATGAAGTCTGCTTCTGATTGTATGGTCGGAGACATTAACATAAGTGGCCTGCTGGAGGTCATTTTGTAGGGCTCTGGCAGTGCTCATCCTGTTCCTCCTTGCCCAAAAGAGAAGATACCTGTCCTGCTGATGGGTTAAGAACCTTCTACAGCCCCATCCAGCTCTCCTAGAATAACTGCTGGTCTCCTGGAGTCTTCTCCATGACCTTGAGACTGTGCTGGGAGACACAGAAAACCTTCTGGTAATGGCACGTATTGATGTGCCTTTCTGGAGAAGTTGGACTACCTGTGCAACCTCTGTATGGTCCAGGTACTGTATTGCCTCATGATACTTGACAGTAGCCAAATATAAACTAGTGAAAAAACAGAAAAGATGAAGAGGGAAAAATGTCAGTGGCCTCCACCTGTTAAACCATTCCTGTTTTGGGGGGTCGTCTCATTTTTGTCCCTCTAGTGCACCTGTTGTTAATTTCATTAACACCAAAGCAGCTGAAACTGATTAACAGCCCCCTTTGCTACTTAACTAACCAGATCAATATCCCAGAAGTTCCATTGACTTGATGCTATACTCTGATTAATAACTGTTCCTTTAAAATTTATATTTATATATATATATATATATATATATATATATATATATGTATTTTTTTGTGTAAAAATGTTTGGAGTCTTGCAACTATGGATACACAGTATAATTTCGTTGCCAACTCTTTTTATACTAACAGAGCAAGTTCTGCCTGTACATAATGATACAAAACCCATGGGATTTCAGTAATGGATATGTATGCTATGGATACTTATTTGAAAACATTAAAAGCAGAGAAATAAAATCCTTTTCTTTGTGGTGGTTCAAAACAGAAAACTACACATATTAATCATACCAGTTTTTTTCATGAGTGTTCCTGACACATTCTCTGACACTTTTATAGTGTCTGGAAGATTATTCCAACACCTGTGGAAATAAAAATAACTATCAAAGTGCATTTATTTTAGCAAAAACATTACTGAATTTTGCAACTGACTCTGATATAAAATGTGTACAATGTAACTATTTCTCCAGCTGCAAAAATTCTAAAAGAGAAACGTCTGACCTTTATTTTGAGGTGTACGGCATCAATATTGACTGAAAAATAATGAAGTTACAATCAGTTACATCAAAGTAGCTGAAAATGGACAAAAATGAGGCTGAGTTTAATTAAATACAGACACAGCTCAGCTCAGGTGACATCATAGCTGCGGCTCTTGCCAGGCAGAAAGTGATGCCAACGGCAAGGAAAGGTTCCTAGAGGTAAAGTCATAGACTGGCAAGCCAGCATCACAATACTGTATGTTCATGCAATGTGCCATCTTGCAAATAGTGTATAATAGATGTTGACAGTTTATTAAGTGCTGGGTGTTGGAGATTTGACCATATATAGTCATTTCCAACCCGCTAAATCCTAAAACAGCGTCACAGGGGTCTGCTGGAGCCAATCCCAGCTGACCATATATATATATATTTAAATAAAATTTGAATAAATATATTTTGATATGTTTCAATTTATAAACAAATAGTCTTCTAAAAAGAACTTTTATTAGGTTTACTATTGTTTAAGAATTACAGTATATAGTAATTTATTACAAATGAGTGCAAGCATTTAAATTGGCATTTCATAATTATGTTACAATAAATGCCTGTGTAAAGAGCTCTTTTAATTTAATTTCAATAAGTAAGTCAGGGAGTTCCCTTTCCTTATTTTTCTCCATTCCCTCTGATTATATAGCCAGAATATATTGTACCCTAACAGTTCTAATCAGCAGCTTACATCACAGTATGATTGCATAACTGTGTTTTGTTTTATCCTTTCGGTACTCCTTGCAAAAAGCATGACTATATATTTTTACATATTGAAAAACAACTATTTAAATTTATTGAATTTGGTTTCTAAAGTGTTTTCTATGATGTTCTTTTACCTTTTTATGATATCTTGTCCGATGGATCTGAGTTTCAAACATGAGTACTTAACAGAAAAACTGTGTCGCTATTGGAATTAGATTATTCTAGTGTACCATCTGTGAACAACAATGCATCTACATCTTTCATCAAAGCACGTCTGTTTAAATATTTTGCCCTTCATATTTCATACATGATCAGAGGAAAAAAAAGGAGGAGAATTTTTGTGAAAATGTGAAGAAGCACTTGGGCTGTCAGATTAGCAATTGTGTTATCATTTATTATAGGTTTTTTGGGTGTAGTCACTATGTTTCTTCTACTTTATGTCATTATCTACATTATAATAGGAAACTAAAGTAGAAAAATACGAGTAAGACATTTTTGGTAGCCTTGAAATTGTACACTCTAATGAATGACATTACTATGTGGACAATTGCCTACACCTTAATGAGCATATTCATGAATAAATGGATGAGGAGTCTGAGTCAATCTGGTAAAGATATGAATTGTTCTCATTTGCTGGATAGAATGTGGTACTTTTTAATTACATGTCTATGAACTGTATCACCTATTTTTTGTTTTATCATGAAGCAAATGTGATATATATTGTTCTACAGATGGTTTTGAGAAGAAGGATATAATGGTGTCTAAAATATTCAAACACAGCTTCACATTTACAAGGACAGTAAATAGGAGTCTAGATAATTACTAAACACAGTATGTAGAAACTTACCATATACAGTAAGTATACATTTAGCATATAATGATATTTATAGTTTCCTAAGACAGATGTTCAGTCAGCAAGCCTCATGGATGATGATGTTGTATTGTGGTTATGAGTGAGAGAGGATACTGATTATTTTTAAAAGCTTATGCATAACGTCTATTCCATTTTCTTTATCTTTTCTTTATGGTTCAGGTGCATGCAAGGCAAGAATCGATAAAAACATTTTTTATGCAATGCCTGAATTATCTCTGAAAACTCTGTGGCCAGAAAAACCTGTAACTTCTAATTTGTTGATGACACCACCATCATTGATCATTGATCAATGATGAGACAGTTTACAGAGATGGGATTTACCAGCTTACATAAAGTTCCTAGGAGAACAATGTTACCCTTAATGACTGTGAAACCAACGAGGTGGTCATAGACTTCAGAAAGCAGAGGCCGATTACTATCTTACATCAAAGGTGATATTTTTGAGAGGGGGAGCAGCTTAAACCTTTCTGGAGTGACTAAGTTCAACTAAATGGCAGGTGTAGTTCTTTTGCAGTTTGCTGCTTATTGTGATGTTTTAACCAGGGTTTGTTCCTTGACTTAAATATGCTTTCATTTTTGTTGTCATTCTTGTTATTTTGGAATTATTATTTCCTTTGTATTCTTTGTTATTTATTATTATTGTAGTTTTTTTTGGTTATTATCCTTGTGTTTTACAGGCGGAACCCCAACTGATGCGGCCCCAATGATGTCACTATTGGGGGACTGACCTTAGCCTTTATTTTTCAGGCTGAGGTGTACAGCCCTCAGAGGTTCACTAAGAGTTGTGGAGTATTGTTCGTCTTTGAGAATGCTGTTCTGAATTTCTGGTTTTGTGGCTATTTTGCACTTCTGTTTTTAGGATTACTGAATAGCAATTTAGATGTGATTGGCTAGGGTTGCCTGTTTAGGCATAACCACTTTTCCTTATTTTTACATTTTCCTGTGCTGTGCCATTTTTATGCTCCTTTTGATGTTATTTGTTAAATTACTGAATTATTAAAGAACATTGTTTTGTTTTATCCAGTTAAGTCAGACATTTCTAGTTATCCTCTCTCTTAAGTTTTTCTATATTTAAAGCATTTTGAATTTTTAAAAACCTGAGCCCCATTTTTGGCCTGTGCAGGCCTTGAAACACATATTTTCAGTTTACCACCAAGCTGCCTTGGGTGTAGCCAGTTCGTGAGGCAGATCAGTGAAGCCCTGGAACCTCACGTATAAAACCTTGCTTAGATTTAATACTAAAATTTAGCTTACACTTGAAAGGCAAAAAACTGCACACGTGCAAAAGAAATGGATTTATAAAATTGAACATTTGCAATATTCCATGTCAAATCTATACTAATAAAAGACAAAGCCCTCACTGACTCACTCATCACTAATTCTCCAACTTCCTGTGTAGGTAGAAGGCTGAAATTTGGTAGGCTCATTCCTTACAAGTTACTTACAGAAGTTAAGCTGGTTTCATTTCGAAATTATACGCGTAACGGTCATAACTGAATCCTACTTACGCACATATATACGTCCATAGCCTGCAACTTGGTCGCCATGTGAGGCGGCGTTGCGTCCCCCATCCCCACGCCTCCCACGTAATTGGCTGCCTGCCTATATAAGGCCATCTGTTGCTCCGGTCTCTTCCTTCCCTTCCTTGCTTCGCCACGGTATTCATGCTTTCCTGCTGATAACTGCAGCCTTTTTATTTAATCCACAGCTTCTCCGCTGTATTATTGTGCTGATAACTACAGCCTTTTTATTTAATCCACGGCTTCTCCACTGTTTTATTGTTCGTTTATTACGATTATAGTTATTGTGTAAGTATTTTAGACTTAGTTTACTATTCAGGTACCCATTTCCTTTACCGTTCTAACCATACCCCATTAACATGTCTATCGAGGTGATCACAATCAATCAAAGAACTGTCACTTACCGAGTGGTTTCCATGCCCGGAGATGCTGCCTGCCTTTTCCATTCTCTTTGTTAAATATTGCACGGACATATCAGGCTCAATCTTGATATCCGGAGGAACATTGTGTCTTTTGTATTGAATGACTGGGACACGTTCAAGGTGTGGACTGATGACAGTACAGGAGATAATTATACTACACAGGAGCACTATAAGAGTGAACTGCTTAAGGCCTTCACCTATGCTTCTGCATGTGAGTTAATGGCTGCCACTGAATTGTTCGGTTGTTCGCTTTCAAGTGTACCGAAATGTCCAAATATTTTACACTTTTGGAGAACCACCAATGCCTCTTAAACATCTTAGATTCACAGGTGACGATCTGAGTAGTGGACACTTTGATGTTTATGAATGTTTCAACTCTCAAAAGCTCGATGCGAAGTTATCGATGAAACCGGTTGTATGCTTACAACGCTTGACAGATGCCGAATGTCACTTCAACACAACAAGTCAAGCAAATACTAACGTAATTGAAACAAACCATGAAACTCAAACCGATTATGACAGCAGCAATCTAAGCTGTGAGAAAACAATAATAAGGAGGCGTGTCAGACGTTGTGGTGCATTTTCTGATGCAGCTAGACGGAAACAACTTTGTCACGCTGCCGCCAAATACTCGCAGAAAAATCCACAAGTTAATAGACACGCTGTCGCTAAATACTCACAGGCAAATCCACAAGTACATAGAGACGCTGTCGCTAAATACTCGCAGGCATATCCACAACTTAATAGAGATGCTGCCACTACATACTCGCAGGCAAATCCACAAGTTCATAGAGACGCTGTTGCTAAATATTCACAGGCAAATCTACAAGTTAATACCGGGAATGCCTGTTAAAGATCTTAGATTCATGAGTAGCGATTTGGGTAGTGAACACTTCAATGAGTGAAACCTGTTATCTGTTATTACAACGGTTGACAAACACGGAATGTAACTTGAACACAACACGTCCTCCAAATACGAACCTGATTGAAAGAAATAATGATAATCAAATCCTTGATGACAGCAACACTCATAACAGTGACAAAACAATTACATTGACAATCATGTTATTTTTAAAATGTTTCCTTTTCTTTTTCATAACTTCTTTAACACATTACTTCTGCGCTGCGAAGTGCGGGTACTTTGCTAGTTCCTTTATAAATCTCAAACCAACCTATAACTATGCGTGTGTGATCTAATCACCATGTACATTTGGCCATGTTCCTGAATGACATCTTTACCAGAAACTATAGGAGAACACAGAAAACAAAACCTCAGTGAATATGAAGTTGAGGTATTACTGACTGAAGTGGAGAACTGAAACAACATTTTTTTTTTCATCTCTCTATGGGGTTACAAATAAAATTCAAAAAACAGATGTTGGAGCAAGTGACAGCAGCTGAGTGGCGGTAACAATCATGCAGCAGACACAAAAAGAAACAGTATGAATTGATGTGGGTGTTATGGGTAGAACTGCAATACAGTATATTAAAAACATTGTTATTGAACTTGTAAAAAAATAAAATCATTTTGTTAATGTTAAATGTTAATATTGCAATACATTGAAATATATTTATTTTCACTGTAGAACCCCTCTGAAATGCCATTGCGTTGATGTCCTCAGGGGCAGGGTCTGGATCATCCATGAGCTCATCTGGCCTATCTTAAGTGACAAAGGCAGTTCATATTTCTACGCTATGTTGTGCAGTACTGGACAAGCCATTACAATGTGGCAAACCTTTGTAGGGCTGTACAGCAGTGTTCAAAATTCACCATTTGTCTTTTAATGAACCAAGGGACTATTTTATCATTGACCGTCTGTGGGAGTGCCTTTCATTATATCTCCTCTCTTGTGGTGTTTATGTGTTGGTAAGTGGTGTGAGGAGCCAGGCTATGAAGGGTTTCACTATCACCAGAAAGAAAGATTATACAAGTTGAGATGTGTGTTGTATGATATAACTGGCAACAGCAGTGTTAGATCTGTTGGAGAATATTGCCTTTTGCAGGCTGCACATATTTGACTTTACAACGATTGCAATGATTTTTTGGTTCATGATGACAACTCACTTATGAACCAATTTACCCTTCCTACAGCTGTCCTGCTGGAGGTGTGTGCTGAATAGGAGCCTACATTACAGAGTCTATCATGCAGAAATCACAAAATCCCAGTCCCATTACAGTTTTACAAATGTAGTGTATTTGGAGACAGGCACTTTTTAGTGTGAACTGGCTGACCACTCTGGGATCTTGCAGGCATCCCTGAGCCATGTCTCACTATCTGTATGGGATGGTATAATTAACATGCTGCCCACATACATTTAATTTCCTTATGTTAAGAGGAAGCAATCCAAGCACAAAAGGCATCTTGCAGCAATTGCTGATTTTCCTGATGTAACTGGTATAATTGACACCAGACACATTGTGAAATGCAAAATCACATAATTAATTTGCTTTTCTAAACAGAAAACACTTTCATTCAATTGATATAAGAGCTAATAAACATTGCTCAAATCTGTCTGACTAATGTTGTTGTGATGTGGCCTGGCTGAACCCACAATTACTTAATTTTATCAAATAGTAGAGTGGTAAACAGCAACTTCAGGGTAATGCTATGTGTAATGGTTGGTATCTTTGTAACACAGCCATTTTCAGTTACATCGTACACCACAGAACACCATTTTTATAAATAAAATAGATAGGCTACACACTCAGGCAATTAACATTAGGTGTATTAATTAGGCATTCCTGCCTACATTGATTACAGCGGTATTGAGAGAACGTTAGTTAGCTGTGATATAATTAGTTCAGGAACATTGGAAAGTGACTGGTCCATCATTAGAATGCACAATTAAGCAAGATTTTTTTTTCATTTCACTGTCCTGCCACCTGGAGTTGCTAAAATGCCAATTCCAAAAAAGTCTGCATAGGACTTATTAATTGTCAAAATTTGCAGTAACATTAAACCAAATTTCACACCAATCCAGACCTTAGCGTAAGAGTATGAGTATGTTTTATACTTGAAGCCACTAGTCTGTTTTTTGTTTTTTTAGGCCTTTTTAAACTGAGTTAAGTATGATTGTTTCATTACTTTGTTACACCTCCAAATGTGAACACACACAATACATATTTATTGTGATTTACATATTTTTGCAAGGTCCAGTTTACTTTATATATTTGCATATATGTACTTTTTCATGTCAGTGAACAGTCTTTTTAATGTGTGGGAGTATTCATTTTATAACATGCACCACTATGTACTAAGACCTGCTTATGAGGTGGTCAGCACAACATTTTTATCATCTAAGCGTGGTGCTGAAACTATTAAAATGGTTAGATTATATTGTAAAAACTGTTTAATAAAAAGTGAGAGATGGTTAGACTATATAATGCAATAGTGAGATCACATCAGGCATAGCAGCCCTTGAAGCCTTGCAGTGAAGAGCAACCAGTGTGGCCACCAGGGGGAGCACCAGCTCCCCAAACCCAATACAAACAGATGCAAGGCACAAGTCCAGCACACAAAAAGGCTTTTCATTTGTCAATGGGAAACTCTTTCCAAAAGTTCCCTCTGGGTGGCATGGTATAAAGACAGTTAAGCACCATTACAACACAATATAACAGCACACAGCACTTCTCTTCTTTCTCTTTCTCTCTCAGTCTTCCATGTTCACTCCTCCTTTGGCAAACTTTGTCCTCAATCACCGGACTCTGGCTCCAGAATGGAAGACAGGCAGATCCTTTAAAGTCACCCCTGGAAGTACTTCTGGTATCCTGAAGGCTTTGCCCAGAAGCACTTTTGGGTAAGGCTGAAGTTCCAGTTCCCTCAGCATCTCCTTGCAACACCCATGGCACCCAACAGGCTCCAATTCCCATGAAGTCCTGTGGGAAACCGTGGCACTGCCACAACCTGGGGGGACTGCCATCTGATGCTCCGGGGAAGATAATGCCCGGTTAACATTCTATCCCCGGCACTTCAAGTGTGGAGGTGTCTCAGCCGGGCAAGGGTTCCAGTTGTCTGCTACACCAGGCACATCCCAGGACTTAAGGACATGTTGTACTTTGACAGCCTTGGAAAATTAAACCTTTTTAGACTCGAGCAGAGAAGACTGCGTGAGGACCTAATCCGGGTCTTCAAAATCCTCAAAGGCATTGGTAAAGTAGATCCAGCAGAATTTGGAAGTGCATTTAAGACTGAAGCCAGGAAACACTTTCTTATGCAAAGATTATGAAACTGGAACAAACTACTGAGACATGTATGTGAAACAGAATCGTTGACAACAAGAAGTGTTTGAATAAGATAATGGGGCAGCTTTCCTATTAATGTAGCTAAACAAATGAGCCTGATGCACATTTGACACATTTATTATGTACTTATGGTTTAAATCAACATACAACTTTTTCCAATTCACCAAGTGCAAACTACAACAGTGTTAAACCAGATAGCTACTACATATTTATGGTGACATAACTAAGACAAGTGTATCTTAGGATGATGCTGTACTCAATGCACACTGCACCTGACTTTGAAAATATTTGGAAATGTTTGGAACTGTCCTTAGAATTTAACTTAAGGCTGTTATTTGTTGAACTTTCAGAATTTGTCCAAAAGATAGGGGGCAGAATGGCCATCGGGAACGGACCAGTAGTGTTTCTGGACCAGTCGAGCTCAGTCAAATTCTCATAAGTACTGTAAATACACACACATTTAGTAAAGCCATAAAAAGACATCCCTTTCCAAGTGGAATAACCCTGCTTTGTGTGCTGGTATTCGAGAAAAGGAAGTGACTCCTTCCTAAATGGTACAAACTTGTGCATGTGAAATTCAAATAATTCATTAATCCATGTTCTAAACCCACTCACTGCATTTAACAATGTTAGAGTGGATGAAAAAGGTAAAAGAAAAAAGCAAGGTGATGCTGAGAAAGCAAGCAATAAGCAAACAAACAAAAAAAAAATGCAGTGCTGAACGTTGCAGTGTAATGTACGAAAATATCTAGTACAGGGGAGAAAGGTTATCATTTGTTAACTTTACAACACTGCTTTGGTTCATGACTTCAGTAGCACTGAGTGACAGCAAAGAAGCTAGCTAGCTACAGTATCAAATGTGACTGGCCCTACAGTCTGTCATGTTAACTAAAAGGCATTGAGATTCTAGTGTTATTAACATGCTATATGTAACTGAAATTGATGTGCTGCATTTTACATTAGAAAATGTTAACATTAGAACACTCTAGACGAGAACAGGCCATTCAGCCCAACAAAGCTCGCCAGTCCTATCCACTTATTTCTTCCAAACAAACATCAAGTCGAGTTTTGAAAGTTCCCAACGTCTTACTGTCTACCACACTACTTGGTAGCTTATTCCAAGTGTCTATCGTTCTTTGTGTAAAGAAAAACCCCCTAATGTTTGTGCGAAATTTACCCTTAACAAGTTTTCAATTGTGTCCCTGTGTTCTTGATGAACTCATTTTAAAATAACATTCTTAATCCACTGTACTAATTCCCTTCATAATTTTAAACACTTCAATCATGCTTCCTCTTAATCTTCCTTTGCTTAAACTGTTCAGGCTCAGCTCTTTTAATCTTTCCTCATAATTCAACCCCTGTAGCCCCGGAATCGGCCTAGTCACTGTTCTCTGGACCTTTTCTAGTGCTGCTATGTCCTTTTTGTAGCCTGGAGACCAAAACTGCACGCAATACTCAAGATAAGGCCTCACCAGTGTATTATAAAGGTTGAGCATAACCTCCTTGGACTTGTACTCCATACATCGTGCTATATAACCTAACATTCTGTTAGCCTTCTTAATGGCTTCTGAACACTGTTGTGAAGTCGATAGCTTAGAGTCCACTATGACTCCTAAATCCTTCTCATAAAGTGTACTCTCGATTTTCCGACCGCCCATTGTGTATTCAAACCTAATATTTTTACTTCCTATGTGTAATACTTTACATTTACTGACATTAAATTTCATCTGCCACAAATCTGCCCAAGCCTGTATCTTATCCACGTCCTTCTGTAATGATATAACAGATTCCAAATTATCTGCTAATCCACCTATCTTGGTATCATCTTTAAACGTAACCAGCTTGTTAATTATATTTCGATCTATATCATTTATATACTGTATATTAAAAAAAGCAGCGGCCCTAGCACTGACCCCTGTGGAACACCACTCTTAACATCAGCCAGTTCTGATGAGGTTCCTCGCACCATCACCCTCTGCTTCCTGTGTCTGAGCCAATTCTGCACCCATCTAAAAACATCACCCTGAACTCCCACTTCTTTTAATTTGATGCCCAACCTCTCATGTGGCACCTTATCAAATGCTTTCTGAAAGTCCAAGTAAATAATATCATATGCTCCACTTTGATCGTATCCTTTTGTTGCCTCCTCATAGAATTCCAGCATGTTAGTAAAACACGACCTCCCTCTTCTGAATCCATGCTGACTGTTCAGAATAACTCCTGTCCTAGCCAGATGTTGCTCAATCTTATCCTTAATAATTCCTTCCATTAATTTTCCTGTGACGCATGTTAAGCTTACTGGCCTTGGATCTGCCCTGTCACCCTTTTTATATAATGGGATAATATTTGCAATTTTCCAGTCTTTTAGAATCTCTCCAGTGCGCAGTGACTTCCTAAAAATATGTGTCAAAGTTTTATATATGTACTCAGTAGCCTCCTTAAGAACACGAGGATAAATATTATCTAATCCTGGTGATTTGTTTGATTTCAGCTTGTGTCACCATTGTTAACAGCTCACTAAATAACTGAGTGGCCAACAAGTGGAGCTGAAACTTAGCAGCAGTAACTAGCTTTGCTAGCTAGCTTCAGGCTTTAAAATTAAGGCTATGTTTAGCTTAAAAGGAAAGGGAAATGTTTATTGAATTTACAATGCAAAATTAAGCAACCAAAACACTATCTGCTATGAATGCTTAGGGAGGGAGAAGAAAACACTGTCTGTGCTTCACAGTTCTTCTCCAAATAGCTGTTCTTTGACAGAACCACAGAAAGTCAGACTGGTGATGTTGATGAGATATGGGGAGGATGCAGCAGAGAAAGGACATCAACAGAAAATTACATGACAAGTGTGAAGTTTTATGACTGCAGGATATGAAGAAATAATCTATGGAAATATATGCAATGTATTGCAAAGTTATAATTAGCCATGATTCATAGTAGTACACACTACATGGTAGTAGTCCAATTGTGTTCATTAGAATTACTTATGAAGACTTTGAAATCACATCAGTTTTCTTTTATTGTCTGGCACCTCCTGATTCACCAGTATGTGAAACCCACCATATATGCTATACTGTTCAATTTATTTTGATGTCTGGTTGTGAAAAACATCAAGATTTTTGGGGTTTCCACCTATTTTTTACCTTCTACTCCCAGAAAACCCTAATTTTTAGGAAATTTGTGGACAATATTTTGTACAGGAAATGGTAAAGAGTAAGTCGATAAGTATCTGCAGCAAAAATACCGTATTTACTCGTGTACCACGCGCCCTCATATAAGACACACACCCTAATTTTTGCAAAGAAAATTGAGAAAAAAGTTTTGCCCGGTGTACGACGTGCGTTGTGATTGTATAGGAAGCGTTTAGAGTGAGAGAGAGCGTGAGGGAGCAAGGAAGAGAGAGAACGCGAGTGCGCGAGGAAGCGAACGAGAGAGAGAGAGAGCGAGTGAGCCCATTCAGAAGAAGTAAACATTACAGAATTACATTTCCTCCTGTATGATGCGCATCTGATTTTGTAATGCTAATTTTCGGGAAAAAATGTGCGCATGGTACACGCGTAAATACGATAATCAGAAAGACGAGAAGTTTTGCATGTCACATCAACTGACCCCAGGGTATTTACCCCCTAATGCAGGATCAAATCTTCAAAGATCACAAAACTTTGAAAAAATGGGGAGTGGTAATATAGGCATGTGAAGGTGTTTTGAAGTTGCAGATCATGAATATGAAAATATTTTTAATATATCATTCTTTGCTGGTGGTTCTAGCCCTCCAAGAACCCCTCCCAGAAGATCAAAATGAGAAATTTCAAACACAAACACGTGGGACTTAGTTTTAGACTACTTCAAGGTCAGTAATTACAAATATGATGCTATGTTTGAGTTTTGATCTTTTACTATTGACATGGCTGTGTATCAGTGGGCGAAACATGACACATTTCTATTAAAATTAGGAATATTTAGACATTTTATTGTAAATATTTGACACAGCCATGCTTGTTTTATTATTATTCAAGAAGTAAATTGTTACATTTCTGATGAAAACCCCAAATTAGAGTGGCTTACACTAATTCAGACTTTTCATTAATTCTTTGTTTTTAAAGATAAGGCTTATCCTGAGGGAAAGGATGAAATTAGCTCAACTGCAGTATCCATGCCAGAAACAAGAGAGGGTCATACAGTACATCTGCGTACATGACAGAGGCAACAACAGCTGAGGAGGATAAAGAAAGAGATCCTTGGGCAGATGAAGGGAATGCACAGAAGGCTTCTACAAGCTTTGATTAGTTTGTATATCCCCACTCTAAAGTTCTTGATTGCTTTTATCTGCCATCACCTCCAGCAACCCCCAAGACATAGTTTATTGTGGATTTGGTAAAAATTATTGTAAAGCCTTAACTATCAAGGGTATAAAGATGAAGCTACCTATATTCTGCAAAACAACACTCTTGACAAAATGAGAGACAGCTGATTTAGGAGTTGTATGCCTCTTTTATTTTATTGGCAGTTACTATGGCAGCCTATAATAATGTCCACCCTCCTACCTCTCCTCCAGTGGCGGCTCATAACTAAAATTAGTGGGAGTGCTGCTCGAGAAAATTTTTAGCCTTTGTTTTAAAATTTTGTAACAGGAAACAAACATGCATAAAAAGAAAATTTATTCAGAAACTTGATAAAATCCTAAAAGAAGAAAATCAAACATTTTTTACTTACTATAACCTAAATTGTTACAGTTCAAGCTTGATCTATTCATTAAAAGATGAAATCCATTCTTCTTGTTTTAATTTGCGCGAAGAGATCAATAATTTTCTCCTTGATCTCTGGATGACAACTGCGGAAAATTTTCTCCATTGAAAGCACTGCAAGTGCATTTAGTCTTTCCGAATTCATAGTGATTCTTAGAAAAGTTTTTATTCTTTTCAATGTTGAAATTACAAACTACAAGCCCAATCCACACAGCAGTGATGGTGATGCCTCCCTTCCAGATAAGCTGAACAACTTCTTTGCACGGTTTGAGGCACAGAACAAAGAGCCTGCGAGAAAAGCAACACCTCCCTCCACTGACCAAGCACTCTGTCTCTCCATAACAGATGTGAGGAGGACTCTATCCAGAGTCAATCCAAGGAAGGCTGCAGGACCTGACAACATACCTGGTCTTGTGCTCAAAGAATGTGCAAGTCAACTGGCTGGTGTCCTCACAGACATCTTCAACACATCTCTGAGCCAGTCGTCAGTCCCAACATGCTTCAAGTCGACCACCATCATACCAGTGCCAAAGAAGTCATCAGTGACATGCCTGAATGACTACCGACCAGTTGCACTCACACCAATCATAATGAAGTGCTTCGAAAGGTTAGTCATGTCACACATAAAGACTAATCTCCCTGCCTCCCTTGACCCTCTTCAGTTTGCATACCGCTCAAACAGGTCAACTGAGGATGCCATATGCTCTGCCCTTCACATCTCCCTGACACATCTGGATAAAAAGACACATATGTCAGGATGCTATTCATAGACTTTAGCTCTGCCTTCAACACAATCATCCCTCCAAAGCTGGTGGTAAAACTGAGCAGGTTGGGCCTAAACACCACCCTCTGCAATTGGATCCTGGACTTCTTGACAGAGAGGCCCCAGTCAGTTCGGATGGGCTACAACACTTCCAGCATCATCACACTGAGCACTGGAGCAACGCAGGGCTGTGTGCTTAGTCCACTGCTCTTCACCCTGCTGACTCACGACTGCACAGCCACGCACAACACCAATCACATCATCAAGTTTGCGGATGATACGGCGGTGCTGGGACTGATAAGCAGGGATGATGAAAGAGCATACAGAGATGAGGTGAAATGGCTGTCCGCATGGTGTGAAGACAACAATCTATCTCTCAATGTCGACAAAACAAAAGAGATAATCGTGGACTTCAGAAAATCACGTCCTGCCCACATCCCGCTCAGCATCAACGGTTTAGATGTGGAGATTGTTAGGAGTACCAAGTTCCTCGGTGTGAACTTAACTGAGGAACTTACGTGGACACATAACACCTCATCACTAATCAAGAAAGCCCAGCAGAGACTACACTTCCTGAGGCGGCTGAATCAAGCACGTCTTCCCCCTTCCATCCTCACCATGTTCTACAGAGGCATCATAGAGAGTGTCCTGACCAGCTGCATCACTGTCTGGTATGGCAACTGCAACATATCCGACCGCAAGCGCCTGCAAAGGATAGTGAAGACAGCAGAGAACATTATTGGGGTGCCTCTCCCTTCACTACAAGACATATTTTACAAACGCTGTGTCCGCAAGGCCTGCAGCATTGTGCAGGACCCCTTACACCCCTCACATGGACTTTTCACACTTCTGCCATCCAAGAGAAGATATTGCAGCATCAAAGCCAAATCTGCGAGGCTGCAGGAGAGTTTTACCCCCAAGCTGTTAGACTCCTTAACACCAGGCTGCCCCTGGGACCTTCCACACGGCCTCAACCTCCTCTACAAAACAGAACTTTTATACATGAAAACCACTATCCTGCAAAGAACTGAAAATCTCATACTGACCTCTAAGGATTTATGAAACATTCTGACCTGTCATTGTTTACACACGTCTTAAACAACTATTATCATACACTGATAATTTCTGTATTATCTATATCTATTATTTATTATTTATTTACTTATTATATTACATATCTTACACATCAATATTGCTGCTACTTGTTTGTCCTATCTTTGCACAATGTCTTGTCTTGTTTGTTTGTGTTTTAATTATAAATTTTAAAATTTTTATTCTATTTTTAATTTACTATTTGCACATCATGTTGTTACACTGTGGACCCTGAGCTTCGCAATTTCGTCTATCTGTATACTTGTATATGGTTGAGATGACAATAAAGTTCACTTTGACTTTGACTTTTTGACTTTGACTTTTTTGACTTTGAAAAGCAGCGTTCTGCCTCAGAAAAAAAATGAATCAAATAGAATAGCTGGAAGCAGGATCATAATCTAATTCTACACTTTATCACATTCAAGAATATGGTACATGGTTTTTAAGCACAACACACGTGGAGTAAAAAAAAAAAAAAACACTACCTTCCACCAGCACGCCAGGGTTGGCACTGTGGGAGTGACAGTCCTCTCTCTCCCTCGCAGCCTCGCGTGCAGCTTCCGAACAACAGCCAAACACCACGCTGCTGGAACTGTGAAGCGCAGAGTTCCATACAAAGATTTTTGTATCTTTTTCATAAACTGGGAGATGGCTACTGACATTAAGCTTAAGGATTATATATTGTACAAGTATAAAGAAAGAATTAAAGAAAAAAGGACTCATTATATTAAATGTTATCGATAATATCAAGTGGAAATAGGGGGTGCTACAGTTCCACAGTGCCTATATATATAGCAACAATGGTAATAGCAATTGTATATAATACAATGGATAAAAATAAAAAAAATAAAAAATTGGATAAAACCAAGGAGCTGGTGGTGGATTTTAGGAGGCCTAGGCCCCTTATAGACCCTGTGATCATCAGAGGTGGGAGTGCAGCTGGATGACAAATTGGACTGGACTGCCAATACTGATGCTCTATGTAAGAAAGGTCAGAGCCGACTATACTTTCTGAGAAGGTTGGCATCCTTCAACATCTGCAATAAGATGCTGCAGATGTTCTACCAGACGGTTGTGGCGAGTGCCCTCTTCTACACGGTAGTGTGCTGTGGTGGCAGCATAAAGATGAAAGACGCCTCACGCCTGGACAAACTTGTTAAGAAGGCAGGCTCTATTGTAGGAGTAAAGTTGGACAGTTTAACATCTGTGGCCGAGCAACGGGGACTAAGCAAACTCCTGTCAGTCATGGAGAATCCACTGCATCCACTGAACAGTGTCATCTCCAGACAGAGGAGTAGCTTCAGTGACAGACTTTTGTCACTGTCCTGCTCCACTGACAGACTGAGGAGATCGTTCCTCCCCCACACTATGCGACTCTTCAATTCCACCCGGGGGAGTAAATGCTAACATTACTCAAAGTTATTGTCTGCTTTTTTATTTTTATTTTTTTTCATTTTTAATTTTTATTACTATTTAATTTAATATATATATTTTTGTATCAGTATACTGCTGCTGGATTATGTGAATTTCCCCTTGGGATTAATAAAGTATCTATCTATCTATCTATCTATCTATCTATCTATCTATCTATCTATCTATCTATCTATCTATCTATCTATCTATATTGTATTGTTCAGTAAAAATATATATACACATTTACATTTTTGAAATGCTTTTTATACATCTCTCTATTATAAAAAAAATCCTGTGGAATGAATGACTAGGAGACGATACGTGATCTTCACGTTAAGATCATGAAAGACAAATAAAAGAACCGCGAGACGAAAGAGAATGGGCAAAAAAAAAAATCAGAAGTGTAAAGGGAAGCAGATACAGGTGTCTCAGTGCATATAAAGCATATAAAGGACAATACGTTATAAATGAAACGTCAACAAATAAAAGATCACATTAGCACAAAAAAAAAGAAAATTAATCATCAGGACCAGATGTAATTGAAAAAATAGCAGGACAAACCGAGGTTAGAAATAAAAGGAAAAGAGCAGAAAACAAAGTCTCATCATTCAATGCACAAAACGTAGATTTACACAATAATGGAACATACGCTATGACAATCTGTGGACCCGCAACAGTTAAAGCAACGACAAGTTTAATTTCAAAGAAAACACAGGTATACTGTATATTTATGATCATGGAGAAGCGATCACAACGCGAGCAGGAGAGACACCAAGTAACAAAAAAGGACAGCGACTGGACAGGCACCCCTCGACAACACGCGCATCGTTATACGTCCTGCAAGAAAGAATTTAACCATGCCAGGGACCGGAAATAAAGGACAAGTATTGTTTTTACAACGTCACGCATATTATGTGATTTTGCTATTGCTCATCACTTTCAAATTGTTTTTGGAATTGCTAGGAACAAATGGTTCCTAAAATAACTTGATTATTGAATGTAAACTGTCGCTGTCATACCCTGTCGCATGCTTAAATTTAAATCATTAACACATACAACCAATGTTTTGGACCTCTATTGGAATAGGAAGGGAAAAGAGAAAAACAGCCATTTAAGTTGAAGTCACTTAGGGGAATGGCAGTGTTGGCTGCTCAGCATAAGGAAATAGTAACAACCTACTGACTAGGAGCATAAAATAATTCAGCACAACTATGGAGTTTAAGCTTTCTGTTAGAGGAAATCCAAAACCTACTTACTCTTAGTCTCATCCAGAAATATTAATTAATGACTTAAAACTTGTTATCCAATTCAGAACCAACTCTAACTCCAGCTCCTAGGAGAGTAAGGCTGAATGAGTTGTACATGTTTTTAAGCCTGAAGAGTCTTACATGCTATGACATTTTATATCAGAATACCACACACACATTTTATTACTGTACCAAACAGGGAGTCATGTGTTCTCTTTGCCAGAAAGAATAATGTAAACATCACAATCAATACTAAACAATACAAAAAGAGGTGTCTTGATAGCTGTGTAGTCAATAGAAAGCAGAGACTAGAATAAAAGAACAAAGTGGGGTGAACTAAGATTATACTGCTGGGCTGCAATGCACAAATCACTCTTTGCAATGCATGTTTGCTGGTAAAGTGGTCCAAAGAGAAGTGAGAGCCATGGATTCAAATGGTAGCCTGAAATCTACCTGTATGAGGTTTTCACATTTTTGTTATTTTCTTCACATAAATTAAAGCCATGCTGGTTACTTTAATTGTTGGTTCATAATTAGCCCACTTTTACCAAGTGTGGGTTTGTCTTGTGCATTTCTGTGGCTCCATCATTTCTCTGTTACTTCCAGTTCTGCCAAGGAAGAATCAAAATCCTGCAATCCTGTACTGAATGAATTAGATTTCCGGCCTCTACCAGAATGCAAATTGAAGTATATACTGTACACTGTATATTCTTTAATTCATTAATATTTCAAAAACCACTCATTCCATTACAGTGTTGTAGAGGGCTGGTGCAACATTGGGTATGAATGAACCATGAATTGGGTGCTTACATAAATAGAAATGAAAAACAGACATTATTTAAAACTTGTTTGTAGTAATTATAGCCTGCATGCAAAGCGTTGTGAGGATATTTTTTCATAGATTAGTAAGATTTTTTTTCCTACATAGTGGATAAAAGGAAAAACACTATGTATATACAAATTATTAAACATATGTCATATGCCTGGATTCTGTGTCAACATAAAAAGTCAGTTCAGCTTGATTACTTTTTCCTGCTATTGTTGAAAACAACACAACTGAATTCGTAATTAAAGGATTGAGAAGTACTTGTACAATACCTTTAATACAATATACAGTGTGAATGACAGCCAGCAGCTCAATCTGGCCGACACATCCAAGAAGGTAGATGGGGACATCCCTGAAGCTTAGAGGTGCCCTGGATTCCCGCAGGGCACCATGGGAGATGGAGTTCATAGCCCTGCTGGGTGCTGTGGGTACCGCCGTGAGACGCTGCAGGGAGATGTGGGGATTTTTGTTTCCCATATAACCTGGAAGTACTCCCAGGCCTTGGGAACAGAAGAACAGAAGTACTTCCAGGCTGAAGAAAATGCAAGTCTCCATCTAACCCGGAAGTGCTAATGAATTACATGGATAGAAGAATAGAAGCTCTTCAGGGCCAAGAACTATATAAAGGACTGATGGGAACGCAGCAAGCAAGCCACATTTGGGAGGGAGTGTGCCAGAGCTGCTGGGAGGAGATGAGGAATTATTGTATATAGCATTGTGAAATTATTATAGTTATTACTTGTTTGTGGTGGTGGAGGTGCTTGGGGCACTTTAAAGAAGAAAATGAAAATACTTCTGCGTGCTTTTAAACCTGTGTCGGCATCTCTCTGTTGTTGTTTCAGAGGGCAACAGTGCATTCAAGCGTCCGTTTATTGACAACAGTAATTATTCACCACTCAGCCACAATATTATAACCAGTGAACAAGTGAATTGATTATCTTGTTATTGTGGCACGTGTCAAGGGCTGGGATATATTAGGCAGCATATGAACTGTCAGTTCTTGAAGGTAGTGTGTTGGAAGCAGGAATCATGGGCAAACATAAGGATCTGAGTGACCTTGAAAAGGGCTAAATTATGATGGCTAGATGACTGGGTTACAGCATCTGCAAAATGGCAGGCCTTCTGGGGTATTTCTAATATGCTGTGGTTAGTACCTACCAAAAGTACGAGTAGTCTAAGGAACGGCAACTGGTGAACCATGGCCAAAAGGAACCATGATGCACGTGGTGAGTGAAGGCTAGCTCATCTGGTCTTATGGGGCTGTACAGCTACAGACACGGTCAAACCACCTATGCTTACTCCTGTCCACTGCCGAAATTGCCTACAAAAGTCATGTGAGCATCAGAACTGGACCATGGTGCAATAAAAAGTGATGACCTTGTCTTATGAACCACATTTTCTTTTAAATCATGTGGATGATATTTACTTGGGGAAGAGATGGCAGCAGGATGCACTATGAGAAGAAGTCAAGCCAGCAAAGGCATTGTGATGCTCTGGATATTGTTCTGCTGGGAAACTTTGGGTGCTGGCATTTATGTGGATGTTACTTTCACAGATACCACTTAAAGATAGCTGCAGATCACATACACCATTACATGACAATGGTATTTCCTGATGGCAGTGGCCTCTTTCAAGAGGATAATGCAAACACTTCAAAGAATGTTCAGGAATAGTTTGAAAAGCACAACGGAAGCTCAGGATGTTGATTTGGCCTTCAAATTCCCCACAACTCAATCTGTGGAATATGCTAGAGAAACAAGTCCGATCCATGGAGGCCCTGTCTTGTATCTTACAGGACTTAAAAGATCTGCTGCTAATATATTGATGCCAGATTCGGTACCACATGACACCTTCAGAAGTCCTGTGACATTCATGTTTTCGGTGGCTTTTGAGGTTCGGTGTACATAATTTCAGGACATAAGTTTACCCACATTTTGTATATATGGTAGGCTGCTGAACATGTTTATATGTACTGTATACTGTGACAGATCGGGGGCGCTTCCGCTCCCTTGAACCCTTGTCCAGGATGCCAGACACCAGATAAAAGTCCAAAAGTAGACTATATTTATTCTGCACAGTGCACAAAGCACCCTCCTCTCCATAATACTCATTAAATTCACCAATACAATAACAATAATCTAATCCACCACTTCCAGACGCATTGCCACCCTTCCACCCAGCTTAGCTCGCTGTCTGGGAGTTCCCATAATCCTTTTATAATCCCTGACCCGGAAGTGTTCCAATCCCCAGTCCATGTGATCGCCTATCACTTCCGGGTCAAATCAAAAGTCCTTTTCTTCACCTCAGAAGCATATCATTCCCCTTGTCCATGTGACTCAGACGTACTTCCAGGGCATATGGCAAATAAACATTGTTCCTCCCTGCAGCTTCTCTTAGTGGCCCCCATGGTATCCAGCATACAGACTTCAATGTCCATAATGCCCTGCTAGTCTTCGGGGCACCTTCATACAGCAGGGAGGGCTCCACCTGGCGGCTTGGGGGTATTGGCTGGGATGAACGGCCGGCTATACACCACAGTACTCCTACCCCAGCGATGAATTATAATTCGGGGCGGCCTGCCCCGCAAGAGAAGTCTTTCTCCAAGAGGAGTTTCCGGTCAAGCCTTGGCTGATCCATGTTTCTCGTTCCCTGGAGAATCTAGGGGGAATATTAGTCTAATTTGACATCTGGTCTGCCATTCTCCAAGGACAGTTTCACCAAATGTGGCCCAACCTTCAGCATCTATAGCACTGCCTTCGTCCTCCTGTTATTCTCCCCCTACGGGACTGAAAACAATTGCAAAAAGTTAGTCCGCCCCTTTTCTTGCTGAGAAGGAAACCCCCGCTGCCTCTAACGGTTCTCTCTCGCCTTTCTCTAATTTGTAGGAGACACCCGTTTTATTTTTGGGATCTCCTGTTTGCTTTGGGGGTTTTCCAAAGTCTGAGTCTCTTTATTTAATAAAAAGAGACCCTTTCCTGTCTGCAACCCTCTAGACTTATTTTTTAAACATCTTTAGGACCGAATCACTCTGAAAGCCAGCACCATCCAGCTTCTCCAGATTGATCGGCCCTTCCCCCGACCATTCGGTCAACGTTCCGGCTTCTCTTGTATGGCACGCAGTGATTTGGCATCCGCTATTTATTAAAGGTGGGCCCGGATCACACTGCGTCCCTATTTCATTATTTAGGGTACCAGTATTACTCACCTGTACCGCCACATCATATAATACGGGAGGCTCCCGTCCGATTTGATGTAGGTACTCAGTTACCTTTCGGATGGGCGCCTGAGCCGTTTCTCCCAGATCCCTGACGATCTCCTGAATTGCTGCCAGCATCTGCAAAACACTTTGCACGGGCTCGATTAGTTTTTTCAGTTCCTGCATGTCAAAAGAGTTAATTATTTTGGCTGGCGGCAGACTTACTTCCTCCTTCTTCTTACCTGCTAGCCGGGAGCCAATGAGCCCGTCCGCTGTGGGCACGTGCTCTGACAGGACTCGCGGAGGCTGCTAGGAAGTGGAGTTCTTTTGGGAGGACTGGGCTGCCATCTTTGGCTGACTGTGATCTGCTTGTGTCAATTTGTCGGCGGATTGATCAATCACTTCCCGGCCCTCCTTACCTTTTTTCGTGGTGAGCGGTGCTTCGCTCGCCTCCCCCTTCCCCTTCGGAATGTCCAAGTCCGTCTCTTCGGATACGGAGGCGCAAACAGCGGGACGTGGACTTCCTCCTTCCCAGAAAACACCGGGGGTTGATCACATGTCCCTTGCCGGACGCCGACATGCGGAAGTCCTCTTTAACACACTTCGGCTCGAACAGGAGCGTGCCACTGTCTTCGGGAAAGTCTCCTTCCTCCCGCGGAGCCTCCAGGTGATCATCTCGAGGTACATGCACGGGACAAAGTTTGTTATTTTAAACGGATTATCAATTACATTCCCGGCACGTACTTTAGAGCGATCATCTGTCCCTGGATGCTTCTCCTCCCGAGCGTCGGCCATTACGAGCGTGGCTCTTCCGCTGGCGTTGTCGCTTTGTTTGCCCTTCTTCTTCCCCATACCGGACTTGGTTAAGGTAGGTTCCTGTGCTGTTGTTGCATGTCCGTATGTCGTCTTCAGGGGGTTCTCTGCCCACAGAAAATTTAGGTACAGGTCCTCTGCAAACAACGCTAGAGAATCCTGCCGGCTACGCCACTGTGACAGATCGGGGAAGCTTTCGCTCCCTTGAACCCTTGTCCAAGATGCCAGACACCAGATAAAGGTCCAAAAGTAGACTATATTTATTCTGCACAGTGCACAAAGCACCCTCCTCTCCACAATACTCATTAAATTCACCAATACAATAACAATAATCCAATCCACCACTCCCAGACGCGTTGCCACCCTTCCACCCAGCTCAGCTTGCCGTCTGGGAGCTCCCTTAATCCTTTTATAATCCCTGACCCGGAAGTGTTCCAATCCTCAGTCCATGTGATCTCCTATCACTTCTGGGTCAGATCAAAAGTCCTTTTCTTCACCCCGGAAGCACGTCATTCCCCTTGTCCATGTGACTCGGACGTACTTCCGCGGCGTATGGCAAATAAACATCATTCCACCCTGCAGCGTCTCCTAGTGGCCCCATGGTATGCAGCAGGGCTGTGCATAAAGACTCCAATGTCCATGATGCCCTGCTGGTCTTCGGGGCACCTCCATACTGCTGGGAAGGCTCCACCTGGCGGCTTGGGGGTATTGGCCATACACCACAATACATATAAATATCTTAGATTCTTACATATTTCACTGAGCTTCCTGCTGTTCATTTACAGTTGCTTAATAACTTTGCCCTAAGCAGCTGAAATAATTCCATGTCTATTTGTATATTTGTACTGCAAAAAGGCTTTCCAGAAGATTCTGCAGATCAGTATTAGTAGAGGCCTAAAAGAAATTCTGAGTGGGTGCCACAAGCTGTCTTCTTTCCCTTTGCTATTATTTTTAACGTGTTGCTCATTTCAGGAAATACGCTTATTTTTATTGAGTCATGCTGTTCAAGTTACATCATGGTGAGGGAAAGCATTCTTACAGTTAATCAAATTTCAACATTCAATTTCTATCTGTTTTAGAAAGTGCTGGACTTGTATATATACATTATATCCACAAACATACATATCAATAGCTCTCTGAATGTTTACTTAGCACCAGCAACCACCCCTTAATGTGTCATTTTGCTCTACATGTGATGTTTTAATTTGAGTGTACTGTAATTTATTATATAAAATACTTTGACATCCTGGCCAAAATGAACGACATACACTGTAATAAGGACTGACTGGTTGATTGATTGAATGCATAAGGACATACCCAAAGGAAGAAAATGCTGTAAACACCTTAGGGTAGGTGTTCTCATTGAAGAATCTGGCAGAGAATTAGGAGCAAAAAACTTGTCCATAATAATTCTTCAAATACAGCTACTCTGCCAGTTTATTCAATGACTATAAATAATACCTGCATGTTTTTGTAAATCCCTTTAAGCTATGTGCCACAGCTGGCAATAAGATATCCTCCAAACATCTGTACCTCGGAGGTGACACATTTGTATGCTATGATATAGCTTCACATATGCGGCTCTGATATAATAAGTACAATGGAGTAAAATTAGACTGTAGGTGTTACTTTATGATATCAGCAATGTAGCAGAAAAGCAGAGGAATAATACATACGTATAAAGAAGTATTTCTAAACATACAATACTTCTGATACATGAAACAAGTTAACAGTGTGGCACAGAGTAGCGCCTTTGAGACCTTCAAATCAAACTTAAAGTCCACTTTTTGCGTAAAACATTGTAAATTTTATGTAAATAAAGATTAAAATAAATACAGCCTACATATTCCTAACAATATGAATTTAAAAGTCCATTTGAAATGAAAAGTTTTTACTGTATTTTCTTCTTAAAGTCTCTGCAATGCAAACATACTTTATTGTTGAAATATCTAAAAAACAGATAAGATAGAAAAAAATGAAATAGATTTGTAATGCACATGTTAAAAACATACATATTTAGAAGCCAATATGTTAACAAAGAACATATTTTCCTAAAAGATTCACTCCAGTAATTTGGCACAGATACCAGTTAATGAGAAATTTGCAGGACTTAGTTTGTGAGTGAGGATTATACTTTAAAATACTACTTATCTTTCAGATTTTAATTGCAAACTGAAATGTTTATGGTGTGATTGCTTGTGTGCAAGGATAGGTATTAGTATTGTATATTAATATTTACATTAATAAACCATTTATCATTTTTATACAGATGTTTTCAAATCTGAATTTTTGGCCATATAAAACTTAAACACTTTCAAAATATACATACATTCAGTACAGCTTGTACTGGTTTTTCAAGGGTTAATAAAGTACAGTAATCCCTCCTCAATCACGGGGGTTGCGTTCCAGACCCCCCGCGATAGGTGAAAATCCGCGAAGTAGAAACCATATGTTTGTATGGTTATTTTTATATATTTTAAGCCCTTATAAACTCTCCCACACTGTTTAGAAATATTCCCTGCACAGTTATACAGCATAATCCCCTTGTATTCTCTTAGATATTAGGTAAGATTCATTGAAATTATGTATGTAAACACACTGTTTATATACAGTAAAACCTAAATATTATTTTCGAGTGTCTCCGATATCACATATGTTACAGTCATTACGATAGTCAGGCCAACAGCAATAAATACGTACAATGCAAGAAAAATTGTATACAGTAAATGTGTGTACAGTGACACTAAATGTACGTACATGTACTAAGTACTGTAAGTAGAAAATTAATTATGGTTACTCATCAACAATGACACGATGACTTGTCTGATAAAGATGAGTTTAATTTTACTGCACAACAAAGGAGAGCGTTACAGCTCTTCTAAAGGGGCCTCTTCAGGCGACTGTGTAGCACCACTGTTGTTGTTCTTCCGGCAGTCTTCAATCCAAATCCCTAAAGCAGATTTCATCCAGACTACTGCCTTATTACATCCACTTACAACTTGTTTTGCACCCTGGTTAAAAGGACACTGTGGCCGTAGATCTTATATTCCTTTCCTACTTTTTAAATAAAAAGAATCATAGCCTCATTGATGCTGTAATAGCTTCCTACAGTGGTGTAGCTTTTCCCTTCCTTCAACATATCCAAAACGTTTACCTTTTCGGCAATCGTTAACATCTTCCGTTGGCGCTTGGGCACAGCCCCTGAAGCAGTAGCAGTAGCAGATCGTTTTGGAGCCATAATGAAGGACTTGACTATGCACAAAGATAAACACAAAAGAGCACAAAAGTTAACTCTTTACACAGCGAAACACGTTGATGCTGAATGAGCGAGACGACACTTCCTGGTTAACACCGCATTCAGTACACAGGAACTTAACTGCGTGCTCTGATTGGTTAGCTTCTCAGCCATCCGCCAATAGCGTCCCTTGTATGAAATCAACTGGGCAAACCAACTGAGGAAGCATGTACAGGAAGTAAAAAGACCCATTGTCCGCAGAACCTGCGAAGCAGTGAAAAATCCGCGATAGAGTGAAGCCGCGAAAGTCGAGGGATTACTGTATATTAATCAGATCACTAGAACAGCATTTTTTCACTTAAGAAACATAGCTAAAGTTAGACCTCTTATATCACTGAAAGATGCTGAGAAATTAGTTCATGCGTTTGTTTTCAGTCGACTAGATTACTGTAAGACATAAATTATTTGCAACTAGTGCAGAATGCAGCTGCTAGAATCCTACCTAGGAAAAGAAAATCCGAGCACATTTCTCTAGTTTTGATGTTGCTACACTGGTTACCTGTGTAATTCAGGATTGACTTTAAAATTCTGCTTATAATTTATAAAGCCTTAAATAATCTCGCCCCATCTTATATATTGGAGTGTCTGACACCTTATATTCCAAATCGTAACCTCAGATCCTCAAATGAGTATCTCCTTAGAATTCCAAGAACAAAACTTAAAAGTGGTGAGGCGGCCTTCTGCTGTTATGCACCTAAAATCTGGAATAGCCTGCCAATAGGAATTCGCCGGGCTGATACGGTGGAGCACTTTAAAAAACTGCTGAAAACACATTATTTTAACATGGCTTTCTCATAATTTCCTTGTAATCAAAATCATGATACTCTGCATCACCAACTCACCATAATAATTATTCATGGTTCCTCTAAAATCTGTACTAACACCTACTCTCTCTTCTGTTTCCTTTTCCAATATCCTATTGGTGGTGGCACATCTACTCAAAGCACCGTGATGTTCCAACAATGATGGATAGATTAAAAGCCAGAAGTCTGTATCACCATCAACATCAAGTGACTCCGTTAGAACCCTAACTACAAAGAGGATTATTTCATTTATGTTAGGTAGAATGCCCAGAGAGGACTGGGCGGTCCCGTGGCCTGGAACCCCTGCAGATTTTATTTTTTTTCATCAGCTGTCTGGAGTTTTTTTCTGTTTTTCTGGCCATCGGACCTTACTCCTTTTCTATGTTAACTAATGTTGTCTTATTTCTTCAATATGTAAAGCACTTTGAGTTACTTTTTGTATGATAATGTGCTATATAAATAAATGTTGTTGTTGTTGTTATCATTTTAAGAGAGCAAACACAAACAATAAAGCACAGTTTAGATACAAAGAATATAGTAATACAGACATTAGGTTCCAAAGAAATACTCCATCAAACTAACACTCTTTCCCTTCCTATATATATAATATTGCTGAAGAGCGTCCTGAAGCGAAGAGAAACTTGCTTAGCTGCTAATACATAAGCAAGGTGAGCTCATTGGCTAAATGAAACCTCTGAGGAGAGAGGAACTCACTTAGCTGCTGACAGAAAATAAAGGCTAGCACGTTGGCAAAACAAAACCGCTGAGGAAAGAGAACCTTACTTAGCCGCTAATCCAGAACCGACCCCCACAGCTCCGCCCACGTAGAAGTGAAACAGGACAGTGAGGATGGCCCTTCCTGGCTCCCTACTCCTGACGTCACGCTTCCCTCTCCCCTTAGCTTGCTGCTTCTGTCTTGGATTACCGTGAATGTATTTCTCCTGCAAGCAAACTAGGATTATTAGTGCAATGAGAGAATCGCAAAATCAGCCGGAATGTTCAAGCAAATTCTAGAAAAAAGGCTGATCTAAATCTGTTAAGTAGTTCTCTCACTCGCTAGCTAAGTGGATGTAAGATATGCCCCAAATTCCAGTTCAACTGGAATTTTTTTATGTTTTCTGTTCCCCCTGGTCACCTGACCTTATCATCAGACTCGCATTTAGGGACTTCAAAATTCTATATTTAAGTACTGTGCTTCTCTTAATAATATATTTATCTATCTGATGTACGTGTGCATTATTTCTTTGTTATATACTATTTATTCATTATTATTTTTAGCTATTTTTGTAGCTATCTCTTTGCTGTGTTGTAAAGCACTTTGAGCTTCATCCTTTGTATGTAAATATGCTACAGAAATAATGTTGTTGTTATGTTATGCTGTTGTTATGCTCAGTTCAGACAGTTATATGACAAGAGAGCCCTGCCTAAAAAGGTTTAATAGAGGTCCTGCAGACTTAATTTAGAACAGCATTAAAGAAGTGTTATTACATCTTGAACTGTTCCTCAACAGAACATACAACTTTTTCAGTTACAAGACTTTCCTAAACAGACAGTAATTTATTGAGTTACAGTTTGCGAGATTTAGGTTAGGATTCATCAAGTTTTTCAGGAAATGCACAAAGCTGCAGTTATCAGAAGCAAATAAATGTCCAGAAGATTAACTAATATCCAAAGTTAAAGGCAGAATCATGGTCAAATTACAGAAAGTGGATAGTAAAACTGTGCAGCCAGCAAAAATGAGTGTGAAGACCAGAAAATGAAAAACCAGAAAAAAGAAAACAGGTAAAAAGTTCTAACATTAGGTCTTCTTGGTAGTACTACAAAAGAAAAAGACAGAGATATCAAGAGAATAATTTTGATGAAAACTAGGAACTACCGTATTTACGCGTATACCACATAAAAAATTTGCTTTAGAAAATCAGGTGCGCGTCATACACGAGGAAATGTAATTCTGTAATCTTTACTTCTTCTGCTTGGGCTCGCTCTCTCTCTCTCTCGCTTGCGCTCTTGTTTTTGAATCAGTTTGGTGTCATCATTCAGCATGGATAGTAGCAAGTGTTTATGCTCCTTCACAGCAGGTTGCAAGAACGATGTTCCAGAGTCATGTGTTCGAGATTGGCGATGGAAGAAAGAAAAACCTTCGTCATGCAACAAAAACAGAAGGGCATTTCACGGAAAATGTGCCCTAAATGCTTCCTATACAATCACAATGCATGTCGTACACGGGGCAAAACGATTTTTGCGATTTTCTTTGTAAAAATTAGGGTGCACGTCTTAATCGAGAGTGCGTGGTACACAAGTAAAAGCGGTATATGCGGACAGAAGATCCACTGTGGCAACCCCTAATGGGAGCAGCCGAAGAAGAAGATATAGGAAAAGGAAGTGACATTTTAATGTCCTATGACTGGAAACAGCCATAGCATTAGCAAACAACATGGCAGTACCTGTGACCAGGGTCATCCAATGGGGGTGAATGGGGCTCAGGGTGTCATTGGTGTCATGGCAGGAGAAGGTATTGTCACAGGACATGTGTAACAGGATTCTTGTATGGAGTGGTGGGGACAAGGAGTAGTACTGAGCTGATTTAATGCTTGTCTAACTGGCCTGCAAAGTTGTTGCTGATGGTATTGATAATTTAAGGTGTCAGTAGAATCCTAGTCATTGAGATCACTAACCATGTTCTTTTCCTCTTTGCATCTGGTTTTTACAAGGAACCTTTTACAGCACCCTTTAAGTGCTAACTTTGTATCCATACACTTTGGCTGACTATTTCTTGTCATGCACCCACTGTAATAATTTGTTTGTATCCTTGTTTGTGCTTTTGTTTCTTTTATTTCACCAGCTCACTTTTATTTCCAAATATGCTGCATTCGATAATAACTTTTAGCTTGTAACTGATGATAACTGATGTGAATGGAAATGTCTCAAGTTTTAATGGATAATGCATATGCTCCTGCTTTAATTTTTGATTTCATTATTAATATACATACGTTTTCTTTATTTGTATCGATCTATGTGTGGAGTTGAATGTTCTCCAATTTTTCTTTTTTTTGATGGATTAATCCCATCCTCCACCACTCCTCAAAGACATTTGTGTAAAGTTAGTTGAAACTCAAAACCAGCCCATTATGAGTAAGTAGGAGTGCATAAAAGTGTTATGTACAGTGCACTCGCATTCTGTTTGTGGTGGGCTCATATTTTGCTGATGCTGACTAGAAAGCCTCCAGCATCTTGTGACACTAACGCAAGGAATACGAATATTCATAAAATGGATAGAGGAATTAAAAAAATTAAAACATTCTGATGCCATTCTAACCTTTGCAACTCCATTTTACAAATAACACTCTTTGTTATGATTTAGAAAAGGGCTTCTCTGCCTCCACAACACAAAATCTGTGTCTAACTCATTTTCATTCTAGCCATTCCTTAATTATATAAGTAAGACTAATTCCTACCTTGATTGAACAGCTTGTTTGCTAGTTTCTTTGTTTGGTGTCTAGATGCAAAATTATCCAGCAGCATGTGTTTTAATTTTCTAAAATTGCAAATATATGTAGTGTTATCCTGACACATAGCACACGGCAGTGGCATTCTCTCCTCCAATCTGCTTGTCACAAATGTGATCCCTTATTACATCTAATTAAATAAGAACTGCAGATTCTGACAGATGCTGGACTCTATATTTTATTTCACCTTCCTTTACATTATGACTGAGCTGCCATATAAATACCCAAATGTAATGCCAACTTAAAATAATAGATCACAAGAAATGAACAATAGCTCAATTCTACTTGTAGAATATGAATATGCAGTATATTAGCTTCAGTTAATGTCAAAATAGACTATTTTTCACCAAATGGACAATGAAAATGCAGTTTAAAAGTTCTGGACTGCAATTTAACAAATAACCAATTACATTTTATTTTCATATATCCCCAAGGTTGTGAGCTTGCACTGATAGCGTGTTGCCACATCCACCACACAACAAACCGCCTGGATTGGGCACCCAAATGCAATGGGTGACACCTCAGCAACACACTGGAACAGTGTGAAGTTTTTTACAGTAGCTGGAGTGCCAATCCTGCCACCAACCCCCAAGTTTTTCCTGTAAACTGGAGCACCTGCTTGTCTAAGAGAAATATTTTGTTTTTCAGATGTACCTGGATAATGTTGATTAATTCATTTTTAACAAACATATCCCAGAAGTATGGAGATTTTCCACTTTTACAGTATCTTCAAAAATATAACTTATGAAACTGAATCTTATTTTTGACATCCATCTAAAGACTGCATAAGTGTTAGAAGGCAGTACACCTCCAAAACTGTAAGCCTGTTACCTTTGCCCACCTCATAATGACTTCTTAGTTAAAAACTGTTATGATAATCTGTGGAGTGAATTAGAGAAAAATGTCATATCTGCATATAAATTTTATTTCTGATATTCATTTTACTTAATGAATAACTTGATGGTATACTGTTTAATGTTGACGTCTTAAAGCCACAGATTTTATTCCTCACCCACCTCTTTACTATGTTAGATTTTGTTTACTCATATTAAGTTAACATGTGTCTCTAATCTGGGCATATGTGGACAAGTGTCAGTGTGTGCTGAGCCTTTGACTATAACTACTGCCTTATTTCCAGCACTGCCAAGGTAGGCTCCTGGTCTCCATGGGCCTATTTTGAATGAAGTAAGTTAGGAAAATGGAAAAAATGAATATATTTTCCTTCATCATCTTTAAAAATAACTGACAACTGAAACGAATTAACAGTAAAATTAAAATAGTACCTTCCTACAAAGTTTGTTTATAACAAATCAAAATAATATATAATACTTCTATGTTAAAACAAATAAGAAAACCCTTGTTCCAGGTTTTCTGTTCATTGCAGTTATCAGTCCTCAAACTCCTGCTGTAAAGATCATGGAAGAGTGCTTGTAATTAAGTAATTTTTCATGTTTGTCATGTTTTAGGACAGAAATCACACAAACTTTCTTGGTCATCTTTCCATTGAAATAGCCTTTCAAAGCTTCAGAGATGTCTTGTACACAGTGACTGATACAGTAGATGGCATTATTTGCAGGTGGCTGTAAACCTTCATAGTAATTCATGGCCCTTGTGCTAGCAGGACAGGGTGCAAAATTCCAGGCTATACACAAGGTGAGCTAGAAAGTATTGAGTCTGTGAAACAGAGAAGCAGTACATTGGACTTTCATCTACTATATTCCAGATAAGTACTGTAGGCCTGAAGTGTCATTAATTGTTTAATTGTGTCTATTGTTGTATTCTTCCTTATCACCTTCCCACTTCTTTTAGCAAAAAGTTAATGTTTTGTAAATTCTGTAGCCTCATGGTGTTGTATTACAGCAAATAATGAGATACTGTATTGGTAGCAACCAAACTGATACATTAAGACAGCTTATTATGTTTTTACTTACTTATCCAGTTTAGGATTTATTTATTTATAAAGCACTTCAAAAACAACATCAAGGCTGACCAAAGTGCTGTACAATAAAAACCCAACATATTAGACACACAATAACCAAAGGGTAAAAGAAACAGAAACACATAAGAACTGAAGAGACTCATAATAAAAAGTACAAAGATAATCTACATATCATACTAGGTTAAAGGCCAGGGAGTAAAAGTGTGTTTATAAATAAGATTTAAAGACAGCAAGTGAAGGAGCCTGCCTAACATGCAATGACAAATTGTTCCAGAGTCTTGGAGCTGAACCTGAAAAAGCCCGATCACCTCGGAGTTTGCATCGTGCCTTAGAAACATGTAAAAGCATCTGGTCTGCTGACCTGAGAGAGCAAGACGGTACATAAGGGTGCAGCAGTTCTGACAAATAAAATGGGGAACAAACATTAAAGGACTTAAAAAACAAATACAAGGATCTTAAAATGGATTCGAAAACGAACTGGAAACCAGTGAAGGTAAGCCAAAATCAGGGTAACGTGCTCATGCTTGCTTGTGCCAGTTAAAAATCAAGCAGCAGCATTTTGCAGCAGCTGTAGGTGAGCAATGGAGGCCTGGCTAATTCCAAAAAGAAGTGCAGTACAGTAATCTAGACGATAGGTTATAAAAGCATGTATCACTGTTTCAATGCTGCATTTAGACAAAACAGGCTTGATTTTTGACAACCGCCTCAACTGGAAAAAGCAAGATTTTACCACTGTGTTCACATGACTATCAAGTTTTAACGTGGAATCCATTTTCACACCTAAATTTGTGATCATGGATTTCTCAGATTGAGCCACAGTGGAAAGGTCGATGCAGGGGGTACCGCTGGTGCCATTGGGTCTAAATAGCATGACTTCTGTCTTGTTCTCATTAAAATTTAGAAAATGTAATGCCATCCAACTCCTTATGTCAATAAGGCAATCAAGCAGGGGCTGGACAGAACATGGACCAGGGTGCTTCAGAGGGAAATAAACCTGACAGTCTTCTGCATAAAGATAAAAGGAAATGCAGTGTTTCTGGAAAATAGTGCCGACTTACAGCGGGTACAAGGAGAACAGAAGAGGTCCCAGGATGGTGCCCTGTGGTACCCCTCCAAGGGAGGGCAACAGAGGTGGAAGTAAAATCATCAATGCTAAAACAAAAACTTTTATCTGAGAGATAGGACCTGGGTAGCTGAACCCGTGATGGCCACCCACTGCTCTAGCCTGGAGATGAGGATCTCATGATCTGTAGTGTCAAAGGCAATTGTTAAATCCAGAAGCATAAGTAGTACACAGTCACCAGAGTCCATTGTTAAAAGAATATCATTAAAAACCTTTAACAGAGAGGACCCAGTGCTGTGGTGAGTTTTAAACCCAGACTGGAACACTTCCAGTATTGCATGTTCGTCCAGGAAGGACTTCAATTGGGTGTAGATGACAAGAGTTTGAACAAAAAAGGTAGCTTGGAAATATGCCTAAAGTTAGACATAACAGAGTGGTCTAAACCAGTTTTTTTCAGCAGCGATTGCACAACAGCTAAACTACTACTAATAATGGTAAGAATAGAAGGAACCAAGGTAGAAAAGACCTCCTTAAAAAGTCGAGGAGGGACAAGATCCAGGGGGAGGCTGGTGGCTTCATACTGGAAACCAGCTGCTTTAAAAATGGGAGAGTGACAGGCTTGAAGTGGTCAATCACAGCCAAACAGGGTATTAAAATGGTTGTTAAAGGGTTGCTCAGAACTAAGACATGTGCTGCCAGAAAAGGGTGCAAAGCAACAACCGGTCTTCAATCGCAGTCCATTCTTGTACAGAACATACACTTTATTTACAGCATTCAAAGTTGACAAACTTAGCAGTTTGTGGAATTTTTGTTTTCATGTAGTCTAGTGCCAGTTCGATTTGTTTTGTTTACATACTGTTTTGTTTTTCATGACATTCTTAATTTTTAGCATTGCTTTGTTTATATTTCCATTCTCATTCTGCCATTTTGTGACTGTCATTGACAATGGAGTGCCCTGTTATCATTACATCACTACATGAAGTTGTGACACATGATATTATCACACTGAAAATATAAAATCAAACTTTATGTGTTAATTATTGTGATGGTTTGGGATGGCTGTAGCTGCCATCATGTCCTTGAACCTGAGACTGTCAATAGTCAAGACCAGAAAGCAATGAGGACCCATAACAACAAAAGTGATGTGCAATTTATGCAAATGTTATTCTATTTCTGCACCAATGTTCTAAAACAAAAGTGCAGTGCAGTGCAATAATCCATAATAAAATAAATGTATTCATTAAGGTAATGTCACCAATAAATAGGTTGGAAATTGAAGGTAAAAACACAGTTAGGATCCTTTCACTTAAAAACAAGAGACTCTGCCATTGCCACATGAAGATGTAAACAGGTCACCTGCGGGAACAGGTGAATTGCTAGTAGTTCTGGACCAACTAGGACAAGACGTGACCAAGGTAGAGTCAATGACAAGGCAGTTTTTAATAAAATATTACATTTTATTACAACAGTCCTTTAAAAACAGTTCAAAGTTTAAATATATGTAGAGTGAAAAAGAAGAAAAACAAAAATAATACCAATAATCAAAATACTCCATATACTGGCACTATATAGAAAAATCCAAAGTGAAGGACTATTCCAAGAAATAAGGCACTTACCCTATTAAAAACAAATGCAAATGACAAAAAATACAGGCAATGTATTAGCCCAAGAAAGCAAAAACAAAGCTCATCAGCATTCTGAAACACCAAGATTTTTTATTAACTAAACAGGAGTATTTTAGAGGTCCTAAAGGCGTTCAGTTACTGAGACACCCAGCCTCTTTCTCACTACTGTACAGTTCACTTTTTTTCTCTCTTTCTATCGTACCTCAACTAAATCAAGAAGCCAAGTTAAGAAACCACTTATGGACGACTGTTGCAGCCTTATAAAGTGAGTGCCATTTCCTCCATAGACTACTCTGATAGTGGATTACATCCCTGAGAGGAAATGGCCAGCTGCTAAAAGTCTAAACAATCAAACAAATGCCTTAAAAAAATCAACACAAACAAAAATCTCACTGTTAAAAGCAAATTTATAGACACTTTAAATTGCAAACCAATTAAGCAGTGAAACCCAAAAATGAACTAAGCCAAAACAAACCTTCACTCCCCTGTATTTGTCAATCCTGTCTCCCAACTTCCTACTCTCAAGTGAAACACTGCCGCCATGTTTAAATGACTTGCTGGTTCTCGCACGTATATTTGTGACCCAGGTCACAGACAAAAGTCCAACAACATGTTACAAAGATATCTTATGGTAGACAAGTTAAAATTGCTAGCGTGTGCTTGGCCAAGGGCAATTCAGCTGCTCATGATGCACATAGTGTTTGTGGATGCTCAAGTCAGAGTGTCACAGTTATTTTAATCCATTTAGGGGGTTAGGAATTTTTTGTATGACTGAAATACAGTAACCACCTACCAAACCCCGAGTTAGATGTACTTATGTTATAACAGAATAGTACTTACTTTAAAAAAATTGACTTATATTTATAAAACACACACACACAACTTACTCTTTACCAAGAAGTCGAGGAACTGAAAGCAATAGGTAGACTTGAAAAATATATTGCCCTGGGGCCTCATGTATAAACAGCGCGTACGCACAGAAATGTTGCGTAAGAACTTTTACACTTTCAAATCGCGATGTATAAAACCTACACTTGCCGCAAAGCCACGCACTTTTCCACGGTACCTCATACCTTGTCGTACGCAAGTTCTCCGCTCGGTTTTGCAGACTGGCGGCACCCAGCGTCAAAGCACTGCTACCGTTCCTGTGTGGTTACTCTTTTATTTTCCTGGCGAGGCTTTATAAATACACTGAAACTAACCGCATATTGTTTATTAGTGTAATGCATCTGATTGTAATTAACTTGTAACAATATAATGGTCCAGGGAATAGCGATAGTATTCCAAATACCATAACTGCTTTAGTGTTGTTACTCTAATTGCACCTTCTTCTTCTTCTTTCAGCTGCTCCAGTTAGGAGTTGCCACAGCAGATCATCTTTTTCCATATTACTCTCACTGCACCACTTTAGTATTTATATCACTGTATCTGAGTGGGGAATCACAGCAGCAGCTGATCGGAAAGAGAATTATCTGTATACAGTATCAAGCACACGCTGTCTCAGCCATGGCAAAACGTTTCAAAGCCTTTCCTGTACGGACCTCAAGGTTCAGAAACAGTTTCATCCCAAGAACTATAAACACACTCAATCACTGCTCCTTGTAGGACTGTTTGTACTCATAAGTACAATTACCTCACTGTAAACTTGCACTACAGTTATAATATTGCACAACCTGTGGCACTTTATAAAGCGCGTATTTACATATGATGACGATATAATTTTTATGATGAAATGCAGCAAAATATGTTGATTATATTATACAGATAAAACTTTAACTTCACTTAAATAATCTATATTCTTCACTGGGACTGGCATGAAGGACAGAATAATTAAATATGTACTATGAAGATAGTTCAATGTTCCTTAAATGTTTTGAAGAATCTGCGCTCTAAGCTTACAGATGGCTTAACGTCTATTACAGAGCTGAGTGTGTGGCGATCGGTGACTTGGAGAAAGAAAAGCAAGGACTGCAGGGATGGCCACGCCAATATATATTGAATATAAAACAGAAAGAGAAAATAACGACACAGCTAAAAACACAGTGACAAATTTCGACAAAAGTTAAATGCTTGTGTCATGAGCACGAGGTGGCTATGCAGTGTCTGCAACGGATGTGGCCATCCACCGTGCATAAAATACCATATTGACATTGGCGGGTGAAGGGGCCACCGATTCTTTCTCTGCCCAGGGTTGCCACATGCCTAGAGCCGCCCGAGTACTGCTGCAATAAATAATTTCATCAAAGGTCGCACACAATCACTACGCCGTGAAACCCATGTTTAATAACACGCTTTAACTCCTATCATGAAAATTATATCATGTATACATCTCAGTATTTTAGTTATTCAGAGAGCTGTAATATCACGAATGTAATAGATTCTGTATCCAGTCGGAGGAAGAGAGCCGGTTTAAAAAGCAAGTATTGATTCACACACATAGAGCACATAGAAGATCACATACAAAACAAAACATTTAACGTGCTACTTTAATTACGATGTGATTTGAGAAACTGGTTAATTAAACGATTTTAAGATGAAGTTTATTATGTTCTACTTTAATGACAAAATAAACTACATGATTAAAGTGGAAATTTCGAGATTGAAGTTGACATTTCGTGCGTTTTCAATACTGTGTACCTTTTTTTCTCTGTACCCTAATAAACTTTCATATGACACTCAGACAGTGGGCTACAACTCGCCTTTTACCGGCGACTTTGATATGTGACTTCTTTTTTATTTCCGGCACTGTGCGGCTTTGTAAAAGTGAGCTTTCAAGTTTCTCCAACACGCTATGTCACTCGATCACCTTCCTTTTGTTGACTATACCATGGTTTACTTAAACAAATAGTATGTTTTTCCTTTGCCTCCACTTGGTATTCGCTGAAATTCTTATATTTTCCCCCGTGCTTTTCCCATTGTCTTTTCACAGAAGCCTGAGCTTAAGGGCGATTTATATTGATTTGTATACTCAAAGAGGCGTAATTCTGGGAGGAGTTGGGGCGTTACATAAAGCATGTACACGAGCGTTACTTTTCACGCTGACTGGGATTTATGTAGGGGAAGAACGTGGAAGCTGGAGTACGCACCGATTCCTGCATCTGGATTTTTCTGTGCGTAAGCACATTTCGGCTTTTGTGCTTACGCCATGTTATAGTGCGAATTCTACGCACAGCGTTATGCATGAGGCCCCTGGTGTGGTGTGGTTTGTCAAAACACACAAGAGGACTACTATGAACTTTTGTTTGTGCACAAGTATTTTTATATATTATTTGTGCATATTTTTTGTATTATTTTTTCTCACTTTTAGAGTTCTTAAATTTGCTTTTCCCATCAATTATTTTACTTATAGTTATGATGGTGATATCAACATGCTTCCATTTTCTGAGTATTTTCTTATCATGGCTCAGCCATTTTATAGTGCAAGTCCATGGGCACAGCCATTTTTTTGCAGTTGGTATGCTCCTTGCCTTTCATGTGACACAGAAATCACTTCATGCAGTTTGTCATCACTCTCTGCTTGTATAAGAGGGCGATGGTGCAGAGTGGCTAGTTATCTGCTTATTTGCCTGAAAAAAAAACAAATGAAGAACTAGTTAGATACAATAAAATGTGTTAGTTTAAGGACTTTTTTGAAAAAAAAATCTCTTTGACTACAAGTCTGATTTTCGGTTTCGGTTTACAGGTTCAGTTTTGTTTCGTATTTTTGATTAATATTAGACCCTTGCCTTTTTTTTAGACCTGTGGTTTTCTGCATTTTTCACATTTAGATCATTTTTTGTTTAAGAAATTTCCTATAGTCCTCGTCAAGTTTAATTAAAATTAGATCAGAGACTTAGGAAGGAGAGGTGGATCAGCGCTTACAATATGAATTTCAGGCTTTTTAGATTTATTAACAATGGAGAACTATGTGGACCAGCAACATGCTTTGTCAGCTTTTTATGGACCAGCACTTGGGAATGACTGTGGAAAATAAATGCCTTGCCCTATTCTCATGGACAAGTAGGAATTTTCTATGGACCAGTCATGGCCCAAAGACTGACAGTTGGAAAGTACTGTTTTTTTACCATTTTCCTGCCTGTCCCTTTTGGCTCTCTCAATTTCCTTTTTTACCACTGTCTTTTAAGCAATTTATTACCATTGATTAGTTTCTGTAATCAGAGTGATGATAACAGGAAGGATGTACAAAGACGACAAGAAAGAATCAAAGTATTCATAACATGACAAAAGCCCCACTATGCTTTGTGCCTACCTATGTTAGATGAAGGCTCTTCACTTTCCTGTTTCTCAATACCCAATGTAATTACTCCCTTTCACTTTCCACTTAACTCTCTCTCCCTCTTTCTTTAGCCTTTTGTCTTTCATGCCAATGTGCCTTTGCCATATTTCATCTTCTAACTGCACATTCATTGGTATGCCGGTAAAGGGAAACCTCAACCCACAAAAAAGGATCAAATTTAGTTTACTGATGGGGCTATACAATCTTGAAACAACCCAGCCAGAATTCCCTTTGGTGGCTCCTGAAACTCTTCACTGTTAAACTCCTATAGCCTTTAAAAAATTAAAACTATAAAACTTGCTCTTTTGTCCTCTCTTGTCCTCGTAAAATTGTAATACAGCCATACCAGTCCCATTTACAAACGCTGTGGTATCCCTAAAGACCTGGGGAAATTGCATGAGGCTTGTGTAGGCTTCTTAAGATCTCTGCCTCAGAGAATTCAAAGATCTTAGCAAACATTAGACTGTCTGTCATTTACCATACTAGAATATACCATGTATATTATTATTCTATTATTTTCTTCTGCACATGATCTGTCTCTCTTTCTCCCTGTCTCTCTATTTATCTCAGATGAATTGCATCTGTGGCATCCACTGTGTTACAAGGTTTACTTCCCACCGGCATAGCATCTTTCTCTATATTGGTATGTTAGCTAAGTCTTTGAGACTATGTATTTTGCTCTCACTTTCCATCAGTGTGTTCCTAGTCCTTGTTCCTGTTTGTGCCACATTCTTCTTCTTTCAAACTGTCTGCCAAACGAACAGTCCCTCATCCCTTCAATTTCACTATTAAATTTAGATAAAACCCAAAGAGCAAATTTACAGTTATGCCTACAAGAGATCAAAATGCCTACCAAAAATGGGATATAATTGGAGGTACTCAGTCTGAAACTAATCATCTTATCTGAAGAAGGGGCCTGAGTTGCCTCGAAAGCTTGCATATTGTAATCTTTTTAGTTAGCCAATAAAATGTGTCATTTTGCTTGACTTTTCACTACATTGTTATCTTTGAAATTTAGTGTACAACCATCCATCTATCCATCCATCATTCAACCCGCTATAACCTAACTACAGGGTCACGGGGGTCTGCTGGAGCCAATCCCAGTCAACACAGGGCAAGGCAGGAAACAAACCCCGGGCAGGATACCAGCCCACCACAGGACACACACACATACACCCACACACACACTACGGACAATTTAGAATCGATAATGCACCTACATTCGATGTGCAATTTCTCCACAAAACAATAGTCTTCCCATAAAATGACAAAAATAGCACAATAAAACAATGAAAACATTCAATATGAAAACATGAGTACAATGTACATATGCATAGAGTACAAAGTGTTCTACATAATGGACTGATTAAATGTGTTTATAGTTCTTGGGATGAAACTGTTTCTGAGCCTCGAGGTGATTGCATGACATACTCTGTAGTGTTTGCAGGATGGGAGAAGTTAAAATATATTGTGGTATAGTTCGGTGGAATCTATAGTTCGGTAGATGCTAGTGCCTTTCCTGAGGCAGTTTGTGCTATAGATGTCCTCCAGGCCTGGAAGCTGCACAGAGACATTCCATTCTGCTGTCAACAAAACCAACAAGACACCACACACAAATACAGTGGGTTAAAATACTCCGTGTGGTGCAGCGGTAGTAGATCAGCAGCACCAGTCAATGGAAGTCAGCTAATCTTGTGTTCCAAGATAATCTGGCCAAATTGGAGCATGTAACAGTATGTCCAGAAAATAACCATGCGTTACAATATCATGGAATATTTCCATGTCAAATAAAATGCAGAAATGATCAGATACACTGATATCCAGTTCCTGCTTCATGGCAATTTTTAATCCTTTTGAAATGACTAGGTCCAGCTGATATTATGACTAAGTTCAAAGGTTTGTAGTAAGTTCGTACATTCTCTTGCTTTGAAATCACATTAATCAAGCAAAAACTAAAATCGCCTACTATAAGGAACCTGTTATAATTACTTATTATTATAGGTAATAAGTCTGCAAATTCATCGATAACAAACACGTTATATTTAGGTGGTCAATAAATGGCCAATACAAAATGATGTGATACTTCCTAAAAATTTACAGCAACATACTGACATAAGATGCAAAAATACCAAAACTGGTATCTTTGCAGCTTAAATGGCTTGAGAAAATACTTGCTAATGTACTGCCTCTCTTTGACAAGCAAAGCAAACCAAATAACTCAAAGGGAATTTTTCAATTAACAATGCATACCATCACTGCTGAGCCACGTTTCATAAAATGTTAGAAAGTCTGTTTTCCAATCACTAATAAGATCATCACCATAAAATGTCTTACTGGTTAATGCATTAACATTAAACTAGCCAACGCCCGCCGTAGCATACGGCGGTGTAAGAATAGGAATGGAAAACGGTGAGAAAGGAATTCAGAAATTAAGAAGAAAGAAAGACACAGTTCTGAATAGGTGTTTTGCTAGAGACAGCAGGTAATGAGTCGAAAGATCTAACCCTAGAAAAAGCCACGTACAACAATACTTTTGTTGCATGTATCTTGGACTTCCTGGAAATGTGGATGGTAATATGATCATTTTGCCTACACGTATGTTATTTTCAGCCTTTGCTTACAGTGCTTCCGATAGTCTTTTGTATTGTTCCACGCACAGATCTTGTTGATGTAATCTGAGATGGTTGAGATGCCCCCTCTGTTATAACATATTCATCTACGACATACTGTTGGAATAGTTTGCCGCTGGAGTGCAAAATACTAAATGTATTCCTCATTGATAATCTGTATGCATAAAATTGGCACTGAGTAAGGATGATTCGGTCTGCGGTTCTTTTTTCGAGAACATGTTGTAAATCTTTGTGCCAGCCAGTGTTTCCGTAAGGGAATAAAAGTGGGTAAACCATTTCATATTGAGCGTGGAAATCTGTTTACAGGAGTTGCCTCTGGGATAGATGCAAATGTCCCTTTTGTTTCTGACGAAAATCACTGCAACATCGGTGTGACATGTCAGGGCATTGTATCGTCGCAAATCCTGCTCAGCGTTTTCCTTGAAAACCATTCATACAGATGCTGTTGGATTGGACTGAGCTATTTCATACATGTGTATTTTTGATTTAGCAAAGGGTTGATGGTTCTGAGCATGGAATCTAGCTGGAGAAGTAAATTTTCACTGCATGCAGAGTTTGCTTTATTTTGTAAGCGTACTTCAGTAGCTTGCACTGTGTCAAAAACATACTACTGTCCATATCCTGGAGAGATAGAAGTGTTAGCGTATAGTGGAGAGATTTAGTGATAAATTTGCCCGTGTATTTTAAAACAGTATGGTCCTTGTCCAAGAGGTTGAGTTATCTGTGTTCCCATGGAAGCAAACGCTAGAGAAGAGTTGTATTCTCGAATCTGTTCACGATAATTTTTACCTTCTGATGTTTGCTGTGTAAGAAGCTGTTGTAAAGACACAGGTGGCTCCCGCAAAGGAGGTAAAGCTACTTTGCCGTCGTGGCAGCACCTCGAGGACATGTTGGATGTATTACGCTCAGCAGGCCATGAGAGTGTTTGAACTGCTGGTCTGGAGTCCCAATGTTGTACTCTTGGATGGGAAGACAGGAATGAGGTGAAGAAGTACCTGTAGTAACGGGAAGAGGATTGTATGTATGTCTGCTGAGACTACGTTGGTTAGGAAACATTGCTTTGCAGAGGTCGCATTGCAAGACTTGTGAATGAGTTTTGTTGTGTTTAGTCAGACAATCCTGTGTAGTGAACTTCTTATTGCATTTCTGGCACTGATATAGTTGTTGGGAAGAATGCATTTTCTTGTGTTTAGCAAGTGAGGTTCGCATTTGAAAAGTTTTGTTGCAGGAATTGCACTGGAAGAATGTGTTACTGGAGTGGGAGTCAGGTAATTTTTTAGTGGAGTGAATTTTTGTGTGTTTGTGAAGATAGTTCTGCGTTGTGAAACATTTTGTGCAAGTGTGACACTGAAACAATTTGTCGTAGCAGTGAATTTTCTTGTGTTTGGCAAGGCTTTGTTTTATTTTGAAAGGTTTACTACAAATGTCACTGCGGAAGGTTGTACAAGTAGACAAAACTGTAGTGTTTTGTGGAAGAGAAGAATGACTGAGGATGACTGTTGGTGTTATCAGACATTAAATGCTGCTGTGGAAACATGATCGGAATCCGTAGGTGGGCTTCATAGTGGCAAAGAGGATGAATAGGAATCAAGAAATTAAGAAATGCCGTGTCGGCGGGACCGGTTTTGAAGAGGAGCCGCAGGCATCGTGGGGAACGGTTTGGAAGAGGACAAATAGGAATCGAGAAATGCTGTGTCGGCTGCTTGTGGGCAGGACCGGTTTTGAAGTGGAAGCAGGACAAACCAGAAGAGAAATATATATATATAAGAGATAAGGCCACACTAAAGGTTTTGGAGAAGCATACCTGCTTTAAAGTTTTAGAGCAGCTTGAGACGACAATTAAGTTATTCACATTTATACATTTGTTTCGACCATCTCGCTGAACTATGATTTGTTATTATAGTATTAACATAGTTCTCATCTATAGATAAATGCATCCATCTGTTCATCTATCCATCCACAAAAAAAAAAACAATTAACACCGGTTCACGGCTAACACTGGGCCCAAAGCTAGGCACTCATGAACAATGTTTTATGTTAGAGATGTTATTGTAGTGCTAAATTTTTATGCAATTATGCAATTTCTATTTAGATGCAAACCATCACACATCTAAAGAAAAATGGCCTCCCCATAAAAGATTGAATTTGTCTACAAAGCAGATGTTTTGTCTCTTGCAGATGGCTCTCAGACAGGTACTTAAGATCAGGAATTGGCTGCAGGTTTCATCTGATCTCAGCATGGACAGTGGATTAGAAATTATGATTCTCATAGCAGGGTTAGTCCTTCATGGCTTGAAAAAGAGATGCAAAGTCTATCTTCAGAACTTCCAACTGTCGATCTTTAATTTCATTAACATTGGTGTGCAGTACTATGAACCTAAAAGTATTTTTCTTGTACATATTGAAGACTAAAAGGACACCTATTTTAACATCTAGAACTCATGAACTGAGTTAACAGGACACAAATTTTTTGTGGTGAGATAACTAAACGTTCCAGTTGTGCACAATTAAATCTCCAATAATAAGGGTATCACCATATTCTCTGGGTATGGTTAAGGAACAGAGAGGGTTATGACTTAGGCTTTGGCCCGCACATTCTATGCTGAAACTTCCAGATTCCATCATTGTCATTGTCTGCAGTGGGCTGGCGCCCTGCCCGGAGTTTTGTTTCCTGCCTTGCGCCCTGTGTTGGCTGGGATTGGCTCCAGCAGACCCCCCGTGACCCTGTAGTTATGATATAGCGGGTTGGATAATGGATGGATGGATGGATCATTGTCATTGTAGGAATGGGGTAAGGCTGACATGGTTCAGGTTATGAGTGGCATGGCACAGAGTTAAGACTGCAGAGATGACTACAGCTATAGGGAAAGTTTCTTGTAGCCAACAAGCTTTAGATTAGCTGAATTTGTTTGTCTAGGGTACTGAATTCTTTAACAACATGCTGCAACTCACAGTCAGCCCTATTTCCAGCTTTTAATACTTAAGCCATATTTATTCCTCTGTTGTGGCAACCAGAAATGTGTTCTGAAATAAAGTGTTAATGCGGAACGATTTACTTGTTGCACAATATCAAACACTTTATTTTTTAGGGAAAATAGCTCCCAGAACTGTAAATGTCCTTATCTGAATTTGTTATTTACTTTGAAACATTCATTGTATGTTTAATATGTGACAATTTAATGTGCCATAATTTAAAAGTAACTACAGTTTAATTTTAAACACCCACAAGTATTTTGACATAGAGACTGCAACTGACCCTTTATTTTATTTTTAATGCTTGTGGAACTTCCCTCCAAACATTTTGGTTCCATTCTCCTGTTTTCTCTGTCTGTTCCTCTATCAAGATTCTTGTATATACTGTTGGCCACACCGAGTCTTAAACTCAGCACTATAAGCTTGTATCACTGGGTACTGTTAGTGTTAAATGTTTATTTGTTTAAGGTGGATTAACTCAGAACAAGTAAATTCCCATTCCTGGATTCTAACCAGTCACAATTTAACCCAACTTAGACAATATCTCATTAATCTTAGAGGCAGAGAGCTCAAGTCCCTGGAAATCTGTTAAAAGGCAGCCAGAAGATGACCACAAGTTACTTATCTTTCAACATTCATGAGATACACCTCAGCAGGCATCCCAGAAGATGTAATGGTAAACCTTCTTTCTTTTAGCTGACATATGGCAAGCCCCCTTGACTGGCTGATAAACCTGAATTTATAGACATTAGGTTAAGGAGAAATGACACTATCAAATTTGCAAGTAAGACATTTTGACAAATGGATTGCATAATCTGAAAAGAAGTAAAGATAAAAATGCTAAATTGTAGCTTAGTCTTGTGGCAACCTGAAGGATTTGTTTGGTTACAGTTAAGAGGGGCTGCAATGCTCAATACAATCCAGGACAGGACTACTTTTACTTTCTAGCCTAGAATACTGACCACAGCACCCTGAAGACATTCGTTTGGTCTGTATTTAGATGGTAAGAGGAAAAAAAATCAAGCAAAAAAAAAAAAAAGAAAAAAAACATCAATAGAAGGCTGACTTTTTTCTTATTAAACTCCACACTTGTAATGGGATTACATCAGCCTGTGGCAAATAAACAAGAAATGAAATACTATAAAATTAGTCTTTTATGGCAGTTTTGTGGAAGTGTGAAAGTTTCCTTTCCTTGGCAGTCTATCAGAATATTTAATATTGGCTTTCATGTTTGAAATATATAATATCTGGGTCTTAATTTAAGTGCACAACATTCTTACATTTAATAATGTAAGATGGCATGATGTTCAACCATTTCTATTATTCGTCATAGCAACCACAGAAACCTTAAAATATAAGCTGTGTGCAAATTTGCACACATCACACTGGCTGGTAGTTTTGATTAGCATATGAGTTTAGTATTAAGGAGGAAAAGATGTCATTCTTTTAAAGGCTGTATACAATACTCTAGACACTACAAAACATTAGGTTTCCATCCCATGTATGTGTTTAGGCTTACAAATATTGTTCAGTCAAGAATGACTGATATTAGTACAATTGTTAGACGTTAACACTCTTGGCATGGATTTCTTTTCAGTCACCTTGGCAATTATATATATAAATGGCCAATGCCACCTCAAATCTGAAGTGTGAAGGAGAGCAAACATGGCCCAGATTTAAGTGATTCATCCTCTGTCTGCATTCTGATGATGGATACTAGACGATTCATAAGCATATAAAATATTACAGGTAAAAAAGAACTGTAGCATAATGTGGATCAGTTATAGGTCCTACCACAGAAAAACAGACAAACTAGTTAAATGCTGGATTTTGCACACTGACACATGAAACATGGCAGCAATTTTGTTTTCCTGCCAGTTATGATATATATCAGGTTAGATATGAGGATATTTCTGTACAGAGTAAGCTCACAAGAAAATGCAGTTAACCAAAATGTAACAATTTTGCAATGAAATGTATCACTGGGACATTCTACTTAGAAGGACAGCAGTGAAAATTATATTTAAGATAGATGTGTACATTATCACTAGCTCAACAAGGGGAGATAACTGAATGGGTCTCATTGGAAGATTTTAAAAAATCAAAACAGTGCAAAAAAGAAAGTAAAATAACTGACTCATAGGAATCACTGATGTTTTAATTCTTCAGAGTTCAATGTACACCAAAGCAATGATGTGTTATTTGTTAAAGGTAGGGTTTCTAGAGAAAAAAATAATAAGAATAAAAAAATATATTACGCATTGAAGTTATAATATATGAAAACATTTCAAAACATAACATAAGTAAGTAAAAAAAAAAAACAATTAAATGAATAGATATAAAGATTATAAAGGAGATAAAAAGTTAATTGTGTAGAAGGAAACAAATTACTTTAGAGTAATCAAGGATGCAGTGTAAAAATGAATAGTGACATTAAAAAAAGGTAAAATAAGTGATGTCAAATCATGCTTTGTCAAAAGCAATAATACTTTAAACTAATATGTAAATATATAAAGTTTAGAAATTAAAGAAAATATAAAACATATTTTAGAATACATTCAATGTTAAATTATATTACTACTAGCAGGAGTACCTGGCGTTGCCCAGCAATCTGTAACAGGTGAATTTCCCAAATGAAAGAAACAGAACACACAAATAGAACAGAACAGAACATTTTATTGTAAGTTCCTCTACTTTGGATTGTGTCTGCTGTGGCGTTTGAGACGCCCTTGAAATAGACTTTTCTCTGGCATCTGAAGTGGACTGTGGAATTGTATGTCTTTTTTTCGGTGGCATGGGTATATTCGCGTAAAGCAGGAGAATTATAATGTGTTACATGGTATTACGTACAGAATATGCACCACAGTGAGATGAATTTACTTTATTTACACTACGTCAGAAAGTGAACAAAATCATAGACATACAGTATATAGATATACTCCGCATTCACTGTGTTGCCCAGTCGACACGCTATGTCAGCGCATCCGCCCTATTGCGAGTGGTAAATGTGGCATTTAAACTAATACACGTAGACGTGGAAACTGGGTTTTCTGATGAAAAAACAATAACGTTTAAAACAGTATCGTTTACATACAACAAATTTTGGCGAATCTTTTAAATGTATTTGTTTATATCCATTTATACACTAATAAAGGCAATTATTAAATAATAATAATAATTATTATTATTATTATTATTATTATTAAATAGTTCCTCCCATATAAGTAACATTTTGTGGACTGCCTTCTTCCATCTCCAAAACATTTCTAGACTTCGTCCTGTTCTTACGCAACACAGTACTGAAGTATTGGTTAATGCCTAAGTCACCTCACGTATAGATCACTGTAATGCTATTCTATCTGGCATCCTACAAAAACTTATCCATCGCTTACAACTTCTTCAAAATTCTGCTTCCAGGATAATAACCTGCTGTTCTAAATCCACTGAACATATTACACCGATTTTCTGTCAGCTTCCGTGGCTCCCTGTTAACTACAGAATACAGTACAAAATACCGCTCTTATCATTTAAAGCTCTCCACAACCTCACTGATCTCCTACAGCAGGGGTGCCCAATGCGTCGATCGTGATCAACCGGTAGATCACAAAGGTAGTGCAGGTAGATCGCGTTGCATTCAAAATTTTTTTTTTTAAATGTTAGTCTATCATATATCCTCCCTATGGCATTTGCCACTTGATTGACATACAGGGTGGCCAGTCTGAGATCTCTTCTCTTCTAACACACTGGTCATCCTGCACTCACGATCAAACGCGCAAGCTGCTGCAAAACTCCGCCTGTGATCTACTTAGCTTTCCAATTTATATCGACTAAAGAAGGGATTTTAAAAAAAATTGTTTGGGGAGGGTATGGGCTGGATGTGGAATTGGAAGAGGATTTTTTTCTCACAATGTCACAAACTAAGTGCGTTTGTCTGATCTGTCAATCTATCATTGCTATTCCAAAGAAGAAAAATGTGGAAAGGCATTTTCGAACTGTTCATAACAACTAAAAAACTAACATCCTTCCAAAAAGCGATCTGAGAAAGAGAAAGGAGAGAGAACTAAAATCGCAGTTAATCGGACAGCTGTCATTTTTCACTCGGCTGAATTCAAAAGCTCCTTGACTGCATTATTTGGCTTTACTTATTTATGCGAGTCAGCCTTTCCCCACATGACGATTTTTACTGTAGTACTGTAGTGACCATAAATGTATTGAATTGTTATTGTGCCATAAAGGTTATTCAGTTATGCAAGGTACAACAACATACATTATATATATATATTTTTTTTTAATGTAGGTAGATCATTTCGACCTGGTCATTTTAAAAGTAGCAAGCCGAAAAAGTGTGGGCTCCCCTGTCCTACAGACTGACACCCCTCTCGCTCACTCAGATCCTCATCTGCAGCTGTACTTTCTGTACCACACATCAGACTCTGTTCTATGGGAGCTCGAGCATCTCTCATAGTGCTCCTGAACTCGGGAATTCTTTTCCGGGTCATATACGTCAGCTCGATTCAATAACACATTTTAAAACACTGAACTTACTGTTATCTGCTCGAACCAACACCGACTTACTATACAAAGCCGTCCAGCGGCATCACTGTAGCATTCGAACATTCTAAAACAATCATGCAATACTGTGTCCGCGTTTGCCACTTTATGTTCTAACTACAGAGGCTGAGTCCCATTGCATTGTTCTAACTTGTATTGAGTTGGGGTATTGACACGAACACCATACATCGTCATACATATGGGGTATTGAAGTAAACACCATACATATGGAGGATATAAGAGCTGCACATGCTACCATTATTCATATTCTGGCAATATACTCGCTCTTGAGCTCCCTGGATTTTTACCAGTAATGTAGAAGCAAAAAAAAAAAAATCAGCCATATATGCTGCCACCATAACCCTCATCATGAAATGAGTAATATTTAGTAATGCCTTTGATTATTTTAAAGATCCGGTTTAGAACGTTACTCTCTCTGTTCAATCCAAAAGAGGTTCCTTTTCCTCTCAGAATCAGTAATGAATCCCCTTTAGTGCACCTGATGGCTATTCTCTGCATAGTTTACATTCCTGTTTATTACTAATATATTAATAAGTAAATTAAAAAATTGCTCTCTGCCTCGGTATTTAATTAGAATTTGACTCATTTAGACCCTAAACCACCCTTACATTTGAATGTAAGATTAAACTTCTTCGTAAAAACATTAGTGAAAATATTTATTTCATTCTTTTGTTGAGTTCTGTTTATTTTGTACAATTTTACATTAACATTGCAGAAAAAAATCAAGCAAACATGTGTCAGACTATTTTTAATAATAGTAATGCATTTATGCTACATTAAAGACTATCTTTTTTTTTTTCAAGCTTAAGATAATTAAACACATTGCCTTCCCATTAAGATATTAGCAGTGGATTACGATTTTCAGTGTTACCATTAGCAACATTAGTGTTCATGCAAGAAATGTTGTACAAGATACCACAGTAGATTGTCCTAATGTTATCCAATCTGGTGTTACTTCAAATTTTAAAAAATATTAAATCAAATCATGACATACAGTAGTGTGACAGCACTTGTTGACAGCTTTAGCAATTTAAGTCATGGTCGACAACTTGAATATTTAACTGAAGTACAGCATAATTTGCACAAATTGAAGAGGGAAGTATGTTATGAATTGTGATGAGTGAACCCACTACTGCTTGAGTTTGGTGAAATTGTTTAAGTGTCTCAGAACTTTGCCAAACTCAGTGAAGTGTCTGCTGCCAACTGTGCTGGACCAATTATGATCTGTGAGGCAACAATGCTAATAACTGTGCCACCATGCCTTCTTGAGATAAAATTGAATAAAATATCAGAACAGTAAAATTCCTTGGAAGCAGTAGCAAACAGGGAGTATAAATTCACTAAGACTTGCCCCCAACCCCTCAACACTTTCAATAGCAGATACCCACCTCTTCCATTTCAAAAAGTACAGTTTGCAATTTCTTTTTTTCTGTTTTTGTTTTTGCCCCTTCACTGCCACTGCTACCAAATAAGCCTAACACTAAAAGCTGTGGAATCTTCACTCCTTTCTTTTTTGCATCAATCGTACAGAATTGTGGGTAATTATTAAGGTATGTATTACACACTGGCCAAAAACAAATCCATACAAAAAGGGACACATTTAACACACAAATAAATCAACCCATTTCCAGCTCCTTCTACGTGCACATTTTTTGTTTAAATGTATTTATGAGTTTTATGCTAATTTTTAGCCCACTACTTGGATCAGTGTTATATATTCGGGAACATGTCCCAACCAACATTGGCTGCTACAGCTGTGATGCCACACTGACCTCATAAAGCATCATGGAGCACTGGGAAAAAAAAAAGTTTGTCTAAACTGGGTACATGGTGAATTTTCAAGAAAATATTCAGCAAAGTCACTGTCGAACACAGAGCATTCATTTTGAAAAACAAATTCAGAAATTCAGCAGATCCACACTAGTTATTAATAATTGCATTAAGTTCCATTGCTTACCTCAAACTTAGCTTGTAAGATCATTTTCCTGTTATTTCATTGGATCGTCTTGAAATTGTTGATAAACTGTAGTGATATCTCAATCAGAAACTAACCACTATTGCTGGTGGAAGGTGAGGAAAAATTAGTCATGTTATCTTTCACTAAATTTATAGCTTGTATACAGAAATAAATAATTTTGCTGGGGTATTCTATTTTCTGAGATTGCAGTTCACAGGATGAATAGACACTGCCCATAAGAAGATTTCAAAAAAATTGGATATCTAGTGACTTACATACTGTATATATAATGCTGAAGAGGGTAAAGAAGTGAATAAAATGAGATCATATACGGGTGGAGAGATGAAAAATATGTTCTTCAGTGACAGCATATCTTAACTAAATGGTGGACCACAGAATTGCTGATAAATTGCACAGATTGAAGCACAAGGCAAAGGCTACCAAGCAGGTATGATTGAATTGATGGCAGTACTTACATTTGCAGCCAGGTATTACAACAGAAAGTTAGTAAGCATAAGACCATCTATCTACCTGTTTGCATCTTTGCAGTTTGTAATGTATTGTACTGTATATAGGAATGGTCTGAGAAAAATCAATAAGTCTGATGTGCAAGAAAATTCACCGTGAAGAGAAAGCTATTATTCAAATCTATTTCAAATCCAGAGAAATCTTCTGAAATCCACCTAACAAATTTAGTATGAATGGCAGTGATGAGACTGGGTCCAAGATATAGAGCACTTCATTACCAGTATAAAGAGATACTTTTATTCATGCCATTCCCTTGTAATCACAAAAATGAATATACAAAGTACAATGGTACTGAGAATGCAGACAGACTTGTTCATATTGGGTGAATTACTCGCATGTCGTTGAAGGACAAGTGTGTGGCAGATTCAGTGGCAGGATGAAGCCCAACCACCTGCTGCATCCAAACGGTGCCATCTTTTGCCTTTACGCCTGGTGCAGCTGCATAATTTTTATGTGTGAGTGAATGTTTCTTGTGAGGAGAGCTTCTGTTCTTTTTCTCTGATGTAGAACTCTCATCGTCATCTGAGTTCACCTCTTTATTTGAAAACTAACAGTGCCAGATCAGGGGGAGCATGAACGTGACTGAGATAACAAAAGTGAATAATAAAACATAAAGCTAAGTTTTACTAAGTACCATAAATTTACATCAGCTGTTACAGACTCAAATAAATCAAATGTATGCTTTTAACCTATAATAGTAATAACAATAGCTGCTCACTACTCAAAACAGTTAATGCACGAAGGCCCCAGGATCGAATCTGAAACCTCTTGACTTGGAGACAGCAGTTCTTATCTCTGAACCAGCCAAGCAGATGTATATGTGGGTGTGTGTGTCGTACCCTATCCCAATTTCTTTTACTTTGGTTAAATTCTAGAAAAAATGCACTTTTTTGTTATATCTGTGTCTTTTGTGAAAGTGTTTATTTGATATTTGAACTTCAGTCTTCATACATTATAAATTTTATATGTACATATAAAGCTGCGTTGGTGGGGGATGGGATAGCAGGCTGCTTGCTGCTTGTACTGATCAACACATTTACAAAACAAAAGATTGTGATGAGGAGGTGTAAGGGAAGGTGGCCGAGCATTACAAATTTTTCCTAGGTTTCAGCATTAATGTTAAAAGTTATGATGCTTTGTTAGGTTCACTGGTAATTATTAAACCTTAAGGACTGTGATTTTGAATGCAACATTCTAGGTTTTATGTGTACCTAGTGTTTTAATTTATGTTTCTTGTATTTTTATTTCAATTGCAAATTATTTTATTGTTCAATTTGCTTTGCACTTTCCTGTTTGTTTTTCTGTGTGCATTAAATATTTAGGCAACCTTTCAAAGGGAAGGGTTTTGGGAAATAAGTTTGTTTTACTGATCTGTGGTTCTCCCTTGCCAACCTCCTCTTATAGGTTTTCAAGCAACTGATAAAACAGTTTGGTGTGAAACAAGTGAGAACAGTGTAAGTGAATTTATTGGGCAACTCAGCACAGAACAATGAAAGTATCAGTAGCTAATATTCTAACAAAACTATCATGTAAAACCATATGGAATTGAATTATTTAGCTGTTGTGAACGCTGGCCCGGACACAGACAGACAGATATGTTGTTCATCACCACACATTGTTTATTTACACTACTATTTACAATATTACCGTGCTCACAAAACCCCAGTGCCTCTGGCACCGATTCCCCAAAGTCCAGGGCTCACAGTCTCTGTGCCTTTCTTTCCTGGCCGCCTCCAGTCCTCTCTCCAGCTCTGTCCACTTCCACCCGACATCCACTGCTCACTGAAGGGAGGCGGCCCCTTATATATGATTCCCGGACGAGCACCAGGTGTTCCTGGCATTCTTCCCTTGGCCACGCCCCAGTGTGGCGGAAGTGCCGGCTGTCCTCCCGGCAGCTCTCCAGGTGTCCTCCAAAGTCTTCCCCCCAGCTCTCAGGATATCCAGGCACCGGGGTGCTGCCTGGCGGTGGCCACGGGTCCCTACAGGGCTGGGCTTCCAAGCCCTTAACCCGAGGCCCCAAGCATAACCAGGATGGATGCCCCCTTTCTGTCTGGAGGAGGCACAAGTCCTCCTCCGATCCTCCTGGACGTCCCCACACTGTATACAACAAAGTAGAGAACGAAAATAATGTACAGACTGTACAAAAAAGGCTTAATATGGCACCTATAGTAAAACCATTTTAATAACCTATTAATTTTCATGTGTATGTTTTGTTTTTATTTGTACTTATACCATCACAAGTGGAAAAAAGGTTACCCATCGACATTTCAAAAAATTAAAAATGCAAGCCTTAGGTAATGCATGGGTGTATTGAGAGTTTTGGGTGGGCTCAAAAACGATATCATCTATTTACCAGAAGAAAAAAAACATTGCTAAGATACTTTCAATTAATATTTTGGTCAGGTCTTCTACCATTAAAAAGTATTTGTGTAATACATTCTTTACTATAATTATTCTATCTATTAGGGTTGGTTGTGATTAATAATCTTTAATGTTGTTAGGGTATGTGGCTCCAGCTTTTACACCGTTATTTTGGAGTGGAACAAAAAGACACCTGAATTTATGGACAACATAAGGATTATAGAAAGAATAGCTGCATGTGGTCTTTGGAACAAAAAACAACCTGAAGGCTCCCCAGCAGTTTTACTATATTGGTAAAATTGCAGTGGTGTCAGCTAAGTGCATCGGGACAGGTCATATCTTGTTCTTAATGGACATTTAGTTGACTGCAGCTTTGGCATAAATTGAGCCAGACAGGCTAGTACCTGTCTCAGGCAAATGTATGGTAGCTCGTTGTTTGAACATACAGTGTGCATGTACCACAAAGCTGAGTTTGTCTGTTTGGGTTAAATGAGAAGTGAGGTGCATACAAGCACTGTCTCATCAAGCGCAAGCCGCACTTGTACAAGCTTCTGTAGAATTCACACCAACTCCTGTTGCTGTGGTTGAGCGTGAGCAACGCGGACTGCTCCATAAACGTACACACACACGCACACACTCATCTTTCGTAGTAAGAACTAAGGTGCATGCAAACGGTGAAAAAATTTAAAAGTGCATGCATGTGCCATCTTGTGGCTGTGGTTGAGCTTGAGCAGAGCAGATTGCTCCATACATACGCACACACACAGGTCTTTCGTTTATATATGTCTAATGTGTGCAAGCCTGTATCCATACATTTTTTTCAGCTGTGTGCAAAGAAAATCTGTTCTTAGCTGAGTCTTTAGTAAAACTCAGTTTTACATTCCAGGACCCTGCTGCTTCTATTTGACTGAGTTACAATTCTTTCTGTTGATGGAAATAATCTTCAGATCTACCTGGCCATTGTAATAAAGAAAGATATACAGTCATGTGAAAAATTAAATACACCCCATGAAATGTTTTATCTTTTTTTAAATATCAAGGTTTGATCTTCAATAAACAGTACCTTTAGATAAATGTGATATAATTGAAAAAATAAATTGCACCTTTTTTAAAAGAAAGCTCCACACAAAAGTGGTATTTTGTAATGTTTATGTTATTTACCCTTAATATTTTGTAGAGATAAAAGAGAAAATGTTTTAATCTCATGTTTTCCTGGAGAACATTTTAAATCAGAATGATAGTCTATGGTGATGAACACTTGATCACAGTAAACAATATCAAAAACGTCCATGAAAATAAATCTCACATCACTCATGTTTATAATCCGAATGCAAAATCAAATCGTATGCTCACAATTTGCAAAAGCAATGTATTTTTTTCTAAACTTTTGGCAAATAAAAGCTTCCAAAGAAAACATTGAATGCTATTTGAATGGGACTGAACTTTCGAGTTACAAATCTGCATCTCCCCCTGATTCAGTGGCCAAGAGGGTTCACCGACAAAAGCGCGATAGACATATGCGCCCCGACAAAACCGTGACCAACAAATGAGCGCCGACAAAGCCGCTAACTAGTTTTCGACAAATGCGCGCCAACAAAATCACCACGACAAAATCGCGAGAGAGGTCAAGAGAGTGGGATACCCTTGCTGCAATCCTTCCTACATATGCAGGGCGTGATCTTAAGGACTATCTGCGTGCCGTGCTGATGGTATGCCGCGTCTCATAATATTCTAAAATAAACATTATTATATATGCTTTAAACTAGTAATTCATATTTAATGAAACTTTCGCGATTTTTTCGGCACAATTTTGACGGCGTGCTTTAATTGGCACTATTTTGTCGGCGCGTATATGTCTATTGCGCAAATGATGGGTCACAGGCCAAGAGTATTATTTGTATCTTCAATTCAAAAGCTCAACCCCATGCAAACTGTGTTTCCTCTTAATTGCCAGTACTGATTTTTCAAAACAAATACCATCTGTTGATGATGTTCCCTCATCCTGAAAATTCTACCTTCTGCACTTTCTTTTTTTGTGTATGTTTATAAAACTTCAAAGATAATTTCAGATATAACCAATTTGTAGTCATTGTTGCTTAAACTGTCAGTATCATTTGTTTCTATTATTCCTTATTAATTGTTAGAAAAAAATAGAGGTCAGTCTATTACGACATATAATTTGGGACAATGTGCAGCATCCCTTTACCATCTATAGAACTTGATTTTACAGTTGATTTGTCATATATATCCCTACAAAACAGGGAGCCCAGATGGAAAGAAGTTTCTATTTGAGAATTAAACTTTTAGAAGGACACAGCTCCTAAAGCCTGTCAGGTTTTTGCTAAAGGAAAAGTTGCCTTGGCTACAGAAGGTTAGTTTTTGTTGTACCATCAAGCAACCTTTATTTTTAATTTGATTATTAAAAGGGTTTTACCCACTTGTTGCCCCAACATTCCTCCGGATTGTTTGCATAGTCGGTTGCTGGTCACAATTTGTATTATTAATTTTCTGAAATATGTCTTCATTTTTTCTAATTTGTATTTGTTTGTTGTTACCATTTCACATGTTTATGATTTTGTTTATGATTATGTGACTTCAAAATAATTCAACATAATGCAATAGGTACAGCATTCAGACAATAATTACACAGCATGTAGACATTTAGTTTTGACACATACTAATTACGTATATTATTCCGATGTGTGGGTCACAGACTTGCACAAGAGAGAAGGAGTTCCAGGAGTCCAGGTTTCCAAAAAATCAGCTTTATTGTTGTGAAGACAGGGACATTATCAAAGCATTTATTCAAACGAGAGCTGTCAATTAAGCACACACAGCACATAAGCAGTGATGCCAGTGGCATTAGCTCCTCCTGAAAGAACAGATTTCCTCAGAGAGAAGACAGAAAATGAGTACACAATCAGGTCAGTGGCCGGTTTTAAATGTTTCCCACTTCAACCATCGGGTGACAGACATGCTACGCGGTAAGCCTGTGAACTTGCAGTTGAGGCAACAGCGGCCAACCAGTTCCTATCTGCTTTAACAGAGTTTCAGCTCACAGCTTAGTTGGGGCGGTTGTTGAGCGCTCATTGAGGGGTGCCAGGGGTGTTTCACATCCACCCCCCCAGCTTTTTTCACAATGGTGTTCCAAAGTCAGGCTTGGCCAGACGCAAAGGAACATCAGCATTGACATGCGCAGAACCACGGCGATGTAAGACATTAAAATAAAATGGCTATAAGCTAATAAACCACCTAGTGAGCCAAGAGTTCATATACAGTACTTCTGCATGTACAGCCGCTGGAGCACAGCATGTAAATAGCCTACTTAACAAGTAATAGCGGAGCCCAGACATTCTTTCTTGATGGTCAAGTAATGACAATACCCGCTCAGAAATGTGATGGGATATTCTTCTCCATTGAAACTCTGAAAGAGTACACAATAACCAGCGATTCCTATGAAAGCCTGAACCTACTATTGCATTCTTGGTAGAGGATATGCAAGTAAATTTTCCCATTGTTCTACTCAGGTGCAATCAAACCGTTCCCCATAGAATACCACAAATAATATATTTCCGACATTCATCTTCTTAGGGTTGGTCAACCCAGCCTGCTCCAAGCTGTCAAGCTATTCTTGTAAGCAGTCGAGATGTGACTATCAGTCATTACTGAAAATGACCACATCATCGAGATACGCTCCAGAATACACAGAATGGGGCCACAAACTCTGATCCACCATATGTTGAAATGTTAAAGGTGCACCATGAAGTCCAAATGGGAGTCTAGTGAATTTGAACAACCCGTCCAGGATGGCAAATGCGGTCTTCTTACTACTGATTTCCTCTAGAACAATAGTTCTCAATCTTGATTCTGGGGACCCACTATGGCTATAGGTTTTTGTTCCAACCAACTTCTGTTGTTAATTGGATTGCTAGCCTAATGAAGATATCTGTTATTTCCCAGTTTCTGTGTTTTGGAGTAAAAGTAAAAATGACTAAACTAAGTTTGGTAAAATTTTATTAAAAAGTACTAAGCAGTTATATGGGAAATGTATTTTTTACTTTTTAACAGTATTTTCATTCTGATTGTCATTTTTTTTCCAGGTTTTCTGGTTATTTTATCAATGTTCTACTAATTTGTGGGTCTAATGCTAAAGTAGTTGCAGCCTTTCATCATTATCCTAGGTGTCTGTTCTGCTTCTTTTTAATTGTCATTATTAGGATATAATGAAAGAAGCATACTACACAAAAAGAGGTCAAAATAATAGAAAAAAGAGTCAAGCATTTAAAGATATTTAAAAAGTACAAACACTTCAAAATATTTCATAAATGTAGAAGTCATACTGTTGTGCTTTTCTGAATATAGAATAAGAGAAGAAAAAAAACAGCTAATTAAATTAGATCAATTATTATCAAAGGTTTTGAATCTAGCTGGAACAAAAGCTTACAGCCACAGAGGGTCCCAAGGACTGAGTTGGAGAATCCCTGCTATAGAGGCACCTGCCAATACCCTTTTGTGAGATTCAGGGTGGCAATACATGAGGCTTGCCAGAGTTTCTCCAGTAAGTCATTAATATGCGGCATTGGGTCCACATCAAATTTGGATATCTTATTCAAACATTTAAAATCAATACAAACTCTAACTGAGCTACCAGATCAATTGTACTGCGGCATTTGCTTTTACTCTCATAAATCACATCCTATTCAAGCATCTGCTTCATCTCATCTCATGCCACTGTCCTCTTTGCTTCCTGTATACAATACGGACTCATCTGTACCTTAACACCAGGCGCTCAGTCACAGTCTTGTGTTCTGCAATTTCAGTCCAGCCAGGCAAGGACAAAAAGACATCCAAGTTCCTTCCAGTCAGGGTCAGCAACTCAGCCTTCTGTGCATCACTCAAATCATCACCAATAGCAACCTCAGGGTGTGTGAGACCCTGACACCCCTGGTATCCCCCAATGGGCACAGGAATTGGTTGTCTGCTATGTGTGTGCTTAAGTGATGGCTGCTCCCGTTTGAATAAATGTTTTAAGAATGTTTCTGGGGCGGCACGGTGGCGCAGTGGTAGCGCTGCTGCCTCGCAGTTAGGAGACCCGGGTTCGCTTCCCGGGTCCTCCCTGCGTGGAGTTTGCATGTTCTCTGCGTGTGTTTCCTCCGGGCGCTCCGGTTTCCTCCCACAATCTGAAGACGTGCAGGTTAGGTGGATTGGCGATTCTCAATTGGCCATAGTGTGTGTTTGTGTGTGTCCTGTGGTGGGTTGGCACCCTGCCCAGGATTGGTTTCTGCCTTGTGCCCTGTGTTGGCTGGGATTGGCTCCAGCAGACCCCCGTGACCCTGTATTCGGATTCAGCGGGTTGGAAAATGGATGGATGAAGAATGTTTCTGTGTTCACAACAATAAAATAAATTTTTGGAAACTTGGACTCACCTCCTTCTCTCTTGTGCAAGCCTGTGACCCACACATCACAAGTGGTACTAAGAGTGGGGTCTTGCACAGATGGATCCCCAACAGCCTCAACATGTTCAGTCTCAGATCCAGGTGCTTTCAGAGACTCCTGCCCCTACCCATCACAGGGATGTGCTTGGGAGGATGGCTCTTGCGGACCACCCTGAGTGTTTGTGATCTATGGAAATACTATGTATTAAAATCCTCCAAATAGTCCAATCCACACAATAAAATACAACAGAAAGTATTCAGTAATAATGTAAAATATAATTTCTGGAAATACGTGCTATGAACATGAAGTGACATTCCCTACTGTGCTTTATTTCTTGAACATCACTAAGTTTTTACATAAAAAAGAAATAAATGGTGCATACAGTATATTTTTAATTATTATATTTAAAGTTTGAGGAATAAATATATATTACATTACATAACAATCAATTTTCATGTTTTCTTTAGTAAACATTTGATGTAAACCTGAATTCTGGAAAGGTGTGTGATGTACCTGAATTATGTCATTTGATGAGTTCATGTTTCTGAGCCGGAAAGACCGTTCAAGTGACAGAGATGGAAACAGACTTCCATTATTTAGCCAAGTGGAAAACATACTGACTGACCAAAGCAGAATGCTGCCTAGACTTGAATGGTAAAGAACTTATAAGCAAGTTGTATTGAAAACTTCAAAAGCTGTGGTTGAAGTAGGAAGATAAACACATTTCCCTACAGTGAACTTCAATGTAGGTGCATCTGTGCCACTATACAAAATCCGTCTTCATATTTCACACCATTCATCTGGTATCATGAAAGTCCATTGTGGAATCACAGGCAAAAATTTGGAGGAGACTACTTATTCCAGAGATAATTACACTAAGTGGTTTAAATAAACCAGCCTATATCTGGTCAGGAAGAATGGAGATATGAGAAGGAGACCATGAAGGTGTAAGGAAAGTACACAGGGTGTCTATCAGCAGTTAGTCAGTGTACCTGGCACATCATTATAAAGATAATAGGTGTTTGTTACTTTGTTTATATGTGTTTTATCCAAATTCCACATTGTTAACCATCCATTGTTTGCACAATATTTCACATAAAACAGTAATTATACCATAATTATTAAGTACCCATAGAGCAATTAATTCACCTGTGTGTTGAAGTGTCTCTCCTTTCTGCCTAATTAGTGATGTTAGCCATTCTAAACACAAAGTATATATAAAAGAAGTTGTAACACATATTAGAGTTTTTCAAATGGAATGCTCAACCCCATGAGAAAAATTCAATTAATCTTTTTTATTCCTTTCATTAAATCATACAATGCAGTGGTTAACAATAGAATACAACATAATACTATGTGTTACTTTTTTGACAGGCAATTTTCATTTGTCAGGTTGCCTTTTTTATAGTGTGCTGACAGGGACAGATAACATTGTTTTCTAATGGGCTATTATAAGGATTGAAACAAGTGATGAGACCATGAAAATTGAATAGGGCTGACAATTTTACAGCAGTCTCCAGCAAAAGATTAAAATCACATATAGAGATGTAGTAAAATGTACCATATGGCATAAAATGTACTTTGTTATTTCCTTGACAGTATTGATTTAAAATGAGAGACTTATGCCTCTTACAAATAATATTGTCTTTATAATATTTTTACTGCACAGATTTGAGACTCATTTCTGTTTTTTTTTCTTTGAATATGCTTGTTTAGAACAGGCTAATAATTTTACATTGGCTATATTTTAAATACATTTTATATATTTAGATAACATATTGTTTTACTTTTGGCAAGCCAAGGAAAATAGACATTAAAGAACAAAAATACACAGTAAAAGCCCTTAAATGATATACTGTAATAGCCATGCCAACCTCCTGACTTTCATATTTAGGATTCTTATACTACTATTAGAGATTAACCATTAAAGTGTACCAAAATTTAAAAGCAATCTAATTAATATTGTTATTAAGTGTTGTGGGAGTGAGTACTCAACTTCAGGGAACATCTTACAAATTATTGTATCTTATAAAGTTATCATTAGATTGTAACATGCAGAAGCAGTTTTAAAGAGAAATAAATTGTAAGGTTATTAGTTTAAAATTGAATATAAAAAAAAAAAAGAAAAAAAATCAACCTGCTTTACTGTTCACAATGATGCCCACAAAAGTAAAGTACATAACCTACTCTAACGCATTAAGTGAATTAAACTTCCTTAGGACACCCTCTCATCCCACTCTTAAACTTTCCCAGAAAGCTATGACGCCCTATGTAAGTATAGAGGTATATAAGTTTTTGCCATGACATTTATAGTTTCTTCTATGGGGGCAAAAATGCTATAGTCAGGCCTGACTGATTCAAATCCTGAATAACCCCTCCATTACACTCTTAAATAGAACATCCATACCTTCAACAATATGCAATCAGTCTCAAACAGATACATCATAAAGAAGATTGTTAGTTCCCTCCTGCTCACTTTGCTCTCCAACCCAAGGGCCCCCAACCCCTCCCCCCCACCTGTGCTATGCGCCAGCCACTTTACGTCTTTGCCGCTCATATTATTAAGAGGACGCGGTCGCTCCTCCGAAACCCCCTCTTAAACGGTGATACAATGGGAAACAAATACAGTTTTTTTTTAACTTTCTTTTTGCTCGATCAGCTGCTGGCTTGCTGCTGCTACCGTGCTGCGTGATCTGCATCTTGCACGGTGCTTCTAACATTTAAAAGCCGGTTCAGCAGCTGTCCTACCCTTTGTCTTTTATTTCCGGTCCCGGGTGTGGTTAAATCTTTTGGCACAAAGTCTTGTCTCGCGGGGAGGGGAGTTCTTGATATTTTTTAGTATATAATTTAAAAACGGAACAAGAATCTGAAAATCTAACAACATCACATTAAAGTTAGATAAAATCTGAAAAGAATGAAACCAAACATATATATGTAGCTTTTCAAATAAGCCTGATTTAATGTATGACAAAAAATTTACATAAAAAGTCACATAAAATCGTTGCACAAAATTATTGCACTTTTAGGCTTAAGATTTTATATATAGAGAGTAGATTTTTTCTTTAAATTTCAATAAAACTTTTGAAACAAATGCACTTGGACTGTGGGATTTCTTCTGTACACATCATACTCGGTGCCCGAAGAAACTTTCCAGGTGCTGTAGAATTTTGGAAACAATGGGAAACACACCTACAAAAAATTTTAGTTTATCTTTAATTTGTTATGGACAAGTTTGCTACTTATATTTGGCAGGAAAACATTTTCTGCTTATATAATTATACTGATATCTCTGCAAAAAAAAAATCTTAATACCAGTCGGAGCTGCAAATCGCATAACTTAAATATTATATTTTATAGATAGTATCTTTAATCCATTTGTGTCTTCAGCGTATTACTGAAAAATCCTTGTTAAAGATCTTCCCACAAGAAGAGCTAATGCTTTTAACTATTAAATACTGGAGCAGAGGTGAATCATTCTGTGTCTGAAAATGGATATCTATACTAATAAAAGGCAAAGCCCTCACTGACTGACTCACTGACTGACTGACTCACTGACTCATCACTAATTCTCCAACTTCCCGTGTAGGTAGAAGGCTGAAATTTGGCAGGCTCATTCCTTACAGCTTCCTTACAAAATTTGGGCAGGTTTCATTTCAAAATTCTACGCATAATGGTCATAACTAGAAGCTATTTTTCTGCATATACTGTAATGGAGTTGAGCTCGAAAGCCGTAGGGGGCGGAGTTTCGTGTGACATTATCACGCCTCCCACATAATCACGCAGTACATAGAAAACCAGGAAGAGCTCCAAAAACCGCCAATGAAAACATATATTATATAATTAAGAAGGCAGCGAAACAATTAGAAGCAAGCGAGTGACATATAAAACCATATTCAGCGGCTCACGTGAACTGACGTAGTGCGCAGACAAAAAGCAACAGTTCCAAAGAGTGCTGAACAAAAACCGAATTACACTGCTACGCTCAAATAGACAAACCACATGCCGTGGCGCAATGGGAGAGGCTTTGCCGCCGGCGTCTGAGGTTCAATTCCCGAGAGGGGATGCACTGAGTATGTACGCGCGCTTCCCGATTCATTTTAGCCTCGCATCCCCTTGGTTTGAGACGTATGAAAAAATATGCGGTTAACGCAGAAAGACAGATCACCAATTGAAGCTTTATGAATAATGGATACTTTGTTCGCGATCAATGATTGTATTGGTAAAGCCATACTCAATGTATTCATTAGATGAACGGTAAAAAAGTAAGAGCGAGGGGAGGGTAACTTATTGAGGCACGCAGGCAAAACCACAATAGCACGCGGGCTCGATGTACTGTAGTGCGCGTCAACTCGATCTGAATTGCGCAATCACATTTGAAAAAATATATCTTTTCAGATCATTTTATATATTATTTTTATTAATGGCCCAGGGATATGAAGCTCTGGTAACACAATAAACTACAGATCCCATAATGCAGTGCTTCAGCTGCTTTGCCGAACACTTACCGCGTTAATCAAGTCTAGCTTATGATGCTGTAAGTTATTGCGAAGCTAGCCCACACGATGCAGAAGAGAAAAGGTGATTCTGAACATAGAGCCTTTAAAAACCGATGGGAGGCTGAGTATATGTTTACTGACATTGCCGGTAAACCCGTGTGTCTCATTTGTGGAGCTAATGTGGCTGTAATTACAGAATTTAATCGAAGACGACACTATGAGACAAAACATCAAGGTAACCTGAAAGACCTAAATGCAATGCACAAGATACAGAAAGCAAAAGAGTTAAAGAAGAATCTGACACTTCAGCAGACATTTTTACCCATGCAAAATCACAAAGTGATTTCAAGTGAAGCAGCTTTTATGGGAGACACAAATGCACCAGTGCAACTTGCCCCACTTTCCCTGTTGCCAAGTAATGTTGAACCAAGTCGGCACAACGGTGTTCCCAAATACGCACTTTGCTGATAAACTGAGCGCACTGCGCACTGAGTTCACACGGCGCTTTGGTGGCTTTGAAGAACAAAAAAAGAATTTTGAGTTGTTTCGCAACCCATTTGCCGTCGATGTGGAAACTGCACCTGTGCAGATTCAGGTGGAGGTGATTGAGCTGCAGTGTAATGGCACATTGAAGGCAAAGTACGATACTGCAGGGCCCACACAGTTTATTCACTCCATTCCCGCACAAATGCTCCAGCTCTGTCTACATGCGGCTCGAACCTTGTGCATGTTTGGTAGCACATATCTGTGTGAGAAGCTCTTCTCAGTCATGAAGACTAACAAAACAGCACACAGGAGTCGCCTCACTGATGAGCACCTGCAGTCCATCCTGAGAATCTCCACAACACACAACCTCACACCAAACATAAACGAACTTGTTGCCAAAAAAAGATGCCAGGCGTCCAAATCTGATAAAATGACATAAGAGCAAAGACAACTTAATGATTTGATTTGTTATTGCTGAAAAGAACACATTTTATTTATATTTCCAGGGTTTGTTATGCACCATGTTCATATTTGAATTTGTATAATTTTGACAGGATATATTTTTATGGAGAGCAAAATATTTTGGGATATTTAAAATTTAAGTTTATTTTTTATATAAGAGTAAATAAATTTGAATGTTTGTTCTTTTAACGTTTACTTTATTTCTAACTTGTATAATTTAGACAGGATATATTTTTATGGAGAGCAAAATATTATAAGTTATTTAAGGTTTGAGTTGATTTATTCTGGAATAATATTCTGTCGACTAAATAAAAATTCCTTCTATTTAAAATTTAAATAGAACTTGAACAGATACGATAGTTCATAATATCCACACAGACTTGCACGTAAGAGCGGGAGTCATCCGTTTTAACAAACAGCGTATTGCACTGATACGAAATAGCCTGCCCATTTAATTATTTAGGAATGGATAAATAAATTAAGATTTTATACAAATAATGTTTTTCAATTTTCTTTCTTCATGCATTCTGGCAACCCCAGCAACAGTTGCTCGCACCCCAAAGACTGTATATATATATATACAGTATATATGAGTGTGTGTGTATATGTATATATGTAGATATGTATGTATATAAATGTATATATATATGTGTGTGTATGTATATATATATATGTATTTGTGTGTATATATGTGTGTGTATGTACTTTTTCATACAGGGCCATGTAGGTTTGGATTTTTTTTCTCCCTAAATAACAAAAACCATCATTTAAAAACTGCATTTTGTGTTTACTTGTGTTATATTTGACTAATGGTTAAATGTGTTTGATGATCAGAAACATTTTGTGTGACAAACATGCAAAAGAATAAGAAATCAGGAAGGGGGCAAATAGTTTTTCACACCACTGTATATGTTTATATGTGTGTGTGTGTGTATATATATATATATATATATATATATATATATATATATATATATATATATATAAATAACAGCAACACTCATAACACTGACAAAACAATTACATTGACAATCATGTTACGTTATTTTCAAAATGTTTCCTTTTCTTTTTCATTGCATCTTTAACACACTACTTCTCCGCTGCTAAGCGCTTGGTATTTTCTAGTAACTTATAAAAGACAATTCCTTGTTTGAAATATAAGTGATACAGTGTCTCCAGTTGAGATAAATGTGAGAATACAGCCAAAATATAAAACTTAGTAAATTATGAGTTTAAGGAAACTCAAGTGTCCAAAAGTCAACCATTGGCATTGATAAACACTGAGTTTAAAAAGACAACACATTATTTAATTGTTTGGTTCTTTAATGAATGTCATTCAGTTATTATGATGGAACACAAATCAAAGTGTCTCATCAAATGTGCTACACAATGTCTTTGATTCAAACAGCCCTGATATGTTCTATAAAATGAACTACAAGTTATGTTTTCTAAATGTAAATTAATGACCATTTTGTATAAGAAATGATAATAAAGTACGAGTACACGTGATTTGACTTTATTCTTGGAGAAATATTTGTAATTAATCACATTTAACTAGCAAATTAAAATGTGTTCCATCATAATAACTGAATGACATTCATTAAAGAACCAAACAATTAAATAATGTGTTGTCTTTTTAAACTCAGTGTTTATCAATGCCAATGGTTGACTTTTGGACACTTGAGTTTCCTTAAACTCATAATTTACTAAGTTTTATATTTTGGCTGTATTCTCACATTTATCTCAACTGGAGACACTGTATCACTTATATTTCAAACAAGGAATTGTCTTTTATAAGTTACTAGAAAAATACCCGCGCTTCGCAGCGGAGAAGTAGTGTGTTAAAGATGCAATGAAAAAGAAAAGGAAACATTTTGAAAATAACGTAACATGATTGTCAATGTAATTGTTTTGTCACTGTTATGAGTGTTGCTGTTATTTATATATATATATATACATATATATATATATATATATATATATATATATATATATATATATATATATATATATATATATATACACACACACACACACACATATAAACATATACAGTGGTGTGAAAAACTATTTGCCCCCTTCCTGATTTCTTATTCTTTTGCATGTTTGTCACACAAAATGTTTCTGATCATCAAACACATTTAACCATTAGTCAAATATAACACAAGTAAACACAAAATGCAGTTTTTAAATGATGGTTTTTGTTATTTAGGCATGATTAGTTTGCCCTAATTTGTCGGGGACACTATGAACAAGAAGTTTACCATGTTTCTGTAGTCAGCTATAGGATATAATACAGTCTTACACCTCTTTCCAAGCATAATGTGTTCCATAAGGCAAATTCTTGTAATCTGAAAATGTAATTATGATTAATCTCAGTAGGAAGAAAGTATACATTCCAGAGTCCTCAAAATTGTCACAATTTTTTTCTTAAAATAATACTAAATTCCTTTAAAATAACCACAATCACTTCAATAGATTAAATATGGTATTTGCATGTCATTGGTGACTCAATGATGCCACTATTTACTGTTCCCGGCTCTCGTTAAGTTCGTTTATAGCTACTATAATACATAGCATACGTGGCAAAAAAAACTCAACGTATAATACTTATTGTTTATTGTGCACAATATTTGTAAAGATAAGAAACAAAATACCATGATTATTACACTTACTGAAAAACATTGATAACAAATAGAAGAGGCAGGGTGATTGCTTCAGGAGGTGAAAAGGGGAATGGGGAAGAAAATGATCAAGATAAAGTGATGAAGATAAAGGCAGAGAATTCTTTGAAGTCCATTACTGGATTGTCTTCTGCTGCTGTTTCTTCCATCAAAACAGGAGGCTAGCTGCAGGTGGATTAGTTGCATGAAAAAACAATACAATCCTGGCCTGCTTGACAGTATTCTCATACTGAAAATGACATATTGACTCCTGTAACTGCAAGGAATATGTCTTGTAAATCAAAAAGAGGTATTAACATCACTGCTAAATACAAAAACGCAGAACAACTTGAAATTTCAAATCTCAGGAAATACATGTATGGATTGAGAAGAAATGGTTTGTTAAAGGATGTAGTAAAATGAGAAGAGACAAACAATTACTGTAGATAAATGGGTTTTGATTTTGACCATTTGTTTCAGGTGAACCATTACTAACTTAGGCCAGGGTGTTGTCAATAGTATTAATGGTATATAAGATATCCTCTGATGGTGAACTCATTTTTGCAAATTGAGACCTTCATTATGCAAGTCAGTTGCCTATTAAACTATATTCTCTCTCTCTCAAATGAAACAAAAGGAACATACATAACTTAATTCCAATATTCTTGGTATTTATTTTTACATACCTGCACCATGCCTACTATGGCTGAACATTGCAGCATATTTTATTTTAGTTTTAGAAAGGCAGCAACCAGCCCTGGAGGAGGTTCCCGTCTATCTCACACATGCAGAAAGAATTCAAGTAATTCACTCAATCTTACTTGTGCAGTTCTGTCAACCTGTACAATGAAGACACAATTTGCTTAGAAACTGTAGCTATATTCATACATTTAATTTTCCCACTTAGCAATCAGCAGTAAAAAGAAGATAACTCTAATCTGAAGCTCTGTCTCCCTGTTTGTGGCACTCTTAGGAGATCTGTGTCAATGTTAACATTCAAATTACACTTTAATACACAACTTATTTCTGTTCAGTTTTCATCACTTGTATACATGATTGTAGTGTGTAAGTTTCATTATCATCTGTTACTATCTAATGGCATTGCTAAACAGAATGCTCCAATTCTGTTTGTTATCAAAAAAACTTAAAAGAGACCAAAAGGCTTTTTTATATCTTTATATGGAATAGAATCCTCAACAGCAAACAGTGCCAGGCACAATACAACCTTGAGCTGTAACCAAGTTAATTGTGGAGCACGCTCTTAATCACATTCTTACAATTTAATGGCACAAATCACCTTCAAAACATATCTTTTGACTACAGTAAAAAATGAGATAACCCAAAAAAGGTCTGAAAATGAACTGCTTCCTGAATCTACAATCTGCCTTAACCTTCTGAAAGAAATTCAGAAAAGCTAGCAGTGCATTTCAATGCATAATTTTTAAATATAAAGAATCTTGAGCTGTTACATTTCAGGAATTTCACCTTAGAAATAAAGTTTTGCTCACTGATAAAATAATTGTATGCATTTTCAAAAATTATATAAAAATATTGTTTATAAATAGTAACAATAAGGATCACTGGGGACTGTGCTGTATATACATTTTATATATATATATATATATATATATATTAGCCCCGCCGGGCTGGAGCCCGGCGGGCGCAGGAAGGACGTGAGGAGGGCTTGTGCCTCCTCCAGACCGCGAGGCGTCCGTCCTGGTTCTGTTGGGGCCATGGGTTGAGGGCCTGGAAGCCCTTCCTGTAGGGCCCGTGGTCACCGCCAGGCGGCGCCCGATGCGGTTTATCCCGTCGGTTGCCGGCGGGCGGGAGCCCGGCGGGACGCGCTGGAGGACCGGAGGAGGCGAGTGTCTCCTCCAGACAGAGTGGGGCGTCCGTCCTGGTTAGGCAAGGGGCCTCGGGTACAGGGCTTTGAAGCCCAGCCCTGTAGGGACCCGTGGCCACCGCCAGGCGGCGCCCCAGTACCTAATTATCCCGGGAGCCCGACACTTCCGCCACACCAGGAAGTGCTGGGGGGAAGACTTATTGTGGCGACCGGAGAGCTGCCAGGAGGTCAGCCGGCACTTCCGCCACGCTGGGGCGTGGCCAAGGAATGGATGCCGGAAACACCTGGTGCTCATCCGGGAGCACTATATAAGGGGCCGCCTCCCTTCAGTCTGGAGCGGAAGTCGGGTGGAAGAGGACGGAGCTAGTGGGAGGACTGGAGGCGGCCGGAAGAGAGAGAGAGAGAGGCATTGTAAGGCCTGAGAAGAGAAAGAGAGGCATTGTAAGGCCTGGATTTGGGGAATTGGTGCAAGAGGCACTGCGGACTTGAGCGGGACTGTTTGTAAAAACTGTAAATAAACGAGTGTGTGGTGCAAACAACGATGTCTGTCTGCCTGTGTCCGGGTTCAAGTTCACAATATATATATATATATATATATATATATATATATATATATATATATATATATATATATATATATATATATATATATATATATATATATATATATATATATGGTATATAAAATTTTTAAAACTATGTAATGGTAAATATATAGTATATTTAAAGGCAGAAATTTACATATTTATAATTACCAAACTTGTACCAGTTAACAGAATCTTGTTGTCCTGTTCTGAGAAAGCTCAATGTATTCACCAGATTAGTCTTCCCTTCATCTATAAGTCATCTTTCAGTTTCTGATTCAGTTTTTTCTAGAACAAAGTGAATACACCAGTTCAAAAATGGAATTGAAGACAATAAGCATGTCTTAACAAAAAATTGCACATTTTGAGCATACATTTCTTGTAGTTTGCTATGCACATCCCAGTAAACTTACTACATAGAACTGTATGTGGTATTTTTGGTAACTGACAACAATAATTAAAGGATGGTATCTTTAAGGTAGCAACTCCTTTCAAAGTAAGATAGCATTTTTAAAAACCCACTTAATAATCTTCATATTATTAGGCTAATAAACCCTAGGATATAACAAAACATTTTATTCTTTTAGAATATCTGCCCACTTATACGCTCTCTAAATCTGCTAAATCCAATTTATAATATGATGGGCTGTGGCACAAGGCATAAGTAACACATTACTGTAAGTGTGGTCTAGGTGTGTTTTTATTTATTTAATAATTTCATGCTAAACTAATTAAATGATCACCTTTGCTCTAAGAATAAAACAACTACAACAACAACAATATTTATTTATATAGCACATTTTCGTACAAACAGTAGCTCAAAGTGCTTTACATAATGAAGAATACAAAAATAAAAGACACAGTAAGAAAATAAGTCAACATTAATTAACATAGAATAAGAGTAAGGTCCAATGGCCAGGGTGAACAGAAAAAAAAA